>NW_016690297.1:585196-659811 GCF_001604755.1 Lepidothrix coronata
TCCCACCCCATCCCACCCCATCCCATTCCATCCTGCTCCGGCGCCTCCGAACTCACAGTTTGCCCACAGCCGCCCCCCGCTGACCGAGCCCGGCGCGCTCACCCTGCCCCGGCAGTGCGGGGGGACGGCGGCGGACAGGGAGAGAGGGGAGGAGAGATGGAGGGATGGAAAGAGGCGGCAGGCAGGGAGGAAGAGATGGAGGGAGGCGGCGGCGCTCCGTGCGACGCGGCCGAGCACTCCCGTCACATGACGGCGCCGGCTGATGAGGCGATTCCGCCTGCCCCGGTGCCCGGCGGGCCCGCCGCCGCTGCCACTGTCGGGGGCCGCCCGGGACAGCAGCACCTTCGGGCCGCCACGGCTGGGACCAGGTGAGCAGCGGCTGCAGGCGAGGGCGGCTGCCTCCGCCGGCCCCTTCCCATCCCCTGTGCGTGACTGCCCATGGACGGGGTAGGGCAGGGACAGGGCTGGGACAGCGGAGCTTCCAGCCCGGCGGGCGCTGTTCCCACCCTCGTGGCAGGGAAGCATCGTCTCCCCGTGGCAGCGGGTCACCGAGTGTGCCCGGGGGTGGACACTGACCCTGGTGCTCGGTGGGCACTTGTCACCGGTACAGCTGGTGTTACAGAAGTAACTTTTTTTTTTTTTTTTTAATCTCTTGGGGAGTTGAAGCGTAGAGAGTTAAGGACATTTGCTCAAATATTTAAGGGACAAAATAGACACTGTAAGTTTTTTTGCTTTATCTTGCCTGGACCATTTGATCACTTGTTGAAAGAAGAAAAAATGGCCTTGGTAGTCTCATTTGGGCTCCTTTTCAGCGCTGAGTTTGCTGATTGTATTTTTCAGAAATGCAGGGTCTGGGGCTTGCAAATTATGAGTGCTTCATTGATGCACCCATTGAAGACCTTCATGGCAAAAAAAGAGTGCCTTAAAAACACTGCTGTGGATCCCAATGAAGTGAGGAACATGGCCTTTCCTTGGGAGGCAGATTGGACAGCTGCAAACTGAAGCTGAAGAGTTCACTTAGAAAATCCAGGAGTGAAATCTTTGATGTAGGAGAGTTGAGGAACAGTTGACTGGCTCAAAACAACCAAGTTGGAAAGTGGTGGGGGAACAGGGCTGGCCTGCTGTAAGCCCCAAAATGGCAAACTGGGGCAGGTGAAACGATGGTGACACTGTGCCAAATGTGGTCCATTGCCCTGGCTTTAGAAGCTGCTGAGACCATGCTGGATCCTTGGGTGGTGACTATCTACCTTTCTCTCTCCCTTTGCTTTCTCTCACTTTCTTCTACCTTCTTCTAAAATACATTGTAAACCAGACCACAAAATTCCAGTAAGTGCTTTGTTTTGTCTGGATAAGCTAAAATTTGCTGATTTAAAGTTTGCAAAGTGCCTTACTTTGTCTGGATGTTTTCAGAGTTGCCAAGTACCTTATTCTACTCAAATGCTCTAAAGTTTACAAGTAAAAGTTGTTATTGAACCCTCTGAGAATTTGATTGCTTCTCCTGCACACCACCCAGGGCAAATCCAACTACCTTCCCCTGAACTCGTTGAGTGGGCAGGGGCATTACAGGATCCTAAGCAGCTTCTAAGAAAAATAATCTTTTATTAAAAAAGCAAAAAAAGGAAAATCCATCCAAAAGAGACTACTTTCCAAAGACAAAATAGATGAAAGTACCAATGTACTAGCATGATTTGATACTGTGACCAGTAACTTCTGCTCCTGTGTAGTTTACTCAGTGCTTCCACAAATGTCAAAAGAATGAAGGAGCCTTTTTAACTTCACTGTTGTTGTTTTTTTTTTTTCAGATTCCTGCTTTCACAGTGCGTATCTGTGAAAAATCCAATCGAACAGCAGGCTTTCTCAGTGAGATTTACTAAGTTCAGGAAGGGAATTGTTGACTGTTGACTTTGATACACTAATTGGGCCCAGCAAGATAAAGCTGCTCACATGATTTTATGTGACTTTTTAACAGTGTATGTTTGATCACAGAGATTCTATACAGTCTTGCTAAGATGGCAAACTGGTACTTAAAAAAAAAAGTACCAGGTGAAGGCATTGGTTATTAAATCTTTAAGAGCATCCATTTTCTGTACTTCCAAGGAGTTCCATAAGGAACTTTTTCCTTGTCTTCTGTTGTCAGTTTGACAGATACAAAGATCTCTAATGATAGCTATCACTGTCTTTTGGCAGGGAGAGCATGAGCTGACATAACTAGAGCTATTGTTGAAGCCTGCTCCCTCCTCTGTGGCAAGATGCACCTTTAGAAGGGAATAGAGAGGAAGGTAATTTATATGTAATGAAGCAGTTCAAGTTGTGATGAAGTTGGGCTGTTGTTAAAATGTTGCTGGAAGCACATGACCTAAAGATGGTGTACTAAAAGATAGTATTGACTGACTAAGCACATTTTATAAATGGAAAAAAAGGACAAGAAATAAACATTAGGAGAGAAGAGAGCATGACAGCAGGTATTTAGTCTCATAGTCTGTATGGTATTGGTGAGGAATGTGGCAATGTTGTTCAGGTTAGGGTGAGTACAACATGTAATTCTGGAGTTTCAGGGAAAGCAGTAGAGGGAGATACAGCTTAAGGTATGCAAATCTTGGGCAAAGCATTGTACTTTCTATTTAGATGTTTTCCAGATTGCTGTTGGATTATAGCCTGTCAAAGGCTGCTATTGATGGAACAACTTATCCCCTGGTTACTTTGTGTACTGTTCAGATGAAACTTCTGGTATACCCCAAATTTGGTTGTGGATTCTGCTCTCTATTTCACCCAACAGCATCTCAATATAGTTGTTGACCATATCAGTTATTCTTTATATGGACTAATGCACTATTTCTGTCTATCTAAGACTTTTTGTTTGTTGTGTTTTTCTTTTTTTTCTGGTGTATCTAAAGCTGAATCAGAATTTTTCTAATCTACAACGTGAAGTATAAAATACTACACACCAAGTTCATGTTTCTCACAGTAGCTACATGTCTGAGTGAGTTATGGCAAAGCATGAAGAAGGAAGAGCAGAAGTTGGGATTTCTGAGAAGAAACCAACAGATGTGAGCAGTGTGGATAGGCACAGCATAAGCAAAACCACTTGAAGGTTGTATTAATGACAGAGGAGGAGCAGTTAATCCCCACAAGGCTGTAGGTTGTGGATGTGTACTGGAAAACCAGAGGGTGGTAAGGAAGATAAATATGGTACCTGTATGACTTTATTTTGTGGTAATGGAATATGAATACTAAAAGTTTGTAGCATCCTTGGGGGAAGTAGACAGCATTTGTAAGGTGGGCTTTTATTTAAAAATATTGCTAGATGTTTTACTGTTAAGTACATTCTTAGTAAAGTGGTCTTTTGTCAGATTATTTTTTCCAAGGGCCAACTGCTGGTGAGGCCGAATTGAATGCAAGAAATCATATTTCTTTCTAGTCTAGTTGATAATATGCCTAGAAAACACAGACACATTTTTGGGCAAGTTGGCTTCTTTGGATCTTCTTTTGGACCTGAAATAGAACAGTAATTTTCAAGCAGACATAATCACTGAGTTTGAACTTCATTGTGGTTTAGCAATAGGAATGAGCAATAGGTGAAAACTGCCAGTTGCTTTGTGGTGTGTAGTTTTGCTTAATATTGAATAGGAGGTGAATTGAAAACCTGTGGTGAATTGCAGTTTCACTGAAATTACTGACATCTTGGGAGCTAAGTTTTCATTCCTGCTCCCTGATGTTTCAGTGCTTCTGTTGACACTGCTTTATGCTTAGCTATACTTATGTTTTTCTCCCAAATTCTTTTCATTTTAAACTGTGTTTAAAATGTTGTCCCTGTTATTTCTAGAGTAACAATTTCAAGATGTCAGGTGGTGCAAAAATCCCGTTCAACATAATTGATACTGCTCTTTCTTCGTTGAAGAACTCCCAGTCCTTCATCAACTCTGGAATGGATATTGCTACTAAGACTGCCTTAGACCTTGTGGAAAGTTTCAGTAAGTATATTCTTTCTTGTATTATATCCTGAATCTGACAGATGAGTTGTAGGCCTACGTATTTTGACTTAGTTACTGTCAATATCTATCTTCATTATAGGAGCTGTAGCTCCTCTGGCTAGGCCAGGCTGTTTTCATTCCAGTCATTTCACTGTCTTAAATGATAAATTCAGTGAAAATGTAAATACCAGGAAAACATTGTCCCTGCTTTTGTAACACTGAAGACTAATTGTGTTCCAGTTGGTTTTACCCTACAGTTTTCTAGAAACTTCAATGTTGTTGAATGAGATGGAGAGGGCCTCTTAAGTGGGTGAATAAAATGACTTTTCATTCTCATGCTGCTTCTTTGCGTTGTGTTTTATTTGATGTTTAGGGCAAGATATATTAAAATAATGGTAGAGATTTCGAGAACAAAGCTTGAGACACCTGTTAGGGGATGCAGTTTTATTAAATGCTGTCCCTGCTGAAAATCAGACCCCTTTAGAGTGCTTCAATTTGGACATTTTGCAGGGGGTGCATTAAATCTGGAATCACTACTAAAAGTTTTGTTATTGCTATTTCACAGTAAAAGGGGCACTGCAAAGCTACTTTTCAAAGACAAACACTAGGTGACCCATTTCTCCATCTTAGATCTGTGATAATGTTTTCACTAGGAAAAAAACCCTTAAAGCTCCAAAACCCTGGTATTTTTAGTTAAGAGTGGAGAACAGAGAACAAGAATCCTCCAAAATGAAAGTTTTGCTGTTCATTATAAATCTTTCACTCATCTAAGCTAAGGATTATGTGCAATCAAGGTAAATGTTTTTCTTTTTGTCTAGTGTGATAGTTCTCTCTCCTTTGACCTTTTTATCCATACTCTTGTCAGAGACATGTCATTTCTAGTGGGTAGAGGAAATAGAAAGCTTGTGTGAACAGACATCTGGGGATTCCCTTTGAAGTAAAACTTGTGTAACCAGTTGTGTTTCCTCTCTGCTTTAGCAGTCACCCTCTCTCCTACTTTGCCATAAGCAGTGCACGGAAAAACACTGAATGTATTCAATTCTTTCCTCCCCGGTACCACAGAAATTATTTATACAAAAGTTAAAAGATTTGAGTGGTTTCACGTTTCAGTAGAAGCCCCTGTTGCGTTCCTATTGAGAGTCAGCTCCACTGTGCAGGTCTGCATCTGTAAGTCCGTGCTTTGTACTCCTAGAAAATACCTCTTCCTCGCATACCTCCTTCTGAAACATTAATCTTTAATTACAACCTTGACAATACTTTGTCCATTTAATGTAGTAACCAAAAGGGCCATAATTAGCATTCTGTTTTGAAAGGAGAAGATTACTCCTGAGGAAATACCTGTGGTCATTGTTACAGTTACTTTTGTAAGGTTTGGTTTTCATTCCCCTGACTACTCCATTTGGACTTCAAGTTCTTGTGCTCTTTACAGAGTGCCATCAGGAAAGATACTGGGTTTCTGTGGCATGATATGCTTTGGTATTTTAGAATTAGCATCATCTGATCTACCGGACTTTACTGTTCAGCTCTTACCTCCAGCTCATATGTGGTGATTTTTGTTTCTAGAATTGTTACTCATCCATCCTCCTTTGCCTTATGTTCTGAGGCAAAATACTAATTTAATTTTTAGAAAGAATTAGATAATATATTTCTGTTTTTTTGTTGCTGTCCTATTGGCAATTTGCTTTAATTCGCTTTGCAAAATTTAACTGTCCAGCTTCTGACAGGTTTTATTGCCAGGCTTTGTAGAAGCAATGTATTCTGTTGTAACTGTTTATTTTAACTTACAGGCACTTTTTCTGTGGATATATTTTGTTCCTTTGGTCTTTCATACTGGATAATGCTGTTTTTTGGGAACAGTAATGAAATTTTTCATAGCAAGTACATGAGAAAAATTACATTTACATCTAAAGATAAATAACTAAAAAGCAGGCAAAGTTAGTGCAGTGAGTGATCTCTGTTTCCTCTCTTTATTCCTATTCTCTACAAGCCAAATCCTGAAAACATTTACTATTAAATGTATTTATTAAAGGTTTATTTTGTTCTAGTCCTGTATAGATTTATGAAAAGAAATTGCTTGTATTAAATATTCAGGTCAGACATTGCTCATTTATGAACTTGTACAATCTCTAGAAAAATAAGGCAATTTCTGTTGACTGCTACTAATTTAGGTGCAGAATAATTTTAATGCATCTGATCCTGAAAACCTTTTATTTTTTAAGTGATTTTGTTGATGTCCATGAAGTTAAATTGTCGATTAAGACCTCCTTGTCCATTGATACCCTGCTGACTTTTAACATTGAGCATCGATGGTGTGTTGTGAGCATGCACTGGCAGAGACAAAATTTTAAAAGATCCTGTAGGGATTAAGGTTCTCTTTCTGGAGGCTATCAAAGGGAAACAGCTAATTTAAAAACTCATTTTATTTAATGAGTTAAAAAGAAATATAAGTCTTTTGCCCTTCTCAGTCTTTTTGCTGATTAGCTACTGACATTGTCTAAAGGTTGTATTCTTCTCTTTAAAGAGCACCATTGTGGTATAGAAACATTTTAAAATGTTACTATATAAAAAGCCCATGTAAGCAGAAAAACCGACTGTGCACAGTTGGTTTCAGTATCTCCCACCTGTGCTCAAAACACTCTTGGATGTACTGTGGCCCAACCTAACAAAATACTGAAGGAAAGGATACACTGATATTCTTGAGTGGTCCACCAGCATTTGGAGGGTCTGTATATTGTAAAGCTTAAGCACATGCTTATATCCTTTTCTGGACTGGAGTCCTAATAGATTTGAGAATTTGAAGGTGACACTGTTCAAAATCATTTATAATGCAAGTAAAAGCGTTTTAGTTCTACTATAATTTGCATCTTCCTAAATTTAGCCTGAATCTAGTTTTGAGCTTTAGTAGTGTGATTGAAAAAAGAATTCATTAAGTCTCTTGTCACAAATACTTGTTCAGCAATGTCTCTCAACTGTAATGCTCTGAGACCTTTAAGCCCCATCTTGACACCTCTGCACACGGAGGAGCAGCTGTTTGCATTGCTAATTTAACTTCTTTTGGTTGCTGAATTGTCTTTACTTAGACTACTCGAAGTAGTTCCACAGAGTTAGAAAGCACTGCTGGACATCCATGTCAAATACTGGAATGAAGTGTCTTTTCCTCTGTTTTTGGAATTAGTGAAACCTGCTATGTGTGTTGACTGATGGACTGATAATGGTAAGAATGTGCTGGCCAAGGGTAGGTCTAGTGTATCCATGACAGACATCTATTCCCAGCTTTACTTAAAGTTTTTGGCTGTGAATTTGGTCAGCTTGCTGAGGATGGCAGTTTTATCTGACTTTTTGCGAGAAAGCAGCAGAACTTTCTCAAGAATATGGGACTGTAAAGTACAGAGAGCTGTGGATGTTGTAATGAAGAAGGCTAACTCATGGTCATCCCCAGGCTTCCAGTCCAGCACCTGTCGTTTGAGGGTGTGTTACTTTTGTCTTGGTTGGAGCCCAAATTATGTGGGACTAGGAGGATTGCCCGGTACAAATGGGAAATAATTGGAAGGTCTTGAGAGTATGCTAACTACAGACAAGATGATAAAAATTTCTTAGCATAAAACTTCTGAAAAGCATTTTAAAGTGTGGACAGATAATGGGTTTTCTGCTAGAAGGCAAGATGCTTCCTTGATGTCTGGGACTATTCCAACCACACATCACATTCTCACTGCCAAGTATGGAGGCCCTAAAGTGTAGAATAGCTGTGTGGGAAGCAGTTACTGCAACTGACCTCTAATCTTATTTAGGGAAAAAAAATTAGCTACTTTTCTTTTTCTTCAAAAACTTGCTCTTAAATGTCATGGTCATCTGCTCCCCATGGCTGTTTGCCATCTGTATTACATGGCAGTGATCTTCCTGTAGCACTCTCAGGGTCCATATGAGAATTCCTCTTTGTTTCCATGCTTTAAAGGATTTTTCTGTTCACCCTTATGTACAGAACAGACTCATGGGTCTTAATAATGTTAGTGATAGGATTCTTTGGCATGTACCCCAGATTAAGTTAGTTACATCTGTGACTTTTCCTATCTGCTTATTGCATAATGTGCTCCCTCTGCCAGCAGAGTTTACCTCAATTCCAGCTGCTTATCCCATTTGTCTGTTCCCCTTGTCCCAGAGCTGTCTCTGTGGTTTTCTTCATGTGTGCTGCACTGCATCTCATATGTGCAATGTCCTGCTTTTTCTGACTTTCTTATCTCCAGATTGGTTGGGATCCACTTGTGTCATCATGCCTGTTCAATAGGAGCTAAACAGTAGTTGGTAATCACAAAATCAGAGTATATACTAAGTTGTAAGGGACCTACAAGGATCATTGAGTCCAACTCCTGGCCCTGCACAGGACCATCCCCAAGAGTCACAGCATGTGCCTGAGAGTATCCTCCAAACACTTCTTGAACTCTGTCAGGCTTGGAGCTGTGACCACTTCCCTGGGAGCCTGTTCCAGTGCCCAACCACCATCTGAGTGAAGAACCTTTTTCTAATATCCAACCTGAACCTCCCCTGACACAACTTCAGGCCATTCCCTCGAGTCCTGTCACTGATCACCAGAGAGAAGAGATCAGTGCCTACCCCTCCTCTTCCCCTCATAAGGAAGTTGTAACTGCAATGAGGTCTCCCCTCAGTCTCCTCCAGGCTGAACAGACCAAGTGATCTCAGCCGCTCCTCATATGGCTTCCCCTCAAGGCTTCCCCTTCGCCATCTTTGCTGCCCTGCTTTGGACACTTTCTAAGAGCTTAATATCTTTCTTATATTGTGGTGTCCAAAACTGCCACAATATTCAAGGTAAGGCTGTCCCAGTGCGGAGCAGAGAGGGACAATCCCCTCCCTTGACCGGCTGGTGATGCTTTGCCTGATGCTCCCCCGGACACGGTTGGCCCTCCTGGCTGCCAGGGCACTGCTGACTCATATTCAATTTGCCATTGACCAGGACCCCCAGGTCCCTTTCTATGGCACTGTGTGTACCTCTGTCTCATTCCACAGTCTGTACGAACATCAAGGGTTGCCCCATCCCAGGTGCAGAATCCAGTACTTTCTTTTGTTGAACTTCATATGGTTGGTGATTGTCTAGTCTTTTCATGTGGATTTAACTCTATGAGATTACCCAGATCACTTTGATGTCTCTCACTGCTCTTTTAGAATGGTTTTAATAGGAATGACTCTAAACCTTTCCAACCCTTGTTGACATAGGAAGGAACCTAGACCATAGAGACATGGTGATAAGCCTAGTTTTATTAAATTATTGGCAGCCTTTTAATAGACACTTGGTTCATGAGTTTCTATGGAATATCCACTATTCTTTGCAGTGACTTTCTAAACCCATTGCAGCGATGCATAACATACATGAACATTCTAAGTTTGTTCATCTCTCAGAGCAGAGGACCTTTCCATGGAAGTTTCTCTGTCATTGACCTAAAATGTCTCCTATTTGGAATGGTGCAAACTCCAGTGTAGAGATGGACTCTGTAGCTCTGTTTGAATATAAAATGTTTTTGTTAATTTGTTTTTTTTGTTCTTCCCCCCCCAGTTTATTTTTCATTGAAAATTCAAATGCAGGATTCCTGCAGTACCATACCATAACACAACTCTTAACATTGGCAAAGTTCTTGTGCATGAAATGACTACGATGGGATTGTTTTGGGATCCAGAAATTAACCTCTTGACACCTGTGCTTCTAAAATTCTCGTGCTGTGTTCTTTCATGGTGTTAGAGATCATTGTGCTTCATAAAAATAATCAAAACATAAGATACTTGCCCCAAGAATGGGCTATAGCTTATAGGCTGGAATGACACTTTACAACCTCCTTGAGAAGTGGTGTGAGCATGAAGGTTCTCTGACTCAGGAAATGAGCAGGATAAACTTTGTCTTGCTGTCCTGTTCTTGTTCAGGGAAGAGAAGCCGTGTCAAGATGTCTTCTTGCATGTCTTGCCTTCCATTGCATATGAACGGTGGTTTTGTCAGGTTGCTCTCCACCTCATAGTGGCCTCATAGTGGTCAAAGCTGTGGTCTGTGGTGCAGGGACTCTGCGTGAGGAATCAGACCTTGTTTTTCCCTTGGAAGCCCATAAATCTGTGAAGGTGGTAATGAGAAGCAAATAGCAAATGGTTTTATATGCACTGAAGGAGTACAGGTTTTTTTTCTAGTTGGAGAATCTTAAGTGTAGGTTTTCTATGTTTGTTTTCTTTTGTTGGAGAATGTAAGTGTAGAATGTCAAGGGCCATGCTGGAGATAAATAGCTTTTCGCTGACACTTGCTATATGAAAATATTTTCTAGCTATGTGAGAAGGTACTGTAGAAAATGAAGAGAGGCCAATGATTCATGAAGTTCATCCTTCTGTGTTAGCCTCTACCAGATGCTTCCTGTGAAGCTGCAAGAATTCCCTCATAATACCAAGCTGTTCACAGAGGAAGTTTTTTTCTAACCTCAGGCTTTTATCTGCCAGAAGCTGGTCTGCTTTGTTGCTATACCAGTGTCTGTGGTACTAATTGGTGACATGCACAAACTCAGTGTAGGCACCAAAATTACATCTTTCTTCTTGGGAAAGTTCTTTTCCTGTTGTTTAAGGTAAACTTGTATTTTGTGGTATGTGAGATAAAATGTTTCAGATTCCATTTCTCAAAAATTCTAATTTTGTTTTCCTTCAAATCCCTCGCTTAAGATTAATCCTTTTAGGAAAAATGCTCTTTTAATCTTATGCTTCTCTTCTATTGCACTGTGCTTCTTGTATTGTTTTACAGGTATTTAACCTTTCAGCTAACAGTGAGAAAGATATGTTTTTCTTGAAGTAGGTAGGTAAATGGTGTCACATTTTAAGTATTTTTCTTTAAGTAATTTTATTCTTGGAAACAAAAAGGCCTGGTTGGGTTCTTGTGAAATGCTTTTCTGAAGACAAAAAATTATGTTTTGTGCGCTATGTTCTGCAGTCAATATAAAAATTTGGAGAAGAGAGGGTTGGAATAATTTTTTGTCTTACCTCTGTTTACTTACAAGATTTATAGCCAGCACTGATGGAATTTCCATTGCTGGAATACACTGGTTGATTCTGGAAGCTGTTCTTCAAAGAAGCTGTCTGAAAAAGGAGAATTTGGAAATGTGCCTTGTTTCAAAATCTGGAAAAATATGACTTGTAATGAAAGATTTGTGTTCTTTTATATTTATACAAAACCACCCTGACTGTAGTCTGTAATCTTACGAAGTGGGAAGAAACAAATATGTGTGGTTGTTACTATTTCCTAGCTGGAATTTTGACTGCAAGAAGAATACAGTGCAGTGAGGGGAAAGCAGCTATATTAAGCAGCATACTTTGTTCTGCTAGCTCTTTCTGGTGTGGGCACTCAGTAAGCTGAGTGCATCCAAGTATCTTTGTTCCTCAACTTTCGCAGTTTGAAGCAAAAAGAGGCCCTTTAGGTGGCAGCAAAGCCTTTCCTGCAGATCGAGCCCTGGCTCCTTAACCTGCTGTGGCACTATGAAACTCCCTCCTGGAATGGATTTAGAGGTGTTGGTGCCATATCACTGTACTCCTGCATTTAGTAACAATAAAATATAAACGGAGGATTAAGACTAATAGAGATAAAGAGAATTTGTACTACCCGATCAATACAGATCGTTGCATTTTGTACATGGCATGTTGTGGTTGAACTAGAGAGTATCATTCAGAGTGAAATCCAGTCTTGATTTACAGCTAGCTTGCTGAATAACTGTCTTTAGTGCATTCTCATGGAAGTGTACTGACAGCTTGCACCTGAACAGATCGTATGCTGGACAGTCTCAGCTTTTGTCAGAACTCTTATGAGTGCTCAGATGAAAACTGGACAATTTTTTTTCTCAGGTTTTGGTAGATGGTATTTACATAGCATCTGATGTCAAATACACACATGCATATGTATGTGTGCATATTCTGTTCTCTAACATATTTTTCTAAGCCAGTGTGTAATTTTCTCCCCCAAAGGTCATTGTGAGTTAGAGAGATTTGCAGTCACCTGGTGGGTTACCTCATGTACCCGTAGTCAGTATAAATTTCTCTGTGTCCTAGACCTCATAAAATCTCAGTAGTCTTCAAAATAGATAATAAGTGGGATTTAAATGCTGTATAGACCTTTTTGGAGACCCTCTGTGCTCTAGTGATGTTAACCTTGAGAGAATGAGTGAGCTTACAGCTGTAAGTTATAGGCTTGAAATTGCTGGGTGAGGTTCTTTGGCCTCTGCTGTGCATGAGATCAGAATAGAATGATCCTAATGGTCTGTTCCAGCTTCGAAATACTATGAAGTACTGCAGAGGTCTTGTGTGGGCTCTTTAGCACAAAGATAAATCATCCTCTTTGAACGAAAGCCAGAGAGGAATATTTTATCTCAGTAATTTACTGTATGAAAATATTCTCTGTAGTGTATTAATCTGTCATTTTCTTATCATCATATTTCTGCCACAGAAATGTGGCAATAAGAAAATACCGCTAACTCCTGCTTAAATGTAGAGGCATATGATATATATAGAAAGTAGTGTGGGCTTTGAAGAACCCACTCTGAAAGCTTTAATTTTTATCAATTTAAGTAGATCAGTATTTAGCTTTCAGTGATCTAATTGTGTGCCTAAATAACTAGGGAGGGAGGAGGAACCCACAAGAGTAGGAAAAAATCTGGGGTTGGCAGCATTTAGAAAGATTAAGGATATAAAGCAATTGTATTTCTTTTCTTGATTCTTTCCACTAGGAAAAGGTTTAACTGGATGAAAGTAGGCATTGTGCTGACATGTTCTCGGTGTTTGGTCAAAACACGAAAGAAGCCCTTATGTAGACATGATCATTCTGAACTTCATCCTGATCCCCTTCCAATTAGACACAAGACACTTCTTTTAAAAAAAAAAAATCCCTTTATTTTCCTTTCTCTTCTTTGTTCTTCTGTTCAAGAATTCAAGAACTTGTGATTGGTTTTTGCCTTTCTTTTTTTGATACTCAAATAAGTGTTTTTTTGTCAGTGAACATAGAATTAATTATAAGAAGTTTTTAATACTTTCAGATTAAAAAAAAGAAAAAAGTCACTCTGACTCGAATCTGGGTTTTATGACATGTTTTATGAAATTTACACGGATGTTGTATAGCACACTGACACTCTAGTGAAGAATGAAGATTATAATATGTACTGATTAAATTCCAGGAATTTAAAGGGGAATGTTTTCTTTATCCGTCAGAATCATATGTAAAACTTGTGTGTTCCTTATTACTGACACTGAGACCCATGAAAAATACTATCCTTTGGAGGACAGGCAGAGGTTGGTGGTCTGAATTGGAGCTTTAAAATATTTTTTATTATAATTTTCACAGGTTATTTTGCTTGCCTTCTCATTTTCTTTCCCATTTTCTTTGAAAAAGAGCAAGGAACACATAATAGCATTATATGAAAGAGATAAAACAACTGAGATACTCTTGAACCTGATTTTACTGAGTCCTTGAGGCCAGGAATAACTGTGCTTTCAAACTGGCTTCGCACTGTGGCCTTGAGCAAGTCACTGAAGTTCTCAAGGCATGAGTTTCCCTTCTATAAAAAAAGATGTCAGGAGTGTTTTGGAAGGATGTATGAATTATCTCAAGTTCCTGTCTAGATATTCACTTCTGTTTTTGCTTATGCCTTCTGTGCTTGGGGAAATTACATTGCAAGAGTCTAACAATCACGTGAGTTGTCTGTAATGGTGGTAGGTGATTGGATAAAGCAGGAGATAGGTAGCCAGGAAAAATATGTGTACAGGAGATGTAAAAGGCATCAGAAGACAACAGCCTCGCAAAGATGTCGTCTTTACCTTTTGTGAATTGACAAATAGGAAGTATCACAACTCCAAGAGCCATTATGGGTGATATGAAGTGGTTTGAACCACTGTAATATACACAGGGCACTAAGTGAGGATTTGCACTTTTATGAAATTTATGAGTGGACCCACAGCCATGTCTACAGGAGGGTAGTCTGACGTTTATTAGTGGGATGATAAAGAATATTATGTGAAGAGAGAAAATTTTAGACTGCTTCAAAAATGTGCTACTAAAACTGCTTATGGAAAGAAAATTTACAGCAAAACTCGCAGTTCAGCAAAAGGTCAACTGAAGAATCCATTCTATTTCCAAATAAACAGTGTTTTCTTTCGTGTTTCAGTTTTCAGGCACTGTATCTTATATTTCTGTCTGATAATCAAAGAGCCCCACATGTTCAGAAATCTTCAGGATAGTAGTGGTAGATCATGAACAAATCACCTTTAGCATCTCTTATTTGACTTCAGAAGTTGAGTTACTTTAGTCAGTCTTCATGTAAGTCCCACTTTCCAGACATAAGTACTTTGTATTGCTCTTTCTTTGAAATACTGAAAGAGCTTATTGAAGGAAAATTAGTAGTATTTAGTCTCATGCTTGTTGGTCTAGAATGAGCCTTTTCCCAAATTTTACACTCTGTGCCACTGAAGATAGGGATGCATCTGCAAAACTGTTGGCATACAGTCAGCCCATTTTTTTATAAAAAAGATAAAAATGGAACAATCCCTCTACCCCTCTTAGACATTGAACAAGGGTGGGACATTCATGATGAGCATCACACAGCACAGCCTTCTGTGCAGGGCATGTAGTAACCAAGTAACCTGCTGTCACACACTGCTGCCCCAGCCACCCTCAGGCATTGTTTGCGTTGGGTTAGTTCCCAAACTGTGCACCACATAGCAGTTACTATTAATGACTGGTGAGCTTATGCCCTTTTTGTTATTGTTGTTTCAGTTTGGGGTTTTTTTGTGTGTCAATGGACCTTTATGCCAGTAAAAGACAATCAACAGCCATGAGTCTGTTAGAGCTGCTATTATATAAAGGGATGGGAGAAAGTAAGAGGTGACCCTCAAAGATTGTGATCACTGGGGAGATATCACTTGCTCGTAGAGAAAGAATCAAAAAGTGGTCTAACAAGTGCTCAGGGGAAAAAAAGAGTGGGAATAGGGGAACTGGATGAGGAGGAAGAGAAGGGGACAAGGGCAAGTGGTAAAGAAATGTGTAATGAAGGCCAAGGAGAAGTAAGAAATAAGAAAGGCACAGCAAAAGGATTAAGCAGGGTAGTATGCTCATTGTTCTCTAGATGACAGAAGATATTTGAATGCCTTCCTTATGGTGTTTCCCATGTGAGCAACTTCTGTAGTTTCCACAAAGGTGTTGCTTTTACAAATAGGAAGAGTAGTCTGGCATATAAATTGAAGGAGAACTAGTTCATGTGGATGAAAATGAGAAGGTAGATGTGGTCGTTCTGATTAATCTTGTGCTGGAGTTGTTGGGCATATGTGTGCATGACCCTCATTGCCTTTTTGACATTATCAACAAATGTTACAGAGCACTCAGAAATATGCATGTGCAGTATTTCAGAGCAGCACTGACAATCTCAAACTGCACCATAAATTACGTGTAATGAACTTTCTTATTAAAAAAGACTTAACAAAAGGAGCCAGCTGGCTTAAGGAGAAGGTGGCAGATGAAAAGAACACAATTCAAAGAAGTGTTCACACATTAAGGAAGTAATTTTAACAGGCTTTCCCCAGACTGTAAGTGGGAATGGAATTATACATTGCATGTAAATGTCAAGTGACAATAATATCTTCTGAGTTAAATCAACCTTGCAACCTCTTTCCTATTTTTCTTAAGCAGATGAATAAAGTTTAACTTGTGATTTCCTTACTAATCATCTTAGTAAGCAGTGGGTGAGTAGACTTTTTAGTGTATGGGTAGATTAATGTGACATTTTCACAGGACTTTTTATTTTTTGAAGTTTATTACTTGTGGGTGTGGATCTAATTCACAGCTGTTTTTGAGGGAATTAGGTATGCCATAACTTATTCAAATTCTATATTTTTTGGTATTTTTAGTTTATATCCATACTTTGTTGGAAGCGTGTAGTCTGTCCTGATGTCTCAAGATAATCAAGATAATATACTTCAGTGTAGAGACTTGGCCTAGTCACTTTTATAGAAAAACAGATTTTAAATAAAATTCAAAAGCATATCAGTATAAAGGGGAGAAAATTGTCTCAGCCAGTACGTGTCAGCTACACAAATCTCAAGCATAGTCCTATGGTTCTGAATTGAATTTATTTTAGTAACACAATGTCTGTGGTACTTTACCAGAACAGAGGGAGCCTTCTACTTCCTATCTAGTTACAGAATATTTCCACATTTAATTTTCAGTTTATATTTCTGTCTTTTTTCAAAACTACCCCCTTAAAAGCCGTAAGGCCCCTCAATGCTCCTTCTTTCCTAGTACGGACAAAGATAACAGTGTTATCTAAAAAACATGCTGAGAGACCATTATCCATGCTAGACTGTAAGCCATCAAATAAATTCCTGTTTCCTCTCAAAATCATAAATATTTGTGCATGTGTGAGAGACCCAGGCAATACAGACTTGCATTGCCCTTTTGTTGCACGGAGATGTGCATTTTCCACATGATAACAAAGTAGCAGCTCCTCATAGTAGGACAAATTTTTTTGTATGAGCTTTGTGGGAAATGAAATTCCAGCAATGGAAAGATTTAGCTCTGTCACTTGCCAGCATGCAAGCAACAGAATGAATGCCACATACCAGCAATTCATGCCAAAAAGGGGAGATCTGCCAATTCACAGAAGAGGTTTTATGCAAAGGAAGCCTGCTAGAGGCAGAAAGAAATGCTGGTTTTCATTATGCTTGCAGTTTGTGTACAGTCCTTGCCTTTGCCTTGTCTGTGAAGGAGGATTACGTTGTAGCTTGTTTTTTTTGTGTTGGGGTTTTGAGGGTTTTTTGGTCACTTTGAGGAATTATGGGCTCTGAAAGTCCTAGCTGTAGTATTGCGGCATGGTTAGCACTTGGAGTGGAATATCCATATGTGATTCATCTGAATTGGATGTTTTATGTGGGGAACATCACTTGACCTTTGCTTGCATGAGACACTGGTTTTCCAGACTCCCTTTTGTTTAACCTTGGTTGTGTTTTGTCTGTCAACTCTAGTATCTACATTTTCAGCAAACAGTTAACTTTGGAGATGATACTCATATCAATTTCCACTAACTTTCACATTTCTGATAATCTATCAAATCAGTGTTTCTGAATTAAAAAACCCCAAATTTTCCATTGTCAGCTCTATATTATGAATCTGATTTATCTGTGGTTTATTTCTTTATGTATGTGAACTACTGTGAGCCCTGTTGTGAGACACTTCATTGCTTTATTCAGTGGTTTAAATGTGGAGTTGCCTGCTGTCCAGATCTGTCTAAAAAGCTGCCTATAAAACTGGATTGTTTTTCCACCCCGAGCTGCTCAGCTGCAGTATAGCCAGTGCCCTGGGTAGTTAAGTGAGAAAGCAGTGGTGCTCTGTCTGGAGCTACTGATCACCTTCTCTGAATTCTGAAGTCAGCAATGCCAAGGGTTGCAGAAGCAGAAATATAGACTGGGAGACTATGGTGGGTTCAGAGAAAAAAAAAATATGTTTGTAAGTATGTAATCAAAACACTGGGCATTTAAAACCCAGACATTTTCTGGCATTCCACCCCCCCCATCTGTTTCATTTTGGGTCAGTTATGTTAACATTTGAGTGCTTGATGAGTGTTCATTTGTGTCTGTGTGAAGCTGTTGCAGTTGGTTGTGGAAACTTATTTTGGATTCTCTTGGGGTTTTTTTGTGTGTGTTAATGTAACTATGACCCCTGAACTGAGCTGAAATAAGACAATGATGGATTGCCTTGATGTGAGGGTATTGTCTTAGTCTTACCTTCCTGTTTGATACATGTTCTACTGCTTTAACATTTACTGAAACATCACACTTGATTAGGTAATCTCTGATGAGGGTTTGTTAGCTCTGAGCTAGACTGCCTCCAGTTCTGGAGAGAGAAGTAAATGTTTCTGAGAATTGTGAAGGTCTTGAGTGAAAAGGGTTTGTTTTCCTATCTTTACTGATTTTTTTGTTTCTGAAAAGTCTTTCCATCCCATTTCCCCAAATGAAGGAAATTCTACATAATTACTGTATTTAGTTTAATGAAAGTAAACTTTGAACGAGCTTCTCTGAGAAATATAATAGATTAATTAGCACAAGCAAAGTTTTTCTTGTGAAAAACCTGATTGGTACTGTTTACTGCTGGCTAATAACAATCATGCCTTTTATTAGAGACAGAGTTGCACTTCACACTAAAATATTTGTTTTTCACCTGTCAGTTCAATTTAAAATATGAGAAGAATTGTTTTTTGGCAACAGAAAGCATTAATACAGTTGACTTGTAAACAAAAGTGCATGGATTATCTCTGTAGAATTCATAATGTGCCAGTAGAGATCTTGTGTAAAACAGAAGAAATTGTGCTTAAAAAAAGATCTAACAAGTTAGAATTGAACTTGTTGGAATAATAATAAAAAAAAAAATTACTTTGCTCACATTAATTTCCAGGGGGAACCATAGATATAAAGCAGTCTGTGAGCCTTTTATAGAATTGTAAAGACACATTAAAAGTCTTGAAATAAAATACTTAATGTGGAATATCAATTTTAAAAAGTGTTCAGAGGGATCAAAGAGTAGCAATTATGGCACCTTAACAAATATTTCACTGTTCCTTATGAGAGAAAATATTTCAAGGAATTTTTTGACCAAATTCTAATGTTACCATATCAAGTTCTGAGAGGAGAAAGTGGGTAGAAGGAGGACAGCACTAACCTCCTTATTTTTAAATATTTCCAACCCTCCTATCTCTTGTTTTAGGAAGGCAAAGTCAGCAGCAGCTCGGGGCTCCAAACCACGCTCTTTTGTGTGGTGCAGACGTGCCCGTGCCTCCACAGGGAAGAAACTTTTTGTTAGTCATAGGAAAACCATTTCCCATTAAAATTATTAGTGAATGTTGTTTTCAGCCTTAATTTCATCATATGTTGAAATCCACTGAGAAGAGAGGGATATGTATGTGTGTGTGTGTGTGTATGTATGTATTATATATATATGTAAAATATATATATTTAGGAAAACATGGGGGAGATTTGTTATTTATTTTATGAGAGATTGGTCAGATTTCTGGGTGAAGGTAACATATGCCTTGTGCTTACTCTGAAAATACAGGTGTGATTCCTGTATCTTTTTCTTGGCAAACAAGTTGACTTAGGAAAATTTCCACCCCCCCATCTCCACTCTGCTACAGTTTGCCACCCCCTCAATTGTACTGGTGCAACTATTTAAATATCTGCACTTCAGATTCCATTACTGCAATATCATGGTTTTGGGGTTTTGTATTTTGGTTTGGATTTGGAGGACAGATTGCTATTTTTAGCTTGAATTGTTTCATTAATCCAGTTTATGGTGTGACCCTATGAAAAATCATATTATTCTAGCTGATGGACAGCAGAGGAGGAACATAAGAGGAACAGCAAGGATGAGTGCCTGGGGAAATGACCTGTGAAACTTACTTTGTTGCAAAGAAAATGTACATGAACCTGAGCCTTGGTGTTTTCTTGCTGCTTGTCGTTTTGTTCTTCTTGGACTTATGGGTGTAGCTAGTGTTGAGGAATGCTGATTTACTCATGTGCTGAAGAGAGAACAGTAATTCTGGGTGGATATCATAGTAATGCCAGGGAACTGGTGTAGAATTAGGAGAGTGGAGATCTTGAGTTGCTTCTCAAAACTGTTGCATCCTGTAAATGCTTTATCCTTCTTTCAGTGCTTCTGCTTATTAGTTACACTGTCTTTGTTAACTTTAAATTGGTCTTTCTGCAGAATTAAGTAGGTGTTGATTGGTAAAATAAAGATTAACCTCACAATGACCTTGGAATTTAGTAAGGAGAAAAGAGCTGCTGTTCAAGTGCTGGTCTCTTTGTCTGAATGGAGGGAAGTAGTCTGGGAGTTGTATGGGCTTTAGTATTTAGTCAAACAAAAGCCCGTTCTTGTTTGGGGAAATTGTACATACTACCTGTCTTCATGTCTTGGTGCTGTAAGTGCCATCAAGTTACAGTAGCAAAAAATATGTAGATACACAAAGACTATTTTTCTCTTTCTGTTTAGTAGCAAAGTCTGTTTACTTCTATGAGAGATTAGTTGATGTCTTTGTATTATTTATGTGCCTCAGCCTAAATTAAACAATCTCTATTTGTGTTGAATAATATTTACTTAGGATTTTATGCAGCAAAGCACGTCAGCACATATCAGAGCTAAATCAAACTCTTATGTGAGAGCCTGTTTATTTCATTAGCTCAATATATTGTCAGTTGGTGTTCAGAGGCATTGCCATGCTTTACATTGCAGTCTGTTTGGGTACTGTGGCAGAAATATCTGGTAAGATAGATCTTTGTTACTGCTCTCAAGTCTAAGCTGGGATCATTATGACTTTTTAGCCTTCCCCTGGTAGCCTTGGGGAAAAAAGTACTGTAAGGAAGTTGCTTTCAAAAGCACTGTTGGCCTAGTTCAGCTGGCAATGGAGTTTAAGGGAGTTTCATGTTGAGCAAAAGTTTCATGATTATTATAGAATAATATAGTTATTTTCAAAAGTGGTTAGTGATTCTGGGTGCCTTAGTTTCTCTGTGCCCACTCTGAGATGACTCTCTTCAGAATGTGTGCAACACCCACTCGCTGGAAATGCTGGCCCCCTGAGACGTTTCAAACTGGGCATTCAGCAACTGAGATGTTTCAAGGTGGGTGTTCAGACCCTGTGTGGTCTGTTTCTTTGAAATTCTTACTCTCTACAATATAAAGTACTTGGGTTTCATTTCCATGGGATTCACAGGAGCCTCTTGGGCCACTGACCCTCAACTCTTTCCATTTCAGACTGTCATAGCCTACAGGGAAATGGTTTGTAATACAAGACAAGGGAGTTTTCATCAGGTGTAGTCTGTAATCTACCAGACACTCTTGGCTCATTTTACTTTAAATAAAAAATAAGCAGAGAGAAATGGATAATGGAAGATTTTTTTCCCGTTACTTGCTGAATAAAACAAATGTTTAAATCCAGACTGAAAAGTACAGCCCTTTCCTTTCCAAATAAAACCTCAGAAGACTTTACTCAGGTACAGGAAAATGCTTGACCTAAATCCAAGTATTGCAGTTTGATTTGCAGTTTCTTACAGAACCCAAATAGAAAATAAGATGAAACTTTAAAAACCATTCACAGGCAATAGTTCTGGTGCAATCTGTGTCCTGTGCTGGTCTTTCCTTTACAAGTTCTGCCTCACACACTCTTGTCACTTCTTCTACTCAGATTTTTTTCTTTGATAGAATACAAGAAACTCATATTCAACTTTCTTCTTTGCTTGAGAGGACTCAAACTCACTTTTAACCATCTTCCAGAAGAATAGTTTAGAGATGAAGTTGTTGGATATTGAGGAATGTTATAGAAACCCAGACTGGCTGAGGTTGGAAGGGACCTCTAGAGGTTGTTTTGTCCAACCCCCCTGCACAAGCAGGGCCACCCACCTAGTGTAGGTTTCTCTTTCTGTCATTGATGACATTTCATCTTGTGAGACATGCTTGCCTTTCAGTGGAGTCCTGGTATCTAGGTGAAGGTGAATGATCTGTAAAACCATTCCTGCATGCTCTGTCTCTAGCTCTGTGTATATGAAAGCTTTCTATGCAGCAGAATGGCTTCATTAGGAAATGTGGAGAAATACAGCTTCAAATACTCTATGACCCAGTTAAGGCATTTCTTGAGAAGCTGGAGGTTTCATTAGGCCTAGCTAATGAACTGCCTGTTACATGGAGGGAAATTTTGCAATTACTGTCTCAAATTCCCCTTTACTCCACCAGTTGCCATTCCCTGTATGGTTGTTGGCCCTCTAATCAGTAATAATTTTTCTTCTCTTATGAACTGCAATGGTTAGTTCCCTTTCCAGAGGGCTCCACAGATATTTTTGGACATTCTACTTTCAACCATTTCTCTGTGTGAGGATACCTGCTCTCAGGAGATGAAATGGGTATTCTCCAGTCTTTTGCTGTTTCTTTGTATGGCTTCTAATTTCTTTTAGTTTAGAATTTTCTGTATTAGCGTTCTGCTGTTTTTGCAGCCTGATACGTTACATATGTTAAGTATGTCACATAAGTTAAATATGTTATAGGTCAGGGAGATGAGATTTTGAAAGAAATTTTCTTCCATGAGAGTTTTCTGAGAAGCTGTCCATGTATCTGCAGGAGAAAAAGCAAAGATGTACCCTCAGTGCTGCAGAAGCAATCTCCTGTTTAGGTTCTTCCTGGTCTATGTAGCCTGGAGTACCACATCAGGTTCATGCCTATGTAGACAGGGGAGGGAAATAAGACAGTGGTCTCCTACACAGGTTTGTATCCTCTCACTACTGAGCATCCAGACATTAGAGGGACATCCAGCTACTGTCTTCTCCAAGAATGTTGTGAATCTATTCTTAAAGAGTGTGGGTTGGTTGAAAGTTTTTTTCAAGATCCGATTTGAATTATCAACAGTTTTGAGTAGACCAAAACTGGCAGTGCAGAGTGGAGTCATAACACTTTTGGTTTTCAAAATGAAGGAAAAATGACAGCAAAAATGCTTAGCTGTATCCTGAATTGAGAATGTATGTTCTCCACCAGAAGATGGAACAATCAAGTGGGGAGCTTGTATTCATCTGCTGTCAGCAGAAACTTGAAACCTGCTGGCAAAGTGTGTATTTTATCTGCTGCTGGTGCATATGAAGACAAAGGCCTACTACCACTGTTGCTAATGGCTCAAGTGACTGATGTTTTTGTTTTAAATGTTTTAAAAGTCTGAAATCTACAGTCAAAATTTGGGGGCAAATGGTATACCATTAGTCTTTTGCCTCAAAAGATGGGAAAAACAGCGTTAGGCCTTGAATTTCAAAGCAAACTAATATGTAGTGCAAGAAGTAGAACTGACATGTCCTGTTTTCTTTAAATTGAAAGTTTGACTTTTGTTAGACAATACTATAAATGTATGACAGAATGTGTGTATTTATGTTAATCCACGTTGTCTGTGCTTAAGCATTTATTTTAAGTACTGTTATACTTCCAAGTTTAGAACCTTTCTGTAATTTCATGGTATTCCAGAATATTTTGTGTTTAAGATAGTCTGTGGTGGAAGTGAATGCTTATTTGGATTGCTGTGCACTGGCTGCAGGGCACCTGTAATACCCTAAATAAGCAAATACTGATTTGCACAGAAAGAGGTAGTTGTGAAAAATCTTTAGAAATTTTGCAAACTTGTGGATGTATACAGGGAGCTAAAGTAAATATGAACTCAGATATGAGAAGGAAATGCAAGTTTTTTTGATAGATTTTAGATTAGTGTTAGTATAGGAAGTATTAAATCAGTGCTGACTTGACTCTATCCTGTTATTGCAACTTCTGTTTTAACACTGTGGGTTCATGATACATAACTCAGCCCTGATTGATTATGGTTTAAATCAGCAGTAATGCACCTCAACGTGATCAGTTTGGTCTCTTTAGAAACGAGAAATTGAACTCTTGGTTGTCACTTTATGTAACTTTTTTTTATGTAGGGAGACTTTTCAGAATAATATCCCTGTTTCCATTATAATAAGAGATCATAAAATCATGCAAGCTGGAATTTATAACATGAACTCTGCATATTCATCCAGATAATTTTAACATGATGCACATGGGCCTTTGAAAATGAAATTATGGCCTTGGACTGGCCTTTCTGTGAGTAAAAAATGTAATATTGCAAAATGTATAATCTCTGAGTGGTGAGGGTAATGACTTGTGAAGAAATGCTTGCTAAACTCAACATATTTAGTGTAGATAACAAGGAGACAACTACAATATGCAACTTTGATGGTATTTTGTGGCAGTAGCTAAAAGCATATGCAGATAGTTTGGAATGCATTCCTTAGATATGAATTAGAAATAAGATTAGGATAAATTTTGATTAGATAACAGAAAGGCACTGGTACAGCACTTGCACTTGCAAAGCATTTGATTTTGGTGTTAAACTGGGTTGTTGGCCTGCAGAGTGCACGGTTTGATTACTTTGGAGAGTAAGCTGGCTTTGTAGCTGGAGTCTGGCTGGAGGGTATTCACCAGTCAGTGTGCCCACTGTCTGCTGGAAGAGAGTCAGTGCCTTGAACCTCTTTACCGTGAATCTCCACTGGTGTCCTCACAACTGAAATAAAAGCAGCAGCAGGGCTTGAAGAATGGATAACAGACAATGCCTTTTGAATTGTTCAAAAAGCCCTGATGTAATTATTAAATTTTGATTCTTTTTGATACTATAGTGGTGTTAAACTAAGGGGTTGGTGAGATTTGTGAGAATGAGTTGTGTAATGGTGGTGAGGAGAAGCAAGTCTTTTTTTTTTCTAATTTCTTGTTCCCTAATAAGATCAGGTCAAATGGTGTGTTCTGATTAGTTTATGTGTAAAGAAACATTGAAGGTGCTGGGATCCCTGCTTTGGTGAGCTGTAAAACTTTACATTCCCATAGTCACCCACAGCTTCTCATCATGTGCAGCCAAGCTCTGCCTTGCATCTGCTCCTTATCAGGGAGGGGCAGAAGTGCTCTTAGCTCCTTAGAGGAAGGGAAAGCCAAGGAGCCTTGCACAGCAGGTTATTGCTGTGTGTAATGTGGAACAATAAAGGTTTTTAAAAGGCAAATAGAATAGCCCATAAAGTAAGTTTTCTTTTAAATCTTGTTTAGGAGATGGGGAGGTGAGTGGCTGGGAACAACATAGATTTCCTCTTAGCTCTCAGTACCCTGGAGTATGGATTGGACTGCAGATAGAAAGTGGACTCTAGTTAATCTGTCAATGAGCAGAAATAGGGTATGAACAACCACTGACCTTTATAAAGTCCTTCAGGTCTCTCTGTGGACAACCACTGACCTGTATGCAGTCCTTCGGATCTGTCTGTATGTCCGTAGTGCCTCCAAGGGCAGGCTGTGACCGCGTTAGTGACGCGTTCAGCAGTTTCCCAGTGTGTAGAACATACTTCCTGTGCATGAAAGAACAGCAGCAAGGAAACAGCAGTGAATAGCACCGAGACTTAAAGCAAGCTGGTGGATGGGTGGAACGGTCAGTACATGAAGAAAGTGAGGCAGGATGTAGTTAATATCCCTCTTGCCTGAGCGTGTTCCACCACTTTGAGCTTTATTTTAATGCATCTCTCAAGTTGCATGCAATATTATTATTCTTTACCTAAAGCTTTCTTTAACTGTTAGGAAAGACAGCATTAATACAGCTCTCTTGGTATTTAATAATGCACTTCTCTTCCCCTAAAAAAAAATAAAAAAATATTTAGGTCACTGTAGTTTCTTTATGTTGTGAATGTGATTCATTTTGGCCATGGGAGGAGAATGACAGTTACTTGCTACACAAACCTTTCCTGTGATTCATGGAGTGCCATTTGTGTCAGCCTTGAAGGAGGCACTTCATATGCTTCCTTGCAGGAAGGAAAGAGTATGATCATAGTTACCAGATAGGATATGGAAATTGGGTGGGAGGGAAGGGAAGGAGGAGAGGGAAATGCTGATTATTCAGAAGAAAGTTGCAGGAGTGCCAAGATTCTGTCTGCAGTATCCATTCATCTACTTAATGAAAAATGGATACATACCAAGCCTATATATAATTAAGGGAAACGTCACAACTGTAATTGCCATGTTCACAAAATAGAATGGCTTATTATGTAACTCTTTGTGTAAATATATCTTAGCACTTTTCCTCAGTCTCCTGGATCCATCAGTGGTATGAAACTTCTGTCCCTGAGTGATGTGTTTCAGATTTTGCTCTCAAGCTGATGGCCATATACAGTGCTTTGTGTTAGCTCTCTGCGGAGACAGATCTTTGTGCTCTAACATGATAATATAGTTAGAAACTTGGGCAGTGTACTAGCTTGTCAGATCAGAAGACATTTTCCTTTCTTCACAGTAAAAGTAATTTAAAAAGCTGTACCACGATTTTCTTCCTAAAAGTAACAGCACAGCTTGGCTACTTAACTGCTTGTAAAGAAGAATGCTCCATTAAACGGGAACCCCTAATGCTGCATGGCAGACTCTGGGGCTCTTTCATGGCATCCAGATGCTTCCAGCTGTTTTCTCTGTACCTGGAAGCTGCAGGGTAGGAATAAATGGGAGTAGCAGAAGTGGAAACTTAGGTTTCCTAAGTTCCTAATTTCCTGCACGGGTTAGGGGCTTGTGGCTGGCTGTCCTCCTGCAGCTGGCAGGATTTGGTGTAGTATATGTGGCTGTGTCAGGAGATAGAACTGTGGCTGTTCAGCCATGTAGCATCTACAAAGGGTCCTTATCCAGCTAAGCAGATGCACAGCAATGTTAGAATGGGAAAGCAGAGATGTAGTTAGAGATGAAAGGAGTGAAATTAGGAGGAAAGAAGAGAATAAAAGTGGATGTGAATTACTAATTGCATGTATTAATCGATTTTCCCAGGCAATTAGAATTTTACTCTTGAATCACCAATGCTATTCAGTGCTCCAATATTTCCTGTGTTATAAAACACTGGCTCTGTTTTGATTTTCCAGTAGCTGTGTTTATTGGGGATAAGGGGTCTAATTATAGCTTGAACTATACTGTACTGAGAGGGCATTTAAGTTTCTTCTGACTATTTCTGAGGCAATGTGATGAGTCATGAAATATAACTTTTGCAGAAAATATCCTGATTGCCTAATGACTAGGTGTTGGTAGATGAAATTACACACACTCTCTCTTGTTCACATGAAACCAGGGAAGTGTCTTTCTGAGTAGGCTGTTTGTTGGAGTTACCCAAGAAATGTAAAAGATTACAGTTGCAAAATAGGAAAAAAAGTATATGTTTGAGGAGCTTGAAAACACCTGCTGATACACATATGCTTTAAACATTCACAGTATCAATATTGTAAATAAAATACTTGCAAAGAAGAAATACTGCCTGAATATAATACAACTGATCATCCATGTTCCAAATGTTTTATTTTGCAGATGATGAAGAGGATATTAACAGTATGGAAAAAGTCATGTTAGAATTTGCTGCAATGGACAGATCTCTTAATAATTATATAAGAGCATTTGAGGAAACAGTAAATCAGGTAAACTGCCTCTTCTAATAATGTTATGAAAACATATCGTTATTTAAATATTATTTTTTAATAGACACAAATGTTGCATTAAAGCAACACATGGTTGTAGAGATAAATCTTTGGCAGGTATAAAATACTAAAGTCGCTGGTACAACTGTGTATTTTTTTTCCCAGTGTGACAGAGTTTCTAATTCCTCCCCTTGAAACTCACACCAGTGGAAATATGGGAGGAGTAGCGCTTCGGGACTGAGGACACTGTAGTTAAGACAACTTAGTCTTGGGTGACACCTGCCTTGTGTATTGTGGAAGATGGAAGTGCAGATGGATGAGGCAGCTGATTTTGGGAACAAACACGTGGCTGTGGCAGTAGGGAACCAATGTTTTAAAGCCTGCCTGCTACCTGACTATGCTGGTGCTTATAAAGGGTGAGCTTGTTAATTGCCCGCTCAATTAGCCAGGGGCTCGTTCTGTGTTTGGTCTCAGGACGGACAAACCCCCGGCGCGGCCGTGCCGGCAGCGACCGCCAGGGGGCACCGCGGCCGCGGGTTTCCCTTCCCATCCCTTCCCATCCCATCCCATCCCATCCCATCCCGTCCCGTCCCGTCCCGTCCCGTCCCGTCCCATCCCTTCCCATCCCATCCCATCCCATCCCGGCCGGGAGCAGGCAAGGGATCCACAGCAGAGCCGGGGAGGAAAGAGGCAGTCCCAGGGGAGGCTGGACTTAGTCCCTTCATTTTCAGGCCACATAATGCCTGGAGAACTCAACTTCCTAAGCAACCTATTCTAGTGTGTGTCTGCAAATTGACTTCTTGGTTTTGTATGGATTTCTCTAGTAAAGGCAAAAGTGCATCCCTGATTACCCTTTAAAATGGGAAATCTCTGTTTCAAAACTTGAAGATGGTAGAGCTTTTCAATTAAATCTGCCGTACTGTTATCTTGCTATTGCTTTTTGCTCTTTTAAAAGCAATAACAGGAAAGCAAAACAATACATTTTCCACTATTTCTATCCTGAGATGCTTTTTCTTTTGTAGAAAGGTTTTCCTTTAATATTTCTTTTTAAATCATCCTAAGTCAGATGCTTGACTGAAAAATCTTCTTTCAAAAAATTAAATATACATATTTAAAAGGAGTTGAAAACTATGTCCACATCAGCAGGTGTTGGACAGCAGTAAATACAGGCACTGTATGCAGTCTTTAAATATACAGTTCATCTCAGATCTCATCATAATTGCAGACCTCCTAGTTTATGTTGGATGGTTCAGGACTTTTTCCTTTTATTTGGAATATTCATGATTTTTAAAGCTTTCCTAGTAAATCATAGCATAGTTCTCATCATTAGAGATTAATGGTGTATATCCAGACTTGAGTGAAACATAGCTGGTTTATATTTTGATTTTAAGCTATTAATTAATGATATGTTACTGTTATGATAGGAATATCAAGTAATTTTCAACAACGACTTTTTATCTTTTTTCATTACTTCCATCTATCAGCAAAACACTTTTATTTCATCTTTAGGAATATAAAGAGTAAGCCTGTGCCTTCACCAACAAAGCACCCAAATCCTGTTTACTTCAGATATGTTCACTCGTGATCTTTTAAGTTAAGCAGAGGTTTAACTGCTTGACTGAAGTGAAGATACTTTTGTGGGTTTTTAGGTAGGGCAGTGATACATTTGTGATTTTTAGGATTGAATGCAGCAGTATCTTTGTGTGCATATCCATGCTGGTGTGCAAAAAATAGAAAGTCCTGGAAAGGTTGGTTTGAATTTTTTCCCCTTCTTTTCCCTAATGGAACTCATTTGTGTTGCTAAAACGAGCTTGTTCACTGTTCTTTCAGTCCTAAGGTTTTAAAAATGCTGCTCCAAGATATTTAACATGTTCTAGCGTCTACATGGATTATAAATTTGGTAATGGCTAATCTCTTAGCCTCTAACCACACTTCTCCTGTCTCTGCTTCCTACCTCACTCTAGGGAGTTCTCTCTACTTTCCCCTGCCAGCATCCTGAACCTTTCTGAGTATGAGAAGGAAATGTATATAACTGCTGCAGTAGAACAGAGTTACAGTCTGTTCTCTGAAAAATAACTGCTCATGCTTTATTTTGGCGGCTAGCTGCATGCCATGCCTCTGGAACCACACTGCCTATCTCCAGTTACCTGTCAGAGACAGTTTAAAATCTGCTTCTGGGAAACAGATACTGTTGCTGAATTTAGGGCTGCACCTGGAAATAGCTGTAGAAAAGCTTGAGTTTAAAATAGCCTCCACTGGCTTGCTCCCTGGTTCCATCTGAATTCCTTACCTGAGGGCTTTCTCTGGGGAGTTGCATCAGGTCATTAATTTTCACAAGAGACTGTTCTTCATACACACTGTTAACAGGATTTATCTCCAGCTGCAAAACACTTTTTATCTGATTATTTTGTAAGTTTGTATGTTGACAATTTTTCTGGTCAGTAGTTTCTTCACACAGCAGTGAATATGAAAGCATATTATACTCTGTGTTTCACCTTCTAACCACCTGCTTGTAGTGAAATGTTCAACTGGAATTTAGCAAGATAAGGAGACAGCAACAGTTAAAATTCCTAATTTATTATTTTATTATATGTACCTTTAAATGGCATTGACAAATACATGATATTGTACAACCAAAGTATGTCATGTAAATAGCTAGAAACTAGCATGAGATATGGTCACATGTTTTCTCAAAGCCAGTTTTTTTGTTGATTTCGGCTGCAGTAGGTGGAATGCAGAAGGTGAGACATAGCAGCATCCTCTTCTGGTTGAATCAGAAGCCTGTTGAGCAAGAAATGAGCACTTGAGTCACAGTGTTTCCAACAATAGGCTGTGGGAAATCCTTTTTCTGTGGAAACTCCCTGTGCCACTGGATTTTCTTGTACCTGTGTAATGACTGGACTTCTGCTGCTGCTTCTTTTTTCATTTTTAATGGGTATTTTTAAAATAAATTAACCAATATTCAGGTCCTTACCATGCAAAGTGCAGACAGCACTCTTGCTTTTAGTGTAACAACAAAAGACTAATGGAGCTGCAGTGTCTCTTGCAGACTTGATAGTCCTGAGGTGTAGACAAATGATTGGGACCCAGGCTGACAGGCAGTGCAAATGTTCCCTGCTGTAAAGAGCTCTCAAGTGGCCAGAATGCCAGCATATTGTGTTGTCCCAAATATGGATTCTTTCACCCAGTGTGCAGGAACATGATGCACGCACAGAGTTGAGATACTTTATTTTGTATTTGTGGAGAGACAGGTGCTGGGTGCTGAATTCATGAAGGTAGCCCACCTTGAGTGGGCCAGGTGCTCATTTTTATACACTTTGAGCAGTAAAAAAATGGCATTTCCCATATATGTAACAACCTAAATCTGTAGTCTTTGGCTTTGCATTTTCTCATCTCCATGTAAAGATACAGTGCACACTAGTTTTACCATGCATGCTCCGTGAGGAAGGGCTTATGTGAGGAAGAGGAAGTTGTTCTTGGCTCTGTAGTTTGATTTATTGTGTCCTCCTGTTCTTGCTTCTTGAGTCATGGCTCTTGGTTCCTGCAGTTTGGCTGTTCCCTCATTTTTTATAAGTTCTTTTATTTTTCCTGTACTTCAGTGAATTTTTAACTTCTCCTGGTATTTCATTTCAACAGTTGTGCCTGTTCTCTCAGTCCCGCTCTGCTCTCTGGATTAGCAGGGGTGTTGGTGGTGGACTCTGATCACTCGGCTTTTCAAGCATTTGGTTTCTTTGGGACTGTAAAAACTGGGGTAAATTTTCTGAAGTCCCCAGGCTTCATCTGGGGACTTCATCTTTTATCTTCTCTAGATAAAATTAATTACAATGTATTGTAGATCAATCTAGAGAACAAGAGAGATGAAAATAACTTTCTAATGTTGCATTATCCCCACCCCTCTTCTCCTTCAGGGAAAGAGAACCTGGGCTATTTTGTATTTTTGCAGGTGAGAGCAAAGTGTTGAATGTGGTAGAGGCATCTCTGGTAAAGTTTACTTAATGCTTCCTTTTGTAAGTTACTGCTTTGCCAAACATCACTTTGGCTTACTTGGAATTGTGTCTGCCTTTTGCTAAGCCTGAACACTGCAAGGGAGGATAAAATCCAAACCTGAGTGAGGTGGAAGAAACACATAAGAGACATGTTTCAGGAAAAAATTAAGAGCCATGTTAAGGGAGCACCGAGAGTGTGAAGAAGCAGACAAAAAAGTAAAAGACATGGGCTTGGGAAGTCGTGTTGGTTGATGTTGGTTGAAAGAGTGCTAGGAATGAGATGGTGTTGAGCTGAAGAAAAGATGAATATATTAGAAGTTTCATCAGTGTTTGGGTTTTATCCCTATTTCTGCTACAGCCTTCCCACGTTGTTCTAGGTGAGTAATTTCTACCACCATCTCAGTGGCTGCCAACATCTTGGTTTTCTGACTGTCCTGCATGGAAACTGATTTGAGCAATTATAATCGGAATTTAAATCTAAGTTAATTAAAGTTTGAACACAGGAAATGAAATTAAAGATGTTCTTTTTTAGGTTTTATCTGTAAAAATACATACAAATGATGTAAGTGTATGTCTTGAGAGGGTTTGAAGTCTGGACGTGTTGGTCATTCATGCCTGTGTGACTTCATACCTTGTCAAGTGTTCAGTCTTCCTTTGGCAAAGATGAGGAGTGCACTATGTTCCTTTTACAAGGGTGGTTTTGTCTCTACAGGATATACAGGAACTACTCTTAGATTTGTTCTGTATTTTTGATAATAGTTCTCTTCAAACCAGTAGGTTCATTTGAATGGAATAGGAGGAGGTGTTTGTTCACTGTGTCAGTAATTTAGAGCAGATTACTTAGTATTGGGGTCTGTTATCTTCGTGGCCAAGTGTGTAGGTTTTAATCCTGCAGAGGAATAATTCCCTTCAGTGATACAGGTCGAATTCATTCCAAGTGTGCAGCTTGTGAGTGATCTAAGGAGCAACTGCAGAAAAGTAAAAAAACCTGCTGTACAGTCCAGTCCATGGTCTATGTTTGACTTGCAAACTATTTAGCAGAATTCTAGTTTCTTCACTTAAAACTCATAGTATCATGGTGTAGTTACTTGGATGGTCTTTCTCGATTTCGTAAAAATGAAAGAGACTTAAAGATAAAATCTTTGTTACTCGTCTCTGCCAGCATAGCTGTATAGGCTGGGAGTGCTGTTGCAGGAGGTTCTGCCAATGTATCCAAGTTCTCTCTTTTGAGAAAGCAAACTAAACCACACCTGCAGTGTGTGTGTTTTGAAGAAATAGCAAGGTCAAGGAGAGGATGTGTTTCCAGCCAGCACCCATCCTTGGTGGCACAGCTCTGGCAGCAGAACTAATGCGATGACCAAGTCCAGGCTGTGTGGCAGGTGCCAGCAGTGTCATCAGTGACTGCCACTGCCTGCTAGAGACAGGCTGGGCTTCAAAATTAGATTGTCCCTTAGTTTTCTGTAGTGCTAAGTACCAGGAAGACTATGAATCCCAAGGGATTCATGTGTTTTTGCTGATTCAGGACTCTCTGCCAGTGACTGGCACTGTGATACCCATTACAGTGTTCTCAGTGTAACAGTTTTTAACATGAAACTTTCTAGTTTCATGGAACAAACAGCCTTGTTTGGTGCTGATGTTTTCTTGATAAGCACTTAGCTCGTCTTTTTGTGCTTGCTACACTGTCACGACAGCATGTTTTAGGGCAAAATCCACTGATGACATCCATGTCTGCAACTGTGACCTTTACTGTTCCAGCTGAGCTCAGAGCATTTCCTGTGACAAGTGCAGTGCATCAGTGTTTCCTGATTCTGAAATCTTGTCTGCTGACCGTGAAAATTTTGAGAGCTTCTTTTTATCAATAAAAGTCCTCTACTACATAGAAATGGCTCATGAAGATTTTTGTAAAGTCTGCTACCAGGAATATGGGTTTAGTGGAATGGATATATCTTTTTTTGGGCTGGCAGGGAGAATAGAAGAGCTTTTGTAGTCTTTGACTGCATTTATTTTGACTCTATGATTGTAAAGCAGGTGATTCTATCTTGAAATTCACTTAGAGTGTGCTGAAGTGCACCATCAAAGGTAACAAGTCAATCCCCTGGTGAAAGACGTTGTACCTGTGCCAGTGTCTTCTCTCCCATCAAATAGTAAAAAGATTTCTGGAGAATTTGCTTCATCTTTACAGTTTTTGTTAATAATGGGTGTCTCAGTATTATTTTGATACCTTGAATGCTAATTGGAATTACTCTTTACTGCTTGTTTACTTGCTATCTACTAATGAAGCTACTTCAGACTGATAATTCATCTTACAGAATAAGCCAAATGTGGACATTGTGTCAAGCCCTTATAATGGCTCAGGCAGAATAGTAGAGAAAAATATTATATGACTCTATAGTTATGCCTTTACATATATATATATAATGCCATAGGGCTTACTAAAACTTTTACAGGCAAACGTAATTCTGGCATTTACTAGCTATGGAGTTCTTTAACATTTTAAAGTTTCTTCAATACAATTTCTTTGATATAATTTCTAATCAATAATGTATTGCTTGCTCTGTCCTACTGCCATCTCCAACCAGTAATTCAAAATATATTTCACTGCTGTGGGCATGTACTCTGCTTTTTGCAGGAACTGGGACAAGGATGCATTTCAACACATTTCTGATATTTACTTTATAATATTTACTTTTTCGTGTCTTTCTCTGTATGTGTCAGACTAAGCATTTGATGGAAGCCGCTTTTTTATTTTCCCAGAATTGGTGATCTATTTGTATAGTTTGCTACAATAATATTTTAGAGTCTAGATTTGATGAGCTGCAATTAAAATATTTTTTTAGCGAGTAGCATATAAAGAAGTAGGAGTAGTGTTTTATTTTATGTGGGTTATATAGCACATCCTCAGTAGTGTTTCTTGGATGTCTCCTAGCAAGTATAAAAATGTATCTTGCTTTTTGGAGACTAAACCCTGGAAACTCTTGCATACAAACATAGGTTTGTTTGACTTCACTGGGGTCACTTACATTGGTCAAGCTAAACATTTTCCTAAATATTTGCAGTGTCAACAGAGTAGTTGCTGAAATGGCCCTTGGCTTGTGTGGGTAGGAGTAGGGCAGCAGGGACCACAGCTGGTTAACAGCGAGGATTTGGGTGAAATGTTCTGGACCTAGGACCATGGCATGGAACTAGTGGTAGCAGGGATAGTATTAAGAACAAATGTGCCAAAGAAATCCTGAGAACCACGTTGTAATTTGAAAACTCTTTTTGTTATGTTGGGCAGCAGTGCTGCGCAGTAGGTAGCAAACTAGGCTGCAATTAATGAGGACTGGATACTATGTTCAGGTGTACCCTCAGCTTGTGTGGTTCACCTTGACAAATTGTTTCCCTCCATGCCTTGGGCTATGGTCTTGTGTTCATTAATATCACTTTTGTGCAGTACCAAATCACCTGGTCGCACATTCTCAGCAAATAAGCCAGATCACATGATACTGTGTTTATTCTGGCTGTTTGCTGGCTGCAGAAGGACACACACTACCTGATGGAGCATAACTCTTGTGCAAAATTAGAATTGGCAGAGTGGGCTGCACTTAATCAGTGCATCTTGCAGCTGTGGTGGTTTTGATCTCATACGAGACACACTGAAACTGAATCTACTGTCTAGTCCAACCACGATCTCAGTCATGTGGACAGCATCCTGTACCTGTCTGTAAAGAGATTTATTTTTTTTTTCACTTGGAGATTTCAAACTGAAAAAAACTGAATTCAGCTTTTAAATTATTTTATTTTAAGGATTTAAGAATTGCAGTTGGCAGTCTGAACTGTTTCAGAAATTCCAGAAGGTCACAACAGAGAGCAACTGAAAGTCTCTGTGATTTGGATACCTACTTTTCTAGGCAATGTCTGCATTTCAGAGTCAATGTGAGTTAACTCTGTCTAGTTTAGCTTAACCTAGAGAAAGAAGATAAAATTATGAACTGTAATGAAACTAGTAGGTGTTGAGGTAAAATAGACAGATAAAAAAGCCATCTTAATCTCAAATAATGAATTATTTCTTGGTTGATGAAATTTGTTATTGGAAACACTGGAGTTGTAGTTTCAGTTGCTCAGTAGTGAAAATAGTCTTTCAAATTAACCATCTCATCTAGAAAGATCCTGCTGACTGTTCAAGAATTTAAATTCTGGAGCCAGGGGGTGGAGAGTGAGTGCTAAATGCTGGATGATTCTCAGCAGCAGGGGGTTTCACTTGAAATTAATTTCTCCTGTTAATTGAACACACCCAAGTTGATCAGTGTCTTTGGGGAGGCAGTTTCTGGAATACCTACCATAAAATGTCTCCCTCCAAATGTTGAGTGTTGTTTTAATTACTGTAATTGTTTCCAGAAATTATATGTGTATGTTGGATATTTTAATATTCCTTCTATAAAATTTTAAATATTAGGCCACTCATTTAAAAACATTTACTTTTTTGCCTAGTATGTTTTTAAACTGATCTTATCAATAAAAATACTCAGTGACATAGATTTTCCCTCTGCAAAATTCTTAGCAGCTTTCTAATGAATTACAGATAAAATGTTGCTTGCAGCATTAACTAGATCACACTTTTTTTATAGCTGCTACTGCCATGAATTTGTTCTTCTTAAAGAATTTCAGTTAAGAAGGAGTTAGTAGAAGTTCTTGCTTTCATTCCTAGCTTCCTCATAAATTATTTTATTTGGGACTTTTTCTTGTTCAGCTGTTCTATACCGGGTGTAAGCAGGAGTGTGCATGCAACATGTTGCATGTAGTTCAGAATGTACCAAAGTCTTGTGACTTCTTAGTATGGTTTCTTCTGAATGTCTTCACTTTTACAGAACTGTGTATTTAAGGTCTTTGTTAACATGAAAAGAACTGAGTGTTTGTGGAGCATTTCTTTGCTTTACTTTTCGATGTTGGGAGTTAAAAGCAACTTTTAGACATTTTTTTCATTAAATAATGAGTTTCTCGTGATTTTTAACGCATGCACTCAACCTGTGTTGCAAGTGTTGAGTTGTTTTTCTTTCTCACCTTTTTACTTTGCTCCTGTTGATGGGAGGCAGTGCTTTGATTTAAAAGCAGCAGCATGACTTCTTTGTGTCTGTGCTGCTGTATGTAACTATGTCTATTCTAATGCCTGTTAAAATTTTAAAAAAATCTGCCCAGTAGTATGTATGCATTTTATTATCTTTCCAACTTGAGGAAGAGGTTTCAAAAAATACCTTAATCCTGCCAGAAATCAATACCAGATGTCATAGTATCTCCCAAATATGGCCCCATTGTTGATAACCTACTGTGAGTTACAAACACTGTGCTTGATAATAAGGATTGGCAAGCTGAAGTAAGTTCTGGGCTCTCATCTTATTTAACTGAGCTAAGTGCATAGCCTGAGCAAGCTGATTTAACCAGCTGAAGTATTTCTTTTATCCTTAGACTTGTGTGTTAACACAGACAGTGAATGAAAAATACTATAAAAAACTTAAGAAAATGTGTACATCAGATGCATTCAAAACTTCCTTATAAAATGTAAAGTTCCCACATTAACATGTACTCACAGATACCATGCTGATTAATTTCTCTGTGTTTGTAGAATTTTAAAGCTCAATGATGTTGTTACTCTGACTCTTCTGGAACTCTTCAAATGTTGGGGCCTCATTGCATTGCCAGTGCATCTGTGTGAACGATTCACTGTGTTTATTCAACTAGATACTCATCCACTGTTCAAAGACGTTATGATGCTATTTTTCCCCAGCAGTCTGTTGTGTGGGGAGGAGGTGGGCTTGGATGCAATGGAGAGTTTACAAGAATTGCTGGGAAGATGGCAGGTCTGGTAGGGAAAACTTACAGGGTGTGGTTTTGTGGGGTGTGATAATTGTTGTAATACAAAGTGTGGGCTGTAGATGGAATGTTTCTCCATGGATATTTTTATGCTTAGTTGGAGGTGATGAAGGGATACAGGTAAAAACTGGGCTGCACTGGAGGCAGTTTGGTCCAGTTCAGCAGAATAGTCTCTTGAAACAGGGTGTTTCTGAAGTAGCTATTAATAATCCCCCTGTATGCCCTTAATCCTCACAAAACAACCCCACCTTTCCCCACTGCTATCCCTTAAATTCCACAGCCCTAATCACCACCTCTGCTCTGTGGAGTCATGTTGCTTTTGCTTATGTTCAGTTTGGTGGGCTGCTCCTCTGCCTTTCCCCTTGTTTCCCCTGTTACATCCTGCTTAGGCTTCAGAATCCATTTTTTGTCTTCTTTTGGCCAAACCCAGCATTAGCTGTTGTTAGTTGGTCACATGCTCTTGGAGAAGACTTAGCAGTGTTGCATTTTCTCTCACTGACAGCTGTGTATCGTATCTCTTGGCAGATGAGATCTGACACAACAGTGGAAATCCTGTTGAACAGTGTCTCAGGAGAACCTGGCCCATCAGTTGGATCCGCACAGAGCTGCCCCATCAGTTATGACACGATGTGTCTCCACTAACCCTTTATGAGCTAATTAGACCTGAGTTTAGCAAGTCATCCTCCTTAATCTACCAGTTAGGTTTGAAGATGCCTGGCCACGTTTATCAGTTGGGCTTATAAACAAATGTCAGACAAATCCCATCAATCAGGTTTATACACCCAGCACAGCTCACTGTAGTTGTAATGATTATTACAGCTCAATGTGGGTTTACGCTTGGCCATTTCCAAACCCCACAAAACTCCTTATATTATTCACTCCTTAAACTGGTTCTTTTTAGCACTTATTTGCCTGTTAAATTTTTAATAAAAAGAGAATGTTTTATGGTAAGGAGAAAATCCACCTAAAGCAAAAAGCACCTACAGAGGACCACAGGTGTGGCTTTACTTTTGCTCAAGGAGAAACTGTCAGTTGATTCAGATAAGGGGTGACTATCACAGCAGTGTGTAGACATGGATGGAACGGAAGTGTTTGTTCACAGTGTGTCACATAAAGAGCCATTTAATGAAATTGTGCAGCAGCAGGTTTTAAAGCAACGAAAGGAAGTAACTTTTTACACAGTGAATAGTTCCATTGTGGAATTATGTGCCACAGAATGTTATGGACTCCAGAAGCATTAACTGGTTCAAACAGCTACTAGACAAATTAATGGAAGAAAAAATCCTTGACAGCTGTTAGATGCAAAGATTTAAATACAATCACTGTCTTGGTAAATCCCTAAACTGCAAGTTGCTAGTTCTTAGCAAAATATTGGGTGGGAAGCAGCAAAAGGCCTTTCTGTTTGGTGCTCTTCTACTCCAGCTTTTTGCTTCTGTCACTATTAAAGAGAGGAGAATACACTGGATAGGTCTTTGGTCTAATGTACCATATCTTTATGCAGCAGAAAACAAACTGCATAGAAAATACAGAGTTCACAAGTGTGACTGCATCCTGAAATTTATATTGACTGACTATGTAGCTTTAGATAAATCACATTTATATTCTGTTTCAAACCTATTTTGGAACATTGTTCTATCTAAAACTACCTTTCGCCTCCATAATTTTAATACTTGGAAAGTCTTCAGGGTATCTAATAATTTATCTCTGTGTTCTTACTCATATATTTGATGATTTAAAAAATAAATAACAGCTCCTGCTCTGGGCATTGTTACATAATTGAAAAATTCTTAATCTGAAAGCTCACTTCAAATCCATATAATAAAAAACCACATAGACCATTTAATAATTAGGTACTAGCAGATAAAATCCAGTTTGAAGTTAGTAGAGCTACACCCACTTGGACCAAAGAAGGGAGGAATCTTCAGCTAGATCCTTGTCTTGCACCCAGTTTTCTCCCTTAATGCCCAAGAAAAACTTAATAACTAGTTCTAAATAACAAATCTTGCTTGTCATATTGATGGGAGGAGGTGAATTACACCTCTGGGTGAATATCTGCTGGGTCCTCTTCTTAAAAATTTGATGAAATTTCAGCTTAAGTACCTGCTCTGATCTCAAGCACACCAAATGGGATGAAATGTTTCCCTGGATAGTTGGGTACCGTACAATGTAGGGTTTTTACTTATTTTAATAGATCAGAATCTGAAAGTTTTAAGGTCAGTCTTTGAGATTCCTGAATTGGTGAACGTAAAAATGCCTTTTACATCCCCATTAACAGTGTGGTCCAGTGGGAATATATATATGGTCAACTGAGTTGTTGGGCTGGTATTACAGGAGATACTGGATAAGAGGCAACAAAGCATGTCTTATTTTTAAGAAAAGAGTTGACAGCACTGCCAGGTAAAAAGTCATGATTTTACATGTGCTTTCATTAGTTGAGGAAAGCTTGGCTACACCATTTTAGTAACTCTTCTTCCAAGTAGTTTTTGCCTCTCTTAGCCTCCTGTTTATGCATCTAAAAAAACCCGGCTGGTTCAACTTCTGTCAGTCATGAGCTCATGGCCCCTCTCCAGATTCTGGTTTCTCCAGGTGCCTCTTGAACTGAGAGTTCAGTATGGGATGCGGTATTTCAGCTATTGCCTAATCAATGCTTCATATAGGGGAAGAGTAACTTCATTGTCCTGCTGGCCATGCTGCTCCTAGTGTAGCCACTATCCAATTTGCTCTTTAGCTGTGAAAACGTTGCCTGAAATTTCGCTTGGCATCTACCAGAACCTCTCTGTCCTTTTCAGCAGGCCTGCTACAAGGAACTACTACAATCAGTTCCTAGCACGCACTGATGCACAGGTTTATCCTGCCCCTAGAAAAGCTGTAGAATTCTTGTTCTTGAACTTGACATTTCCAGTTCTGAACTTCCTCAAGGTCCTTCTTGATTAAAGGTCTACTGCGTAATGTGTCAAATGCCACTGGGTTAGTTATGTCTAGAATATTGCTGAGAGTGCATTAGGTTTCATCATCCAGGTCTTTGGTGAGGATATTGAGCATACTCAGCTCTACTGAGTCTACTACAATACTCTGCTTGGTACTGGCTGCCAACTGGAGAGCAATCTGGTGTTCACTGTGAATGTTACCCTCTGAGTCTGGCTGTACTGGTAATTTTCAGTCTACCCACCAGACCATTTGATTACATCCACCACTCTCCCCACATCTGCATTTCAGGTCAGTGTATCCTGTAAGACAATCAGTTTGATCAAGCATTAACTGCCCTTTGTGGGTCCATGCTGGTTGTGGCTGATTACCTTTTTGTTCTCTGCATGTTTGGAGGTGGATTCTACACAGATGTGGTATGAAATCCTTACAGTGGTTGGGGTGAGGCTAAGCAGCCTGTAGTCACCTTTCTCATGTCTTTTCTAAAGGCAGACACAGTGCTAGCCTTTTTCCAGTTTTCAGGGATCTGCCTCAATGATCATGTGTGGTTTTTTTTTGAGATGGCAGACAGATCTATTGGGGTCACATAAGCCAACTTTTTCAGCCCTTTCAGATTAATCTTCTCCGTCCTCATAGATTTGAATACATCAGCTGCTCTGACTCATTCTTAATTTGTTGTCGTTAACCTGTTCCTTCTCAAACCATACTGGTACAGCTGGAAATCTAGGAGTAATCTTTGCCTGTGAAGATTGAGGCAAAAATACTTCAGACTTTTCCATCTGCGCAACCACTAGGTTGTCTTCCCCATTCAGTAACATCCCCAAATTTCCTCTGAACAATTTTGTCTTGCTGCTATTTATATCCCCACTTGTTTTAATTCTAAATGCACTGTGGTTTTCCCAGTGTTGTTCCTAAGTGCCAAAGTAGTGCTTTTGTACTCCTTTTTTTGTTTTCTATATGCTGTCTTTTTGTATTACAGTTCATTAAGAACCTCCTTGCTTAGTCAGTGAGTCTTCTACTGAAATGCCAGTCTTCTTGTACAATAGGATTATTATTAGTTCCTGAGCTGTCAATAAGTTTCCCACAAAAATTTACTAGCTAGACTGACACCTTTTGCTTCATTGTCCCAGACGATTCTGCTGAGCTATCTCCTGTATAACCCCAAGTCCACTTACATAAAATCCTTAGTCCTATTTCTTGTGCTTAGCTTCCCAGTCTCCTTCTGGATTGTGAATACAATCTGCTTGTGGTCACTTCTCCCAATCTGCTATCTGTGACCACATTTGCCTCTCGTTCTTCCATGTTTGTGTACAGAGGTCACATAGAGTATTTCCTTTGTTTGGTCTCTCTAGCATTTAAAAGTTATTATCAATGCAGTCTGGAAATATCTTGGATTGCTTTCACAATGCCATGGTGCCCTAGTGAGGACCAAGTCTGGTGATCGGGTTGGTTTTGGTAGTTGTTTGTGTACAGCACTATCCACTTTGTCCCCTTGAGCAGGTGGTGTGTAACAGGCCCACACTGCTGCAAGGCCCATGTTGCTTTTGCTTTTGCTTTTGACCAGAAGTCTCCTGTCAGACACATCTCTGGTTTCACACTGGACCTCTGCATAGGCAAGGAGATGCTTTATATGAAAATGCAGCTGCCATTCTTCTCCACTACTTATTCTTCTTGAACATCCTTCATGACACTGTTCCAGTCATGGATGCTATCCCATTTAATCTTTGTGATCCTGATGGCATCAGAACACTCTGACTGTGTGTAGACTTCCAGTTCTTGTTTTCTGGCCAAGCTCTGTGTGTTAGTACCCAGACACCCAAGTTAGTCTGTGTGTGCCCTCCCTCCAAGTGGAAATGTGTAACTTTCCCTTGTGGCCTTTCCTTACACAAACTTTCTCCTATCTTTCTTTACATCTGGGCCAAGGCCCTGTTCCTCATTGAATTTAGTTTAAATCCATCCTCACTAGAATAGCAAGTCTCTTTGCAGAGCTGTTTTTTTGACTTCCATGTGTTCATAGCAGTCCATCTTCGTTGAATGAGGCATTGTAATCAAAGAAACCGAAGTCTTGCTCTTGACAGCAGCTGCACAGACAGGCATCAGTCTGCTGGTTACATCTGCCAGCCAGGCCTCTCCAGCCTTAAACAAAGGTTCAAGAGAGTGCCACTGGGATTTCTGCTTCTCATGTTTGCTCTGAGCATTCTGTTCCATTTGATCTGCTCAAGGTTTCCCTTGGCTGTGTTACTTCTGTCCCACAAGGGATAGCAGCAAGAGGTAGAATTCAGAAGGCTGTGTGGGTGTTAGTAATTTGTCTGCAACATCAATGACCTGGGTTCTGGACAAGCAAGAGACTCACATGGATAATTGGGATGGATTCTTGTTTCACATGGGGAGCATCATCAGCCACTAACACCAATGCTTCCTTTAGTACTGGTGCTAATCCAAAGACTTGAGATACTCAGAATCTTATCCCCAAACACTCCCTACTGTTGATGAAACTGTTAGCTCAGCACAGCTGGAGGAGGAAACAGAGCTGTATTCCTGTTACCTGAAGTCACAGGCTTCCTGGTCCTTCAGTCATACCTTTCTTCTTAGAACCACAGGATAGAATCATAGGATCATTAAGGCTGGAAAACCCCTTGGAGTCCAAATGCAAACCACACACTGCCAATACCACCACTAACCCATGTCCCTGAGTGCCATATCCACATGGCTTTTAAATCCCTCCAGGGATGGTGACTCAACCACTTCCCTGGGCAGCCTGTTGCAATGCTTGATAACACTTTTGGTGAAGAAATTTTTTTGCAATATCCAATCTAAACCTCCCCTGGAGCAACGTGAGGCCATTTCCTCTGGTCCCATTGCTTACTGCTTGGGAGAAGAGACCAACCCCCACCTCACTACAGCTTCCTTTCAAGTAGTTGTAGAGAGTGATAAGGTCTGCCCTAAGCCTGTTTTTCTCCAGGCTACACAACCCCAGCTCCACCAGCTTTGTTGCCCTTCTCTGGATATACTCCAGCACCTCAATATCAACACTCCCAACCAACTTAGTTCTGCAACCTGACTGAGGGTGCCCTCAATCCCCTCATCCAGATCATTGATAAAGATGCCCCCATTACTGAGCCCTGGGGAACACCACATGTAACCAGGCATCAGCTGGATTTAACTCCACTCACCACCACTCTCTGGGCCAGACTATCCAGCCAGTTTTTTACCCAGTGAACTGTGTGGCCATCCAAGCCATCAATAGGCAATGGAGTCTTCAGGAGGATGCTGCGGGAGACAGTGTGTGGTGGTGGGAAAACAGTTTTCCCCCTGCAGTTATAAAATGGTAAAACCCCAGGGGGTGGTGACCCTTGAAGTTTTGAGGTTTTACCCAATGAGCACTTCTGCAAAATATAAACATATCACAAGCAGAATGGAAGAGAAGGTTGGTTGTAGTTGTTGTTGAAGAAGTAGCCATGTAGGAGCCACGAGGAGAAACAGCAGCAGCCCCACTGGGGGCTGGGCCCCCCCAGCCCCTAGCGGGGGGGCTGCAGGGACTTGGAACAGTGTTAAACTGAGCTAAATGCCTGTAGCTAGAAAGCTGAAGGAGTTTTCTCCATCGTGAGTGGGCAAATGGAGCAGCGGCAGAGGCAGCAGTGAACAGAGGACAGTGGCAAAGAGCCAACAGATAAGAACTGAAGAAGCAGCAAACAGCATGCAGCCAAGGAAGACACAGAGGTGTCTGAGAGAACCGAGAGAGAGAGAGAGCCGGCAGCAGAGAGAGAACTGAGTTCTACAGAGAAAGTTTGGGTAAGAACTGAAACTAAAACCCCAAACTCCTTGGAGACCTCCGAGAAAGGAGGAAGATGATGGACTCTTACTTGAAAGAGTCTTAAAGTGCTACAGCACTTGCAGAAAGGAGCTGAAAACTCCAAGAAGGAATGCGGAGGGGGTGACCTTGCCCCCCCCGCCCCCCGGTTCCTTGAGAAAGAGCACAGAGCTCTGCAAAGGGGACTTGAATCCCCTGAAGATACGGACCGTCACGAAGACCCCTGCGCTTCATGGTATGACGTGGTGATAGCGCCCTTGTCCTGGGAAACGCAACCCACGGAAGAGAAGACCCTCACTTTAGACAATGGGCCATGAGGGCTTGGATACCCCCTCGTGTGTACTGGCAGAGATCCAGCTACAGCTCCTGCATGGAAGAGCGAAACAGAGAGACTGCTGCCCTAGAGAGACTGCTGTTCTGAAAGTAGAAAAGATCTTTTCCTTCTTCCCTCCTGGACTTTTATTTGGAGGGGAGAAGAGATTTGATCCATTGTAAATACTTTTATGTCATGGTAGAGATAGTTAAGATTGTATATAATGTATTGTAGTATTTATTTTTACAGTCATTGTAATATAATCCCTTTCCCCCATTCTCAGTCTTGTGTGGTGTCTGGAAAACCCATCTCACATTGAGTTGAGATGTGGGAGGGGGTTTAGACTAGAGAATTGGATTTTGGAGCTCTCAAACCATGACACGGTGCCAAAGGCTTTACTAATATCTAGGCAGACACCATCCACAGCCTTTCCCTCATCCACTAAGTGGGTCACCTTTTCATAGAAGGAGAGCAGGTTGGTCAAGCACGACCTGCCTTTCATAAACCCATGCTAGACCTGATCCCCTGGTTGTCCTGCATGTGCTGCATGATGGCACTCAAGATGATCTGCTCCATAACCTTCCCAGGCACTGAAGTTAGGCTGACTAGCCTGTAGCTCCCCAGATCCTCCTTCCAGCCCTTCCTGTGGATGGGTGTCACATTTGCTAACTTCCAGTTAACTGAGACCTTTCCAGTGAGCCAGGACTACTGCTGAATGATGAAGAGTCACTTGGTGAGCTCTTCCACCAGCTCCCCCAGTACCCATGGGTGGATCTCATCCGGCCCCAAGGACCTGTGTGTGTTTAAGGGCTGTAGCAGCTCACTGACCATTTCCCCTTGGATTGCAGGGGCTTTATTCTTCTCCCTGTCCTGTCCCTGTGTTCCAGCTGAGGGGGTTTGGTATCCTGAGGATAGCTGGTCTTACTATTAAAGACTGAGGCAAAGAAGGTATTAAATACCTCTGCCTTTCCTTATCTTTTGTCACTATGTTTCTCCCTGCATGTAGTAACAGATGGAGGTTTTCCTTTGCCCTTCTTTTGCTGGTAATGAAAGCAAAATGAAACATTTTTAATGTCTTTTATGGTAGTAGACAGATTAAGTTCTAACTGGGCTTTGGCCCTTCTAATTTTCTCCCTGCATAACCTCACAATATCCTTGTAGTCCTGAGTTCCCTGTCCCTCCTTCCAACGGTCATAACCTCTCTTTTTTTCCTGAGTTCCAGACAAAACTCTGTTCAGCCAGGCTGATCATCTTCCCTGCCAGCTTGCCTAGGTCCTACTGGTCTCCTTTGCAGCACCCCTGATGCAGTGAAGCCCAGTGGCCTCTTTTGGCTGCTCCTCACTGAGCACAGCAGTGACTCCGCAGTTGCCTGTGCCAGGGAGGAACACTGGGCAGCTGAGCAGTCCAAGCTTCAGATGGCAGAATGTACCCTCAGCACTTCCGTGGAGGCTGAGGTTGCCAAAGAACCAGGAAAGCTGCATTGGTGACCACTGGTGACCTGTGCTGTGTTCATCACTGTTTGAGAGCAGCTCCTGTTGGTGACATTTCTGGGATTTTTTTATGTTCCCTGACATCTATCTGCTGTATTCACTGCTTTGCTTCTGGTTTTGTGCCCTGATGGCAGGGCTCCTTGTTGCTGGTGTTCCCTAAGGAACACTGTCTCCTCTCTGGATGAGTAGGAAGCTGATGGAAGTTGATGCTGCCCCTAGTGAGACTCCCACCTAGCAGGGAGCTCCTCATGCTGCTGGTTAGTTCCTGCCCAGTTTGCTTGCCTTGGGATCACATCACACATTGCTTTTTCTTGCTCTGCTGTTTAAAACAGGGGTTGGAAAATGGGTGTGAGTTAGCCATGCTGCTTCAGGTCTAGAATTAGCAGTCCTAGTTTCAGAGAAGCCAAATTAGGGTGATTTATACAGGATTTGGTTTTATGTGCTTTCCACAACAACCATTCAGTAAAGTAAATATATGTTGTTATTTTGTTCTGTAAAGTATTTTTAGTAAATCCTCAGTGCCTCTTTTATTGAATGACTAATGCATTTTGGTACATCTGAATTGCATCTATACTGAGTCATTTTGTTTTGTAATGACATATTTAAATGTTTGAATCTCTGCAGAAATTAAATATTGTAAAAGACTAACCTTTTGTTCTTAATGTTGGTTTGTGCCTGTATTCTATCACCACAAGCCTCTGCAATGGGGAAGAACTCCTGTGAGCTGAAAACTCACAGGATGCTGTATCACAAAAACATTTTGGGAAACCGTAAATGAGCCAGTATGTTTTTGCACAGCCAAAATTTTACGTTATTTTTTTCAAATCAGTTCTTCCTCTGCTTGCTGTGTAATGTTGTTGCATTTAACATTTCACAATACTGTTGTTGCACTCTTAGTTTTTCCTAAGCCACTGTTCACCCAACATTTGTAAAATTTTCCCTCGTTTCAGACTACAGTTACTTCACATTTTGAAATTCAGGCTTTGTTTATGGGGAAGGTTTTGCCACTAACAGAACTAAAATAGTTATATCAGTGTTCTCTGCATCCTTGCTTTTCTTGTGGGTTTTTGTGGTTTTTTTTTTTTAGTAGGATTTTTCCCTTGTTTTGTTTTATTTTGTTAAATTCTCCTGTAGGACATGTAAGCTGAAATAAAAGGATTTGCAAGTTTTATACTGGGATAACTGTAAAGTAAATGTAAACATTTATTGCTCGTGTAGACTGGTTGAACAGCCTTCCTTAAATTACTTTGTTGTATGCACTACTTCTTGAACTACTTCTTCCCTAGTTTGCTATCTTTCTCTTATCAGCTCACAATGCCCTTATAGTCCTTGAACAAATGCCTGTTTTACCAGGCTCTCCTTACTTTGAAACACCTTACAAGCTTTCACTTGTGCATCATTATCCTGGATTTGTAGTCTGTTTTTCTCCAGATAGGGGGTTGATACTGTGTCTCTGCCAGGTCTATCGTTTACTTTGCGAGCTCTTCAGGGCAGAGAGCTGTTCATCACGTCCTTGCTGAAGCACATAGCATATTTTTAGAATCTAAAGAGTGATCATCAATCATTGTGAAAGACCAATATCCCTTTATTCTGCTATCTGTGAATAATGCTTGAGGCTTCTCATTGCCTTCTTCAAGCAAGGAATCAAAACTAAGAACCACAGAGAAAGTTGGGTTAGTAATTTGCACAAAGGGGTTGTATTGTGAGAAGGGGTTTGAAAAAGAACGCCCTCCACCACCAAACAAAAAACCACCTAGCTTTCACCACTGAGCAAGAGAGCTGGTACTATATAGGAGAAGAATGGGAGATACTTGTAGTGGTAATTCTGAAATGAATGTGACTTTCTGCTCTGTAAATATTTGTATGTAAAATACTGAGAACATGATTTTCAAAAGTGCTTACATGATGTAAGAACCTTGCAGAAACAAAATGAGAAACTGAATTCACAGCTGAATGGTTAGGCAATAATCTGGGATGTGGGAGAGTCAGGTTCAAGTACTTGCTGCAATTATCTTTTAATTAGTTATACAAAGTGGAACAACTTCAAACAGGAGAGATCAAGATGTCTTACCCCTGAATACCAAATAGCCTATGGGCTAGGACAACTAATATGGGATGAGCAGAGATTTGAAAACGGGTCACTCACCTTACTGATGACTGTTTTAACCACTGAGATATTAAATCTGATAGTATGTGGATTTCTCTTACCATTGTTTATGAGGAAGGATTTGCCTGGCTTAAGCAACTGACTCAAGGAAAGGGTTTGTGGAGAAGGCACCCATTGCCATTAGAGGAATAGAACTCCCTGTCTCTTAGTCAGTCTGGCTTTGGTAGCTGGCTTCTGTGATTCCTGTTTTTTGACACTGGCTTTCTCCATCCTTTTTATACAAAGTGGAGGGGATTGCATTAGGTAGCAGGATCTCTAAAGCTTTAGTGCAACAATTTGCATCTTTACTGCAAGTTTATTTTTTATTATTTTATTATTTTATTTATCATTTTTGTTCATCTAGTTGTCTGCAACAAAGTAGGGAGTTACAATGGTGCCAACAGACCAAACAGAGATGCAAAGGATTTTAGCAGGGCTGACATATTAAATAGCAGACATAAAGACATAACATATTGTTAAAATGTATTTACTGCTAAAGGAGGAAACCATGCTAATATACTAATTAGCATCATCTTGAGAAACTGATAATTATCTCTACAGGATTTCATGAGTCCGCATCCATTTGATTTGTCCTAATTCAGGGCCTTGTCATCCTCATCTGCAATCTCTTGCCCAGATGGAGCATGGAAATCGACACAAGCGTTCCTAATATGCAAATAGAGATCTGCAGTTCCACTTCAAAGTGGCAGCTTCTGAAGTGGGAGTTTTAATTATTCCATTTAGAGTTAGTGACTCTGCAGAAGAGGGTTTTTTTCTTCTACCAGTGAGTTGGGTGTTCTTTTTTTTTTCTGGATTTGTTACCCAACTTTGCAGTAGGCATGTCTTATTCTGTCATGTGAACAATGAAATATTTGATTAGTTAATGATCCATTTGTTTACTGATTGTAATCCATAACTTCCTCAGGGAGTTGTTTGTCCTGTTCTTCTTGGGTTCTTTTGCATGTAGTATTTTATATAACAAGATGAGATCCCTCATTGCTTGTCACCGGATTCTGTCATGAGCTTGACAAACAAGGTCATATATTAACTGGTCATATATTAACAAGGTCATATATTTTCTTCACTGAAGGGATGGGTAAACATTGGAATGGACTGCCCAGGGAAGTGATGGAATCACCATCCCTGGAAGTGTTCAAGAAACGACTGGATGTGGCACTTGTTGCTATGGTTTAGTTGACAAGGTGATGTTCAGTCAAAGGTTGGACTCGATGATCTTGGAGGTCTTTTCCAGCCTTAATGATTCTATGATGGGAATTGATAATAGTTAAACTGCAGGAACTGGCCAAAATAGAAAGTGATCAGCTGAGATGTAGCTGAAGTTTCATCTGATTGTGAATAACTACAGAGTAGAATCAAGTCAAATATTTTGCTGTCACAGGTACTCATAGAGAAGATCCCTGGTGAAGTGTTAGATGCAATTACAAGGTTTAGTTGCTTACAGTGAGTTACACTGTTCCACTTCCGATGATGTATTGTCACTTGATAATGAGGTGACCATAAGGAGGTCACCGACAGTGAGGAAACTGTGCAGCAGTAGCAGTCTCAGGTACCAGAGGGTGCACTTGGGAGAGAAAGCACTATAAGACCGCGTGAAGAGGTCAGTGTAACCTACTGTTCCTGTGAGACTGCTGACCCCTGCATGGAGAGGAGGCAGTCTGCGTCTGCATCTGCTCCCTAAATCCTTTGCCAGTGACTCAGCAGTTGTTTGGTGAGAATGTAATATATAAAAGGAAGAATGGAGGCATCCCATAATTAGGGCTAGTAATAAGAGAGGAATCAGTTTAGCATGTGATATACAGTGAGTCAGAGAAATGAAGGAAAGCGAGTTTGATAGTTATAAGGAAAGTGCAGTACTAAAAAATTGTGATGAATGGTGATGAGATGAGCTTCAAGAGAAGCTAAAAAAGGGAAAGCAAAGTAATATGAGAAAGAGGAAGGACGAGTTCAAAACCTAAATATACGAATTTGACTCGATGATCCTTGTGGGTCCCTTCCAACTCAGCATATTCTGTGATTCTGTGAAATTCAGGAAGATGTAGGGAGAAGTTCGAATGGCAGGGGAGGTGTGATCAAAAGAGTTGGCTGGCATAGGGTTTATGCTAGCAGGCTGAAAGAATCTGGGGAGACAAATGTTATAGTGCTGCAGAAACTGAGGAATAAGAAAAAAATTTATTGAGTTTATAAAAAGCAGAAAGGAAATACTTGCGGGCATAGAATGATTAGAAGAAAATTGCTTCTTTTTTATGATTTTAAATCTTACAGTTAATGACAGTTTTTAATCACAGACAACATAAAATTTCTAGGATAGTCAGCCAGCATAATGAGAATGTTTTTGATACGGTGTATAAAAAATAATGCACTGATTTTTTTCCAGCATTATATCCTAACTCGTATTGTTTTGGCTTCCTATATAAGTTCTTAGAGAGTCAAATCAGATTTCTGCTTTTAATACCTTTTCTTGTCAGTCAAATCAATATCAAGTGTATTTAAATTTTAGACTAAGCTTTTTGATTTATTTTTCTTTTACAAACAGTGTTTCAACAGTATATGTGAAGACTACTCCATTTAGGAATTGTTCTGGTTCATGCTCCTGTGTTTCCTGTTGCCATGCAGACTCTCAGGTAGAACTGTCTCCTTCAGTCTTGTAATTGCAGTTGAGGACTCTCATTTTTCCTGTTTCTTCTTACCTTGCTGTCACATTTTGAAGACATGTGTAAATTAATACTGCAGTCGCACAGTCTCATTTACAGAAATTCGTATTTTAAATATTAACTATTTAAAAATTGTTTTAAACTAAAGTTGGATTTTAATTACTTCCAACAACAAAATCAAGAGCTTATGTGTAATGGGGGAGTCTATACAGGTTGGAGAGTTGGAACATGGTTTCATTTTTAGTCATAATTTTATACCTGGATCGATAATTTACATTTAGCTTTTAAAAAAGTCATTGTGTATCAATTACAAGACAGTTGCAAAACAAATATCTCTGAATTTTTAAAGACTCTTCTTGTGTGCCTTCTATGCTAGAGTCAGCTACCAGATTGCATCCGGTGTCCACTTCACAGTTAGGTATTGCTACTGCTACTATTGTGTTTAATTACAGCTTATTATATTCACAGTTCTTCAGGTTTCCTTTATTGTGGAGAGTATGAAGCAAGACAGTTTTGAGCTACGATGTGGATGTTCATGTAATGACCTATAATAAAAAGGCTGTTCAGGATTTGTCAAAATCCTGAGGACCCAGTTTTATGAGGCTTTGTTTAAAAGGGATACGCTGAAATCAGGAATTTGGGCTCAGTCATGCAGGACACACAGCTGGCACAGAAACAAACAGTTGTGAAAGCATTTGTGGGCATTATAATAAAGGAAAATGGTTTAAAACAAGGATTTTGAAGAAGGATTTAAAGATACATTCCAAATGTTTATGAGGAGCTTTCCCACAGCAGGAGGACCAGGAGAGAGAAAGTGCAAATACATTTGTTTTGAAAATCAAACAGGTAGAGTGACAGAGACTGGCATCATCAGTTATCTGATGGCAAGAACCAGCCTCTTGATGCTGTGATAGATAACATGAAAGGTGTGGGTAGACTCCAAGGATTTTGGGAGGTCAATGGGAAGGATGCGTAGAGTGGTAATGTAAACAAGACTAAACCAGGCTATTACACAGCGCTTGTTGCCTTTGCAATAATTGGTAACTGCAGAGGAACAGCAACTTAATCTATCATACTAGTAGCAAAGGCTAGGTTAAAATGCTAATTTTCTGATCCAGTTCTTTTTCTGAGGCTTCGTTGAAACTGCATTACTAACAAAGATGGGACCTATAAGCAAAAAGGAGGAAAAGAATTGCAGTTGAAAATATCCTTCTCTATTAAATGATATACTGCTTGCAGGGAAGCTCTAAAAACTAGGGAATTTGGATATCCTGTGACAAGCATGTAGCAAAAAGAGTATGTTATCATTCCAGAGTGTGCTGTGCAAGAGAAAATAATCACTTGTGCATGTACTAGGAAAGCCAAGACAAGGGAAGAGGTGGAAGCTGTCAGCCAGAACTGGTAAATCAAGAAGGATAAGACTGGAAGTAAGACCTGGGATTTAGTGGCTAATAACTCTATTGAAGGCAGTCCCAATAGGAAGCTGGATAAGTAAACATCACTAATAATGATTGAAGAATGTGATAAAATAGAAAGGCTCAAGGGAGAAACTTGTCCCTGCACATTTGCAGTAAAGTGCAAAATAAAAGACAGTTCTGCTGCAGGGCACAGACTGGTACTGTCATACAAGTGAGGTGTTTTGTACCCAGTGCAGTATAAGTAAGGTAGGTATTACCAATTTGTAAGGAAATTGGGGGGCTTACTGCAGTTGCACTGGCTTGGTGTTTTTGTTTGTTTTGCTTAGTGCAGCTCTGAACTATCCCTGAATTCACTGTTCTGTGTTAGAGGTGGAGCTGACCCTGATGGAATTATTGCCATCTTGATCTAGATATTAATATGAATACATGAATTTGGTGAGTCTAGGCTGCAAATGTCATTCAGGATTTATGTTTTTCAACTGATGTCAATTCAAATGAAGCATGAGTCTGTACTTAAGGTATCTTATTGCTGTTTCCCCAAAGTGTAGAGGTTACGTTTAGTCTTAATGAAAAATGATGATATGACTCACATTGCTGTTTTGGAGAGTATGAAGAAGAAATGCTGTCAGTGCTGAAGAACTTTTTGAGGATAAGAATTTCATCAGATGAGTGAAAAAAAAATTCAGGAGGAGTAAAAATTAAAAAAGTCTGCTTGACTTTTACTGCAGTTATACACAAGGAATATGGAAAACATGCCTCTGGAAAATCAGCTGATTTTAACAATAATTGCTGCATACAGGTCTTCAAAGGATAAGTCACACTTTATACAGGAATCAGCTTCACAGCTAAATCATCGGTGTCTTGTAGGAGCTGAAAATAACACTGAATTGTACTTGTTTTAGGATTTAGCCCTTTATTTTCATACTGTAGAAAACATGGGGTTTAGTGATCTCAGTCAAATAAGCAGAACCATACAAGAGTAAACAGGTTGTTAATCTGAAATCACCTTAGGGCCTTCTTCTGCTCCCACTGAAATCAATGTCTAAATTCCCATCAATTTGAGTGGGATATTAAAGAAAGAAAAAAAAGCTCTAATATCCATGTTAATGTATTTGCTAAATATGTGAATTAATCAGCAGCTTGGTAAACTGGTTCAACAGCCTGATGCATTTGCTGAATCAACCTTGCTAAAACAGATGCACCATCTGCCTCACAGTTTCTAACATGCTGTTAAAACAAAGCCACGTTTTTATAAAAATAAAGTTATAAGTTATTTTTGCTGTTAAAAGCCTTCATCTGCGCTCAGGCAAAACTGCTTGGAACAAGATGCTGCGTATCTCAAGTGCACAAAAATTAACTTGCATATAAACTGTGTTTGTGGCAGAATTTTTAAATACAAGGAAAAGAAGATATGCTTGCTTCTTCACCTTGTCTTGAACCATATTTTTTAGATGTTTTCATAAATATCTCCCAAATACTGTAGAATTTTTTGCTTTGTCGTATTCATACTTCATATGTTGGAAAAAACTGCAGAAAAACAAAGTGAAGACAGACTTCTGTTTGGTTGAAATAATTAACAAAATTCAGTCCAACCCTTACAGCAAACCACAGGCTTTCAGAAATGCTAAAGGATTAAGCTTCTAAATATCCATGAACTTTCTTCACTTTGGTACTTTGGGAAAACCTCACCTTTAATCCCCACATTTACTGCTGTTTTCGTGAGCCAGTTTTACATCATTGGTAGCAGGTAGTTTTAATGCTGGTATTTCAGTAAGATCCCCTTTTGTTGCTTGTTTTTACCTCTTTGCACTTTGCAAAGCACTGCACAAGGGGTCTTGAAGAGAAACAAAAGGACCATAGTCGGTACCAGGGGAAAATACAAACGGGGTGGCTTTTTTCTGTTAAACTGTGTGCAGAGTAAAGCATTTTGCTTGAGGTGAAACTTCTAACACATGGGAACCCCAAGAAACGCTGGTCAGGCTGTAAACTTTGCATTTGCACACAGGCAATTTTGTTTCTTCACCTGGTGCTTATTTACATTAATCCCATTCTCTATATATGGTTCCTTTCTAAGCAGGAGAAGGAAAGCAACCAGGGTGGGCCAGAGTCCATTTCTGACCTTAACAAAATTACTGTCGTGTGCCAGGAGTTGTGAGGAATTTGTTTAGATATACCCCAGTATACCTGGAAGCCGTGTGTGTCCCTCAGTGCTTACTTTTTTTATAAATGTTTAATGTGTCCAGCTGTGTTTAACGTAGGGAAAGGAAGCTGTGGAAGGTACTAGCAGTTTCATTATGGGGGGCACCCTACCTACAGCCACGTTATTGATGTGCTGTTTTGGAACTGCAGCAACCCTGCCTCACCTTTAGACTGTTACTCTGGGAGAGTTCTGGGATATTTGAAACATGCTGACAGTGATTTTCTGTTGTGCTGGCCCAGTTTAATAGGCAGTATGTGTCATACGTGTGGGTCAGCCCTTAGAACTCTGCCTCTTGGTATTTCACAATTGTCTGCGAAGGTGTTGCTCAAGTGGAGTCCCAGCCCTGCAGCCACGATGTGCAGAGGTGTTGACTCTCCTGAATCAGATGTGGGCCCTTAGGCAATCCCTGCTGCAGCAGAGTTGTCTTCAAACTGCTGCAGCTCCTGCTGCTAAGTGATGATACCCTTTTTGACTGCCCCTGCAAATGTTTCCAAGAGCAGTGTTTTATTTGTGCATCAGCAAATGATCTGATATGTGCTAAGGGTTTGAATCCAGCCATTGAAGAATAATAAATGACTGTTTAGGTTGAGCTGAAATTTTGCAGCCTGATTCAGTTACAGTGGTGACTCACTTCGAGTTGGTTCTCACATGATTCACAAAGTGTATGGGTGACTCAACCCACAAATTTACTTAGCTCTCATGTTATTTTCCCTCTCAGTGAAAAAAAATTGGTTATAATAAATAATCACAGCAAACTTTGACTTACCCTGAGGTAAAATAAATATGTGTGTTGAAAGGCTGCATATTTGTAATAATAAATTATTTAGTGAGGTAAGGATGAAATAATAGGATGTAGGAATTGTTAAACAAGAAAGAAATGTGACATGCATTTTTGTTTGCTTTTGTTGCATAGCAGATATAAATAAAGGAAGAATAGTTACTTTATCTATGATAGAGATGCTCAGAGAGGCTGTTTTGTCAGTGCCCTTGCTTATTGTTTTAGCCAGCCAATTCTTGGTATTTGTTCTCTGAAATAAGCAATTTTAGATATGTCCACATGTGGGTCGGGTATTTTAAAGTGAAGTCAACTCAGAAAATGTGAGATTCCTAGAATCTGAACTGGGTCTTTTTAGGATGCCTTAGGCTGACCACCCCTGTCTGAGAGATCTTGACTGAGTTCCTTTACAATATCCCAATTCACAGAGATAAGAAATTCTGTCCCAACAGGAGCTGTAAGACAGTAAGTTTTTCTTCAAAAGATGGAGAGGCACATGGCTATAGTGTAAGTACAGTTCAAATTACTATGAGTTCAGAGTTAGGTGGAAACATCAGCAAATAATTTTTTGGGTTGTCCCAAAAGGCTATAAATATCTAGGTAACGACATACGTCTGAGCTTCTCAGCACTGAGTGACTAATCACCCTCCCTTTCATAAATGAACAACAAAGAATCTGGAAAATGAAGAAATTCTGCCATGTCAGCTGACTTGGTCTTTTGAAAGTTCATGAGCAAGCAGGAATGTTTCTTTACCTTACAAATGTCAGTATTATCCATAAATTAAACTCTAAAGGTCTATATTTTGTAGGGATTAAATTACAGGGACAAATAATGCATGGTGCGAATTCTGAATTCTTTGAAAAGATAGTTCTTTTGCAGGTTGTATCACTGGTTTGAGGAAACCTCAACAGGATTCAGGTAGGGCAAAAAATTTCTGAGAAATTTCTCTTGAATGGCACTGGCAAACTCCCAAATACCAGGCTACATAAGTGATCGCCCTGAGAAAGGGTACCTAGGAACAGTGACAAGATTAAAAATATGCAGCTAAAGGGCTTCTGTGCTAGAGAGAGAAGAATGAAAAGACTAAAAAATAACCATGGAGTGTCACATGCTGAACCACTGCAATGCAAAGGCCAGGGGAGCATTTCTGTGGCAGGCAGAACGCTGCTCTTTTATCACAAAGTTTGCCAAGCAGCCACAAGTTGTTTCAGGCTCTTTATAGAGAGTGAACTAAATGCACATGTTAATTTGAACTTTCCCTTAGCTAAAGGAGAAGGTAAAAGGTTGGCTTTGTGCTCAAAGCACAGAGCTGGGATTTATTTATTTTTGGTTCTGCCAGTCTCCTTCTGCAACCTGAGGCCAAGTTATTCATCTCTTAATGCTACAGTCTCCCCATTTGAAAAATAAATGGTACGTCACAATGGGTGTTTAAGGCTAAATTCTTTAATGTTTGTGAAGTGTTTTGGGACTGGGCAGGACAGTTTTTAAATGCTGCAGTGCTACATGCAGAGTTATGCTAATTAGTGCCTTTTTAGACACTGATCCCTTACTGTATGTAGACTAATACTGCAAACTGGTCCAGTTTTAGTCTGTGGTATCTTTGGCCTTACTGGTTCTGAGGTTGGTCTGGGACAGAATAATTTATTTCTGATTTGGTGGTTACGGTAATTGATGAAATAAAAATTCCCCAGACTGTCCCTTGGAATACCCTGAGTTAACTGTTCCCTTAGGCTGTTTTGAAAGCTGGCCTTTCAAAAAGCCTGAATTTTGGAGGCATAGTCTTTACAGTTTATGCATGGAATAGGTATACTCCCAGTGGAAGAATCTACAAGAAAAAAGCTTATCCCTACAGACAGAGACTGGCAGAAGCCAAAGACCTGCCATGAAGTGGCTCATTTCATAAGCATTGCCCATCAAACACAGACACCCCTTTGCACATATCACTGTGACCAGGTGGTGTGACATGTGGCCATGAACAAATAAATGTTTTGATAGGTAAACCTCAGCTATGTTTTTTCTAAATAATTTTTTTTAGTGTTTCTAAATGTGTTTTCCTATCACGACTGTTGATAGATCATGTATGGAATATCATTAATTATCATGTATAACATGTGTGTTCTCTTATTGCTGATCTCCCATGTAAATACCCTTGTGGTTCTTTGCTGGTATGTCACAGCAGATGCTTTTGCTTTTTCTATTGCTGTAAACAAGCTGTTGTGACTGATACTTCTTTTCACCATATGTCCTGAACACTCCCAGTTCATCGTCACATGTAATTTCCAGGATGCCTTGTAGGGTGTGTATGCCTCCACCCGATTTCAAAATCAGTGTAGCTCTCCATGGATTGACTAATGACTGCAAGGTGTAACTTACCATGCTGGTTTTGGCTGACAGTGCTGCTAAACGAACAGTTGTTTGCTTAACATGTCTTTCATGGTTCCCATGTGAAGTAACTTTTTCTGAGAAATTCAACATGCCTTCAGGTCTCCTGATAAGCATTTATCTGGCATGCTGTTGAGACCAAAAAGGAGCGTGACCCCAGCTTGTTGCCCTGAATACTGATAGTTTTGCCCTGTTCCTTAGCCATGTCGTATGTTTGTATTGTCCTCATACATTTTGTTATGCTGATCTCATCATTCCTACATTCATCAAGCATCTGTAGAGTAGGAGTGGGTGGGTGGCAAGAACTAAGAAAACTGTGGTGTACCTGTAAGGGTGTTGTGCTGATGCAGTGTATAAGATGTTGTAATTCTGTCCCACTGTGAGGATCTAGGACTGATGGCACATTTTCTTACATTTGTTTTCATTTATGTTGTTGTTTTAGGCCATTCTCAACGCTCTTCATAGAATAGGATATGCAGCACTAAAGAGGAATTGCTTGTGCACAGCAAACATATTTACTTGTTATTATAATGGGTGGACATGCCTTGTTATTCACCTGTGATGTGTTGACCTTCCAGAAGGTCTGCCTGGCATTTCAGTAATAGCATATGTGATGGTACAGTATTGAGTGTGGTCAGGAATGGTGTCTCTGCTAATCATTTTAATGAAAGCAGTCATGTGGAGGTGAACAGAAACTGAATTTAAATAGTAAACATGAAAGAAGTTCAACTACAGGAAAGGGCATTCTTTTAACATTTCTCTCATCTGACTCTTTAGGTTTCTGAGCTTTTCTTTAGGTTGTCTGAGCTTTTGTCATACGTGTTGCTGGACTGTCCTCACAATATGATGTATTACTGTTGGGACTATAGCTGGTGGGAAAGACTTTTTTCCTCTTGATAGCTGGTGAAATTGTTCATGTTGCCTGTAGCAAAGAGCATGCTAGCTCTTACTTTGATCGATCTGTGGCGGCACGCTGTGCGATTATAGTTTATGTAGGTAAGGGAGGGTTTTTATATAAGTGTTTTCTTGAGGTTAGTACAGATGTCTATATGCAAATTTCTGTAGCTCCACCGTGGAACAGATAAAGCTGCATATCATGGAATCATAGAGTATCCTGAACTAGAAGGGACCCACAAGCATCATTGAGTCCAGCTCCTGACCCTGCACAAGACAAGCCCAAGAATCACACCATGTGCCTGAGACTGTTGCCCAAACACTTCTTGAACTCAGACAGGCTTGGTGCTGCAGGGAACCTGTTCTAGTGCCCGGCCAGCCTCTGCATGGAGAACCTTTTCCTAATATCCAGCCTAAATATCCCCTGACACAGCTTCATGCCATTCCCTCAGGTCTTATTCCTGATCACCAGGGAGCAGAGAGCGGTGCCTGCCTTTCTGCTTCCCCTCGTGAGGAAGCTGCTGACTGCAGTGAGGTCTCCCCTCAGTCTTCTCTGTGCTGAATAAACAAAGTGACCTCAGCCACTCTAGACTGTTTACCATCTTCGTGGCCCTCCTTTTGGGGCTTTTTAATAGATCTATATCTTTCTTATGTTGTGGCACCCAAAACTGCACACAGGCCTTGAGGTGGGGCCTCACCAGTGCAGAGTGGTGTAATGCAGCTTCTCAGACATATGTTGGTTTTGCTAGCATAACACTAGAAGTTACAGTTGCTGCCTTTTTTCTGCTCATATTCTGGAAATTGGAGTAGAGAGCACCACTGTTTGAACTAGCCTTGGCTGTGCCCTTCTTTTCACCTTTCACTCTGAGGGTATGATTGAAGATGGTATGTTGATGCATACCTGCACTCAAATCTTCCATGAGCCAAAAAAAAGATAAAAAGAGCCTGATGTAACTATGTCAATGTGTAACGTGGTGCCTGTGGAGAAGAAAAGGTTATTGACATTGTCTTTGCTACCAATAGATGCCTATGATGAATGTCCACATAATTTCTTTTACTCTTTGTGTCAGTATCAGCAACTTAGAAGCACTGCAGGGTCTCTTTTAGTACACACAGCTGGATCTTCCATATGGGATCTGGCCATAGTGCTCTCATTCATGATGAGGGCAGATCTTAGTGGTGGATTGTTATTTGTCTATGCTTGTGAATGTGTCTACATGTTATTTTTATGTTAAAGAGAAAATGTTGGAATGTCGGTAAAACCAACCTGATGTTGCAGAAAGGAGTATGTTTGCACTACATGTGGTCCAGATCAAATCATTTTTTTATAATGTCTTGGATTTTAAATGTATTTTGATTTAGTAACTGTTTTCTTGTGCTTGTTTATACCTGAAGGCCAAGTATCTCCTCCAGCTGAGTACTGAACAGTTCTGGTTGAGTTTGTGACAGGCCCTCTGTTGCAGCAGTTTGCTGTGATGCTGACACAGGCAACTCATTTGAGTTTGTACAATTGTCCCCACTTCACAGGACACAGGATATTCTGTTTTCCGTTGTTCATTTTGTCAGATTTCATAGGATAAGGACTCTGTGCTACCTCTTGGCTTTATGCAGCAGTCTGAGCATCTCTAATGATGTTAGTCTTTCATAGTCACTGAGCTCCTTTGGTACCAAGTTATTCCCATTCACAGTTGAATGTTGTGGTTGGTGATCTTTTATCTCCAGGTGCCTTTGAAAACTTTGCATGCTCTCACCTGGAAGTGCATATTTTTTTCTTATTTTTCTTCTTGCCACAACTTGTATCTGCCTAAAGAAAATGTGCCAAACTGGCTCTACTCCTGGAAGAAGTAATAGTTTTATGGATTGCTTTGTTTTGATTAAGGGAAAGTAAAGTTTTCTTGTAGCATTTTATATATCTACAGAGTTCATTTTTACATCAACATTTATTATTCCTTTGGCTCCTGAAATAAGATATATTCTGTAGGATTTCCAAGGTCTCTGTAAACTTTCAAAGCTGTAAACGATTTGATGAAGTGGACTGGTTTTTTCTCAGTAGCCTCTTTTCCTGTCTTTCACAATGAATAGTAGCATGGTCTGGTAAGGGGCAGAATTTAATGTGTGTGGTAGGGGACGAGTGGCTCAGCAGAAATGGTGCTTAGCTCCTTTTTTTTCAGTTTGTCCTGTTTTGTCATAATTTTGAGATAGAAATGGCCTTTGTCTGGTTCTGAGGATGCTTAGCATTAAGGCTTTGACAGATGTCCACCCTTCTTTCCAACTTTGTGCTATTGCTGGCCATCATTGTACAGCACAGTCCACATTACCTGTAATCCAGTACTTTTGAAGACCTGTCAAAGGTACAGTTCCCTGGAATTTAATGTTGACTTGAGAAACAGAAGGGAAAACCCCAATTACTGTCTTTAGGGGGTTCCCAAAGTGCTTTTTGCATTCTCAGAATATCTTAATATTGCCTATGTGATGACCTCCCTTTTATTTCTAGGTATTTATTCTTCAGATCAATCGAGATGTAATTGCTGCAAACAAGTACTTTTCAAGAAACTGTATTTTTACCTGCCTGTGTGGCATAATGCTTCTTGTTCACACAGCACAAATAAATTGGGGTGGTTTCCTTTCACATTAGCCTATGTATTGCTTTTGCTGGAGTTATCACACTGATCATGCATGTAGATTCTGTAAAGCTTCTGTAAAGATTCTGTAAAGCATGTAGCTTCTGTAAAGCTGACTCCAAAATCGTGAGAGAGTGGAGGTTTTAAGAAAACTCTTGATGTTATTTCTGCTTTTTAATCATCTCTCATTCTGGACAGAGTTGTATTCATTGTTTTCATGCATGCTGTGTCATGCTGGTTGTTGTTAACATGTTTACTTTCACTACTCAGGGAAGTAAATTTGACTGCAAGGTTCGGTTTTCCCTATTGTTAGCATGAGGAATACCCAGAAACTGAGTTAAAATGATACTGAGTAGTTAATCTCTACATTTCATAGTTACTTTTACTGAAATGAATAATTACCTGGAGGTTACAGCTTCAGAGCAGGAAGCCTAACTGTAGTCAAAAGAAACTGAGATTATGCTAATGAATTTTTGCTTTATGTCCTTTGCTTTGTATTAAAATGTGTCATAATGAATAACATTCTATTTCTTGTTCCTTACAGGTAAAACGAGAAAAACCAGAAATTATACCAGATTTAGAAAACTTGGTGCAAGAAAAATTAACTACAATTGAGAATAAGAACAGTGACTCAGATTTGAAAAGCAATGAAAAATACGTGTATTTTATGGATCAGCTTAAAGAGATGAAAAAACAATGTAAGTCTGATTTAAAAAAAAAAAAAAAAGATTCTTTGAGTACTAACTAGTAAGATGTGACTAACTGCCCTAAAATATAGAATTGCCAATTATGGCTTAAACTGGTGTGTGTGTTCTTACTTAAAAACTTATTTAAATTTATATCTGTGTAGAAAAAAGTCCAGTGTAAATACTTTGGTAGTTTTATTTAGACTCCCACAGTTCCTGCTGTGTTTGAATACAAATATCATGAAAATCCCATTTTTTTTAGTAAGGTGGGCTTTGTCATTTGAAGACCTTTTGCATTTATTTTCTTAATTGATAGGATCTTCTAAAAAGATTAGGTAAGCTGTTTTCATTTGTCGCTTAAACAAATTGCTCCTGTTTCACAACTTAGGATGTGTTGCAACTCTTAAGAAGACCTTTGCTTTAATCGTAGAACTATATTGTTGGAAAATGCTTACTGTACGTGTTCTCAGGTTTACAGCTTCGTGCACGCACCAGGAAACACTGCAACTTAGTAAAATCTGGTTTTCTTAATTCACATAATTTTTCTAGTGTTAAAATTTCAAGTTATATCTGCTTGAATTACCAGAGGAGTTGGAGAGTGAACAGTTCTGTTATTTATGCAACACAACGAAATTGTATGCTTTTATTGCCCCACACATATAGCAGCCATTGAAATATCACTCTGATTACTGGTTCTGGGAAAGTTCATGGGCTCTGACACTATTTGTGTCGCTCTTCCCTAATCATGATTATGTTTTGAAATCGTATTATTCTGCTTGCTGTCCCTTGACCCCCTTGCTGTACCTATTCCCTCCCACCCTATATTTTGATTTCAACATGAACTGGTGTCTCAGGAACTTCAGGAGTCATAGATTAATGATTTATACCATTGGAAAAGGATATTCTGGATGCTCGCCTGTAGCTCTCCTTGAGTTTTGGGTTTTTTTGGAGCCCTATTCAAACCTCACTGGAAGTAGCAGAAAGAATTTACCCACTGATTCCACTGGACTTCAGATTACTTCCCTATAGAGACTTATGGGGTGTGAGGACATGTTTGACAAGGTGAACTTTAGATCTGGTGTCTCAAGACTCCCTAGGATTAGAGCTCGAGGGCTTAATATATTTGTTTCTCATCTTTATGGGTTTTAAGATTTTCGATTTGAGTATTAGCACTGATCTCTAAGTTTAATAGGTCTTAGCACTACTCTAAGAATGAACATACCAAGTTGTAGACCACAAAACAGTGTAATTTTCACTCCCTACATAACCATAAAATTATTACTGCCCCGCCATTATGTTGTAATTCCTAATTTCCAGGTGTTTGTAACTAAGAAGATAAAAATCTTGATAACTGATTTCGGCTTTACTTTCCACCCTGTAATTGCCTGAGGAAGGGGTGTATGCCCTAGGAATAGATTCAGTTCAAGCTATGGGACTAAGTTCTAACTGGCAGACCTGTTGAAAAAAAACCCAAATTAAATAAACACCGTAAAAATTATTCGTAATAAAATATGAGAATGTCATTCTGCTACTGCTGCCTGAAATCCAGATTTGTCTTACTAGCCACTTGACTTTTGTTTTGGTCGTGTACAGAGGTCAGACTATGCCCAAAATGAAATGCATGATGATGTTGGGTGGACTGCTGTGTTCTGTACAAGGACTGTTTATCAGCTGGGTCAGCTTGGGGTTTGTAGATTTCATGTTGGTTTTGATCAAGTAAATCCATCACATTTGCTCCTCTTGACGTATTTATTGCAATTTAAAAGATTTAATGGAAAATGGTTACTTAGCTTTCGCAAACAGTCTTGGATGCAATATAGTGAACATGTATACAAGGGAACAGTCTGGTGCAGCCACCTTCTTTGGCAATGAAGTGTTACCTCAGGTCTGCATATAGGTGGGAAATACAAAGTTAAGTTTTTGAAAGCAAGCACAATTCTGCTGCCTTAAACTTGCATTAGTGTTGTGTCTTTTGCCTACATAATCTGTTGATCCAATATGAAATTATTTTCCTACACTCCTTTCCTCTTCAAAAGGCTCTTTTACCAGGAAGGCTGCTAGAAATTGTTGAGTAATAATAGATGACTGGAGATCGGTGGAGCCTGTTTATATTCACATACTTAAATTTGCTTCTATATGATACAGTGACCTGGAACCTTTAAGACTGTCTTGTTTCTCTATTTATTGTAGTTATGTCATCTTCTTGCCATTACCCTTATCCTCCCTCTCTCCTTTTGTGTGTTTTTGTCACTCATACCTAGCCCTTAAAAAGACATGTGGAACCGAATATCAAAAATATATTCACAAGCTTAAAAATGATAGGTACATTCTTACAGGAATTCTTATAGGGCCTCTGGTTTTAATATCTTTGTGAGAGACTAAACACATGTACTCCATCTGGTACAAAAAGCCACTTCTCATTATTGAGCTCTACATAGTAAATTATTATGTCGAGATGTATAATTGAGCACTGTTAGTATTATCTAAAGTACTAGTTATAATCTTAAGCTGCTCCAGGGGAGGTTTAGGTTGGACATTAGAAGGAATTTCTTCACAGAAGGGTTGATTAGACATTGGAATGGACCGCCCAGGAAGGTGGTGGAGTCACTGTCCCTGAAGGTGTTTAAGGAAAGACTGGACGTGGCACTTGGTGCCATGGTCTGGTTGACATGGTGGTGTTCAGTCATAGTTTGGACTCAGTGATCCCAGAGGTTGTTTCCAACTTGATTCTGTGATTCTGTGATATGCCATGTTGAAAATAGTATTACTGTGAAGAAAGATTGGACTCAGAGGCAGGAATTTCAGAGTTGCAATACCAGCTGAGCTGGAGAGTCATGAAATCCGTAAAAGACATGAGTTTCCATAAACTGGTGATTTACCTTATAGGACACTGTGTATATGTGGTTTTGTGTTAGGTTTTGGTTTTTTTTTTTTTTGGTAAAGAGAACATTAAGGTCATCCTGTTAAATATTCAATATCTGTGCTTATATCAAGTCAACTGTGTATTCTTTAGTTTCTCCTGTATGAATTGTGACTTCAAAAGCATGAGCCCTACAATTCTGGTCCCATTTTACAGCATATTACAATATGTCTGCAAATTTTGGGACACACTTTAAAACTGCTTGATGTGAGTTACATGTATCAGTAACTTCAGTAAAAACTATCTAGTTAATATTTTGTTTTCAGTCATTAGTCTTGCACAACTTAGTTCAAAATTCCTGGCCTGTTTCAAGAACATATACAGTTGTGGTCCAATTTTTAGCTCTTTTCTGGGATTTGGTTTTGTTGTTAAATCACATAAAATATGAAAACTTCAGCCAAGTTTTCTCAGAGGGGCTTTCCTGGGGTTTTCTGTTGTTCCAGTCTCTTCTATCTCAAAGGAGCAGATGGGGTGGATGCTAAAATGATTTGCTGTCCAGGATGTGTTACCATTAATCATTGTGTATCTTTTATTCATAGTTCAACATTTGTATTCTAGAATAGCTGAACAAGGAAACATTATATTCTCACATTGTCTTGCTACTTAAAAATTAGCTAGGGTTTTAAGGAGAAAAAATTTCTCAACACAGTTTTTAGGTATAGTGCAGAGTGTGAAGCAGTTAAATACAATCTTATTTTAACAAAAAATTAAGAAAAGTAGTATGTTTTCTCTCTTGATATTTGCTGCCACAGTGATGAAAGGGAGCTGCATGGTTGTTCCCTGCCCCCGACACGTGACAGGCAGTACCGTAGGTAGCTCTAATACTCAGGGAGGAGAACGGAGCTGTATCACCTTCAGCTTGTCTTCTTCTCTTGGCAGTTCTGTGGGAAGGAGGCCTTCTTAGCTTTGAACTTCAGCAGCAGCTAAGGTGCAGAAAGGAAATTGGGCAAGTGCATCTCTGGCAGTAAGGTTGATATGCCTCAGAGCAGTTTCTGTTCTGCTCATCTTTCAGACAGTTTGCAGGCATTTTCTCTCAATATGTGAGCCTTTATTATGCAGCTACTTCAGCTAGAGTTTGTGCAAAGTGATGCAAAATCTCCACCTCTGATGATATGTGTCAAAACACTGTCAGACAGGTTTTATGTGAACAGAAAGTGGTTTTTCTGAAGTATGTTTTCAGAACTATCTTAGTTTCCTAAATTCTCACTTCTTACTTTTAATGGAAAACATTTTCATTTTTCCTCTAAGCCTTCTTAGAATGTAAGCAGTAGAAAGGAGTTTGATTAATTTTTCTTTTTTTTTAACCATTTCTTGTGCCCCTAAGTGGCTACATTATCTTTTCCAAATAATTGAGCACTTGGAGGCATATTCACTAAATCTGGTAGTACCAGAAAGTTCTATATGATTACATGTGTGGTTTGTAAGGAGAACTTTTTTACCTTAACACTACATGACTGATGCTCTCCTTACCCATAAGGGTCCTGGATCTACAAAGTGCTTAGTGATCTTTTGAATAAGTGAAATGCTTAAGCAAGTTGCTTAAATTAAATTGCTTGAGTAGATCCTTTGAAATTAGTGAGATTGCTGGCATGTTTCATTTCCTTATTGGAGCATAACCACAGTGCAGAACCTTGCAGGAGTGAGCCCATAGGAACTAAGCCTTGATTACTGCAGGAATTGTAACTTTGCATTTTGTATCTTCTGTAAGTTTAAAATCCCACCTTCTGTTTGAAGTTGTATTACTAAGTCTTTTTATTTCATGCCAGTATATATATATCTCTGTCTATCTCAAAGGCATCTTCTGGCACAGAGTATGAGAATTTTGCTTTCACAGAATGAAACTAAGATCTGTCTTTAATCTCTGTGTAACAGTTTAAATTTCTGATACTCTGTGAAGAGAGATAATCAGACGGTATAATCTCTGCTCGTATGACCCTAGCTGCCACTGCTGTATTTGCTGAAGGTTATTTAGTGTCACATTTGGTGCACAAAGGATGGATGACAGGTCTCATAGCTTTTTTGTAGCAGCTGACAACATGCACTTTGGAATCCTTGATAAATATGGGCTCTGTGAACACCCAACAGATGCACACTTCAGTCGTGATTTGGTGGAAAGTGCTAAGATTTGAGTGAATGACAATATTGCTGGTTATGCCAAAGTTTATGGAGTGAATTTGGCAAATGTTGGAAAGATAATATTTTTTTATGGGGGACAAATAATTTTGAGACTCAATAGTAGTTCAGGGAACTTTTTGTCACAGGAAAGCAGTCATTGTAGTGTAGTTTGGAAAATAGCAACACTGCAGTTGTAAAGATCTTTCTTGCCTTCTCCACTAAAGAAAAAAAAAGTCTTTGAGGCTTTGAAAGGAAAAAGTATGTATCATGATTTAACATTTTGTGAGGATGGATTTATAGTTGTTATCAATAAGCAAATATTTTGAAAGGAGATGATTTTAAATTCAATGTTCAAGTAGACGCCATATGCCCTGTTGATACATGTATTTTAAGCGATGCATATGCTGAGAAATAATTATGTAAAAAAATGTTATTTTAGATGCAGTTTGGGATAGAAAAAATGACACTGTGAAAGGAATTCTCTTTAAATTCATAAAACAGTCTATCTGGAGGTTCCAGGAAAGAGTTTGATTTGCTTTTAGTAGGATAAGAAAACAAGCTGCAACGAGACACTGAGTAGTATAATGCCTGACAAGTTTCATCCAATTAATCCTCACAACATCACACTGAGGTAGACAATTTTACTTCTCACCATATAACAGTGGTGAAACTTGAGGAAATAGTTGAAGTTTCTTGTGTGGAATCACATAAGTGATTTGCAGATCTGGGTTTCTCTTCAGTAGTACCTGGCTTCTTAGTTGGCCTATTTTCGTCTTTATACTTGACAGGGTTGGCAGAGAATCACCTGAAAAAATAGCGTTAGTGTATTTTTCTTTATATTTTAATGTAAAGAAATAATTTAAAATCCCCTTACTGACTAATTATGAGAAAACAACTTCAGCACAGGAGTTGAAATTTCCAACTGAAAGTGGGATTGGTGTTATGACAGTTTAGTGGTGTGTGTGGGATATGACCTTTTCATTTATGTAAAATTCCTTCTAGACAGGCCTTTGACTAGTAAAGAAACGAAAGAGGATCCAGCACTTAGAAAGGTCATTTGAAGTTCAGGAGAGCTAGCTTTAGTTCTTTGCTTTGTTACCCTCTTCTTGTATTAGATCAAGTAGTTTAGTTTCAGAACAGATCACTGGAAGTTAGGTGCCTAAAAGGTTGTGGATCTGGACCTTACACCTATGTCTCTAATTTGATTATGTGTGTATTGTGTTTGTGGACTGTGAAGAAGAGACTAAGGAACATGGACTGGCTCAAATCCATGGTGCTCTGGGCTGGTACCCTATGGAGCAAAACAGTCATGTCCAATTGAGTACAAAACACTCAACTGCCCTGAATCTTTTGTGGCACTAAAACATCATTATTGTCTTTTTGTGCTTTATTCAGTTCAAAGAGCTGTGTTTAAGACTGCCAGAGTAATGCCTTCATGGCATGATGCTGAAGTAGCAAGTTGCAGCCCCAAAGGAGTGACATGAATATGTTGAGGCATTTGTGTGAATGAGAGCTGAATTTTGGGTAGGGTTGAAGGACTATGCTGATAAGAGAAGCCTGGCATGGCTTTGTCCTTTTGGAACTGTTCTGTCTGGATATTTTCTGGAAGGAATTAGTTGACTTGCTCAGGAGTGAACAAGCCCACTTGTAGTTTTGAAGGATTAGATGAGGGCCTGAGAATGGAATGAGTTACTCTATTTCACAGAGTTTTTTGAAAGATAAACAAGCTAGAGAAGCAAAGTAGATGAACAGGATGATCACGTACTATAGCAATGGGAGCTGTATGGTACCCAAGACCAATATCCAAATTGTAAAATTACCATTACAGCCAGTGTCCTTGCGAGTTTGTTAAGAAGTACTAACTCCAGAATGAATGAAACCGTCAGAACTTTTCTTCTGCAATCTGGAATGACTTTTTCAGGTAAAAAATTTTGTAAATGCAGAAACTTGCGTTGACAATAAATAATTCTGTTAGTGGATTAATGAAGAACATTAATTGCCGATAAGTCTGGTTTCTTTGATGAAATAATTGCTATTCTAATGTAATTGATCAAAACAAGAAGTTTCTTTGTTTGGCATTTAGAGATCTGACATGGAATTCGTAGTTAAAATGAAAGAGGAATCAACCCACCCCCTCAAGCAACTCTTCTCCATTGAAAGTAACCTGGAGTATAAGAGATCTGAGTTTCAGTCTTGGTGATTTACAATCAGAATTTGACTGACTCTTGGCCTACTAAGTGATTGACCTGTAGCTCTGGAATCAGTTTCTGTCTCTCTCTCTGTCCAGTGTGTATTTAACTATATATAAAAATGGCAACAACTGCAGAAGGAAATACTTAGAGACACTGACCCTTTAGCCCTATAGTAAAGCACTCAGCTGAGGGAGGAGGTATCTTAATCAGAAAGAACATCAGATGTAGATCTCTCCTGTTATAGATATCTGCCTTTCTAATCAGCAAATGCTCGAGGGTAGGGCCTTCTTACCTATTTCTGTGTCTGTCATCTGATCCCTACATACATTTTTAAAAGATCTACATTTTATTCAATTGCAAAAAAAATTCTTTGCAGGATGTAATTCTTACTTTTATATCAGCCTGGCTTTCAGGTCAGCACTGAGTCTATAAAATCTAGAAAGGAAACGGAGTGTTATATTGAAATAATTTTTTATTATTATTATACACTTAGGCATAATACTTAGGGTAATTTATTGTTACTGCCATGGGATAATTCTCCCTTAAGTGAGCACATTGATGGCTGCCAGCACGACATTCTTACTGTTTGTATGAACATATAGGTCAGGAAGGGAGCTTCTAGATGCACTTCCATTCCCTTGATGTTGCATTCAATCACATTATCTAATAAAATGCCATCTTAAAATATATTAACTTTTTCCCCTTTGTTTCTATTGGAAGAATGATGAAAAACCTTAGAACTTTGCTTAGGTGGTAAGAATTTTTCTGGCAAAATAAGTCTGTAAGCAAGTGTTTGCTCATTGTTCCTGTTCCAGCACTTCACCCAAGCTTAAAGAGATGTTCTCCCCCAATGGCGTTTAGTTCAATTCAGTCAGTTCCTATATTTCTTGACTCCATGGTAATCCAGTGCAACATGATAACTTCTAAAGTCTCATGTCTCGTGACCGTATTTGAACTCATCAGAAATGTTTTAGAAATTTCAGATTAGTAAGAAGCATAGAGGTAGTTGCTAAACCTTGCCTGTATCTGAAATTCTGAAATGTTCAATAGATGGGTTATACCCTATGGAAAATTTGCTTTCTGGTAATAAAATACCAGTGATTTCACTTAGAGTTTTCACTCACTTCTTTCATGGTGTAATAATACATACTATTTTGCTTGCACAAATCCGAGCAGTGAAAATGCAAGGACTGCCTCTGCCAGCTCAGTACAATTTTACTTACTATTGTATCTGTTGCATGCTATTCAGAAAAATTTAAAAGTTGGAGGATACAGGAATTCCATTCATGTGCCATGAGCTTACAGCTTAAATTTCAAGTATGATCACAAGAAAACAGGTAAAGAACAGTCCAAGGAGAAGAAATCAAAGGAAGAGGAAAGGGAGAGCATCTCAGTGTTAAAATTTTTCTATGAGATGCTCTCACTTTGAACTTAGGATATTGAGGAGGAAGGAAGAAAACCTGAAAAGAGCTTTAAACTTAGGGAACTTTGCTTTATTTACTCATTTTTTCTGTTACTTGAGTATTTATCTGGAGGCTTAGTAGGATTTTTTACTCTTTCTATATATTTATTTCAATCATTTATATGTGGGACTTTGTGCCACCAGTATGCACAAGTATCAGAGGAAATACTGCTTCACGTAGAATCTACTTCAAGTAGATTCTTTTATATTGAGTGCCAGTACAAAAAGCATTTGAGGAAGAACAGGGAAGTAGTTCTGAGATAATGCTGACTAAATAATAATCCATCAGTGCATATCACGCTGCATGGTAACTTTGAAATACTTCAGTTCAGAGAAAGGAAAACGCTTGGTGTTTTTATGGATCCTGAAACTATTTGCCATGTGGTGTGTCCTTCAGAAGAGCAGCAGGTATTGATCTAGATCTTGCTTTGGTAAGCGTCAGTGTAGGTTCTGAAATCAGTGCAATTTCCCTGACCTATACTTGCCACATATAATAACATGCAAAATAGTAATGTACCGCAAGATTAATAAACATCCTATAATTCCATAGCAGAAGTTCATGTGCATTGGCTGCTTACCGTAATTTTTGATATCCATATTATTTCATTTCCCTCTTGAAAGCCATAGACACCAATAACCTCACAGTAGAGCATGGTTTCTTTCCAACTTGACTTGTATGCCATTAATATACTGGAGATCTTCACACTATCCCAAACCTCTTAAATGTTGAGCTGAAATGGAGGAAGAAAGCTAGAGAAGCTCTGAGGGACTGCAACACCTATCTTTTAGGTCTGTAGACCTCAGACTAGATGTCAGAGCCTAGACTTAAGTGCCTTAGCTCCCAGGAGGAGGGTTATGGCAAAGCTTGAACAGCTTTGTTCAGTGACAAATCTATTCAGTCAGCATAGAGTGCTTTATATCTGTATGTCAGTCAGTATTGCATAAGGTGGCTAAAAACGTGCCAACTATAAAGTAACGCAAAGGCAATGAATCGCTTGTACTGTGAGATGGAGCACCCATGCTTCTATTATGTACCTGAAGAGGAAATGGACTGCAGCTCTAATCTGTAGATTTAGGAATTTCAGACTCTCAAATGATTACTGATGTTATCGGGGAGCTGAAGTGGTAATTGTATGTACTGTCTCTCAGGGGTAACCTAAGAGGTGTTGCTTTCAGTCACCATTAAAACCAAGTCACAGAAGTCGAACACCTTTGCTGGCATTTACACTTACTCTAAAACAGGCTTGAAGCATTCAAATGTTCTTCACAACTCAGGAGTGCTTTAAGTTGTCACCTTTCAGCAGTTATTAGCTCTGATTTCAGACACAGCATCTTACTTAACAAGTGGGGATAGGTTTATCATATCTTATCATCTCAAATGTGGATGTAGATGTGTGTTACCAGACTTGCAGTGAATGATCTTAGGATTAAAGGCAAGTTGCTTAACAGGTGGTTCCAGAAGGCACTAAAAATACCTAGTGAGGGAGAGAAGCAGTTAGTGGAGTGATAGTGAGAGTGTTTATGTTTTATATCATAGCATTGTGACTACAGCAGTTGCCCAGGAAGTGATGCCAATAAATTCCCAAATAAGCGCCTAAAAAAAGCCCTTATGAGGAAGATGACATGTTTGACTCCTCTCTGGATTCTCCAAATGTCCCTGACCAGATTACTGGAGGCTGGACAATACCAGGAAAACATTGCTGTCAGCATTCCCTGCCTATGACCTCTGTAGTGATTTGCTATTATTCATCATCAGAGTAAGGCTGCTGGATGGGGTGGAATGGAATTTACATCTGACATCATACAGTTGCTCATAGGCTTTTCAGCAACCCCTCGGCTGCAGGCTGGTCTGCAGAGGGCACTCCACAGCCCTTCAGTTGGTGCAAAATGTGCACCATATGCAGTTGGAAGTGGAAGGTACTGGGAAGGATTTGAAGAGAGTGCACGACTGTGTACTCCAGTGGTTAACTCCTGCAGCAAGAGAAAACTGTGTTTTCTACATCTCCATCACCACCTTCTCTTCTTCCACTTGGATGGAGCTGTGCCTCCTTTCAAGAGCCAAAGAGGTTGCAAGACAAGCAATGTATTCTTAGTTACTCAGGCTGGGGCAGCTCTGGGCAAGTACAGAAGTCAGATCTTCAGATCCCTGGAGAACCTGGGAGGGGCTTGCTGGAGATAAATGCCTTCAGGGTTAGGAGGCCACCAAACAGGATCATTTTGGACTTTAGTAGTTTGCTTCAGTTCTTTGCCCAGCCTTAAGTATTTTCCCGCACTCCCTGTTTGAAAGTTTAAGGGTCAAGCCAAGACTTAATGAAATCAAAAAAAGTTTTTGCAGGAAGGCCGTTCTTCAGGATCCATCTATAAACTTTGAGTATAAACTAAGTGGCTAGTTTATAACCAGATAGGAAAACATGGGAAAAAATCCCTGCTTATTGCAGCACGGAAGACTTGATGCAGAAAAACTAAGCAGTTTCCTTCAAGGGGAAAAATGTAAAAGCTTTCTGTATGCTTTAGCAGCCTCTACAATAAAAATAATAATTACTGCAATTCAAGACTAATGAATAAATCACTGTATTAAAATAGGAACAAAAAAGTTTAACAAGTAATCATATGTAATCATTTGGCAGCTCTGTTATTAGTGTGAGCAAAGTAAGCGATTTACCTTACCTTTGCTTTGGGTTTTTTGGGGTCTTGTTTTTTTTCCTACAACCCAGATTAAATTCCTCTTTCCTAATTTCCAGCAAAGTTTTGTGATGCCATGTCAGATGTCTACATTAGTTGGGCTCTTATTTCACAATTCCACAAATACCTGCTCACCTAAGAAAACACGGCTGTGTAGATAGCTGCATTGAAGTCATGCCTGCATATGGGTTTTGTCACATCACAGCTGTGTCATGGGAAGATATTTTCCAGCTCTGCTGTACGCTCTTCGCTACTTCTCTCATTTTACCCAACTGTTCCTCAGCCTCAATCAGCATCCTTCCTCTTTTTTCTGAAGCTGCTTTCCCTTTTCACGTGGTGCCACAACCTCCTTCTTCCCTTCAGCCCTCCTCTTTGGCTTTGCTCCCTGCCAGCTCCTCCTCAGAAGTGTCACGGAACATGTTACCCATGATGGATGTACTTAGTTTCACTAGTGAGGGCTTCATGTCAGTCTTGTTTTGTCCTGAAAAAAATATGCGTAACTTCATTATCATGCTTCCAGCTCAGTCATGTACACAGGACAAGATGTAATTTAGAGGAAAGTAGTGGCTATTCACCACTAACAGTACGGTGGTGTGCTAGCTACGGCTTTACATTTTTGTTAGAGTTGGAAAAAGTAGTAGCTGAGTGAGTCATGAAACCCAATGTAGCAAAATTCAGTTGTAAATGAAAGAGGAACATTTCCATATTCTTCATTTGGCTTAATTCCTGTGCCTAATGGCTGTGTATATACCATAAACATTGTGAAGGAGCAACCATGGAAACACTTGTTTTCTTGCATTGCTAAATTTACTCAGGGTTGAATATTAACACAGCGCCTGGCATTACTTTAAAAGCAAAAATAGCTAAAGCGTGACTCACTATGAGTCATTTACTGCTAGTCCTGCTATACTGCCTAGAGCTTGACATTGAACAAGTTGGCAGCCTGCATTGCTGCATTTTTTTCTAGGAACTTTGAACACATTTCATTCTTGTGAATTCTCTTGTGCAACAATATTGAACACAGCAATGTGTTTATTTTGCTTCCAAAGTCGAATGAATCAGAAAATGGTGAAACAAAGAGTATTTTTCTTGGAGATTCTGGAAGAGATGGATTCTGAGAATTATTTTTTTAGCCGCAATAACGAAATGATTGCATGGATGTTAAAAGTTAATTACATTTTATCCAGATTATGTAATATATATTTTAAATATATTAAAATACCTTTATTACTATTATTGATTTGCATTTTCAGCAAAGGCACATGTAGAATCAGAAAGCTACTCCTATAGGTTGAGAACGTTTTCTGTTTGGTTGGCAAAGTTTTATGATGGGAAGGCAGTGAGCTCTGAAGGGGTAGACAAAATGAGGCAACTGTATTCCTATTGGCCTCTGTATTTAAAAGGCACACCCTAAATATGGTGCTTGGTATCTGACAGCGAGTAGTTTGCTGGCTGACTGTGGGAATGCCTAAAAAGATCAGCTGATTTCAGTCAGATGGGAAGGGGTAATGAGAGAGGGCTGAAACCAAAAGCAACTTGCTGAGGCAACCATGTGATGAGATCCTGAAATACACTGACAGGGCCAAATATCACTCTTCAGTGTGCTAAAATTTTGGTTCCACCTAAATGTCATTTCTAACTAAAAGCCACTTCTTAGAACAATAGATAATGAACTCCTTTAATATTTTCCATAATTTTTTCTACTTAAAAAAAAATCTAATGCTATCAGCATACAACTTTCTGGATGTGTTTAAAGGAGGTACCATAAATCAAATTAAAATACTAATAATGTAAGTTCAAACGGCTACAGAAGTAAAATCCCACACACCTTGGTATGGATAAAAAGCTTGTTATTGTTCTGAAAAATAATATATCTGTTTCTGTTATTATGAGCCTCAAAGATATCCCAGAGACGGAGGTGGTAACTCGGCTTTTATTTGAATAAAAAGGAGAGTTCACCAGCCAATCCCCAGTGAGGTCTCTCAACTTAATGGAGGTTGCAGCCTCTTTTATTCCCTTGCTTGAAATGCAGGTCCCTCCCCATTTCCCCACTGGCTGAGGAACTCCAGGGTTACAGCTTTCTC
>NW_016690297.1:659854-899670 GCF_001604755.1 Lepidothrix coronata
CAAACTGCACCTTTCTGTAACTAAACAACTGAACAACCAGTAACTTGTCCCTTCCCACCACCAAATGCAACCACACTGCAAATTTTGCACGAACACCTATTTATTCCTAACACTATGTATCTCTTCCTTTAACTACAGATGATGGAAATAGAGACTGTAAGGTACATTCATCTGTACATTTAATAACACATGCTATGCAGGATCCTTATAAGCTAAAGCATTTTCTCTGTCTAATCTGCTTGAACATCAGCTTCAGAAATTTCTCTTGAAGTGGTTTCCCTATTAAAAAATCTCATTATGATGACTCAAGAGAGAAATAAGAATGATTAATTAAGCTTGACAGTGGCATCCTAAGCACTGTCCTGATATGCACTGTTCTGTCTCATTTCAACATGAATTTGCGATCACTGCACTGAAGAGGCTTCTGTTTAAAATTTAAAATTGTCCAGTAAACTTAATAAGGTTAAAGTAATTTTTCCTTATGTTTTCCTAACAATCATACTAAAAAATGATACCATGTTATTTTCTTAAAACTATAATAAAAAAATGATCACGTTATATGAAACAATACAAAGTGGGAAAGGATTTTGATTTTTTTTTCTGTGTTACCTCTCTGACAGTGACCCCTAAATCACTGTTAATTAAATGATTTCAGTAGTTACTCATGTTATATGCTCTTTAGCAATCTCTTCGTAGCTACTGAATAGGCTGTGTCTCAGCCATACCTCCAGGCGTGTTAGGCAGAATATAGACATGAGAATTTATGTTAGGAGTAAGCCTGTGCCTTTTAAAAGACAGCTCTGTGTAGGAGGTTTTTCTGCTCTGAGGATCATCAGAAAGACTGGAGCTGCCTAAGGCATGATATCTCTTGGGCATCTCTCTACATGTTGTGTAAGTAACGTCTGTTAAGGTATAGCAAATTGTTCCCATCACATATGTGTTGTTTCCATGTACACATTCACACACTGACACAGGGTATGGGCAGGGCAGTGACGTGCAGCCTCTTTAGCACATATCAGAAGACCATGTGCCGAGCTCTAAATTAAGCACACAGAAGCATAATAGTCTCGCACTTAACGTGAACTTCATTACCAAGTATTAACTTTTTTCCATAAATGCACATGAAATGCTCTGTTGAAGTGAAACCAACATCCTGTTACGTGTGCATCCTAAAATGACAGACAAAAACTCTCAGTTCTCAAATCGCTTTCTGTTCCAGTTATGAATCTAAATGATTTTCTTTAATATTTTCACATGACAGACAAACAAAACCTTATGGAAAGCTGTAAGTCACTCAGAGTGCTGAGAGAATTCATACCCACTTAACCACTACAGGCTGTGAGGATGTCCCTCTTGTTGGATTCTTCTCCTGGGTCTTGAAGTGTGCTTGAGGTGCAGTATAGGCACCATTATGTCTGGGAGTTGTCAACAGAAAAGTGATAGGAATTTTGGGCTAATAAATATCTCGGCTCTTTGCATATATCCCGGTCCAGCACTACTTTCAACAGCAGAATGGAGGCTTTTTTACCCCACCCTTCAAATTGATTTTATCAGGTACATCTAACCTGAGGAACTCTTTCATATATAATGAATGGATGAGATGCTTAGGGTGTAATTCCTTATTCCCTTGGAGTTCTGATTAATACAGTTATTACTAAACAAATTTGCCGTGAAATTACTTGCATAGCATGAGCAACAGATAGCCAGGAAAAAAACTGTTCTTTGTCTCTTGCACTATTTTCATGTGACTGTGCCCTGTTAGAAACATCCTTACTGACTAAGGTTGTCCTGTGAGCTTTTAATCTCAAAAATAGCTTTTCTTTGCCACAGATTGTCTTAGGTTGATTCACAAGAATAGTCATACAAGATCCAGTGGCATCATTGAACTGACTGTTAATCACTGTCACCTTTTGAGAAGAGACCAAATGTTAAATTTCTCATTTCTAAACAGCTGCCAAGTGTTTTCCTTTTCCAAAAACCATTAGCCTAGCAGATTTCACTGCTTCAGTTTTCTGTTTCTTACTCATTTAAAATCTATGGCAAACCTTTTATACTTATGGTAGCGGGTGTATTTGTGAAGTATTAGTGGAAAAATTTTCCCTGAGATTTCCCAGAAACTGGAAACAGATGTTTACAATTGAAAAGATCTTCCAAGTAATGAGAGTCCTTAGTCTTTGGGCACTCAAGTCACCAAAAGACGATGGGAGTGAAAACACATGCTGAAGACACATGCTTTTCACTTAACAAGTTAGAAACTCTTGTTAAGGCATAAGTACTTGTGTATTTCAAATCAACTGTGCTATTTGAGAAAATTAAGATACTGAAGGTTGACTTGCTGCATCAGCATTGCACATTGCAAAGTGAATTTCCTAAAACCACGTTTAGGAATCCAAGTCTGGAGCCATATTTTTAGTTTATATATAAACTTGGAGTATCTCCTTTGCTCCCTATTGAGAAATTTGATTGTCATCTTTATTATGTTGCCCTCTGTGTGATGGGCAAAGTCTGCACCTCAGGATGAGTGTCTAGAGACATGTGCAGGCGTATTGAGTTCCTCGTTGCTTCTACATCTAGTCAGTTCAGTGCTATGCAAATGTGCCTATTCAAATTCTGAATCAGCACTAGTCTCCATCAGTTCACCCAAGGAGATGGGCAAAGGAGCTGTTTACACCCACCTGTGTAGATGTGCCCACAGATTCTCCAGAATTCCAGAGAATGGAGATTGTAATTAGAACAATGTGCTCATACTTCTGCTTATATAGATCTCTGTACCTGTGGGTTAATTTGCTTTTACTGCTTGTTCCTCCTGAGCAGAGGTCAAGCCTCTACTTGAGACATCAGCATGATTAATATTCCACTGAATATCTAGCTCAGCATCATTAATGTATTTTTTTTAAGCAGGTAAAAATAGGTAGCAAGAATGGAGAAGCTTCTAATAGGCTGTGAACCTGTTGACATACCTTCTCTTTACAAAGGGACACAAAACAAGAGAAAGCATTCTGTATGTAGGATGTATGAAGCTGATTCTAAAATTGCTCGAATAGATCATGTTTGCAGTTCAGGTATTGTTTTAGACCCTAGTAAAATACTACAGAATGTGAATCAGTCGATTGTTATCTGTGATGAGCAGGTAAACAAAAGATTTATTTCCCAATGAGGTTTTCATATGATGGTGACAAACTCCATTGCACAACAATGGTCACATTCCAAAGCTGCAACCAGGTTCTGGAGGGCTTAATTTCACAACTGCTTCTGTGTCCTATTGCATTACAGTGACCTTTCAATAAAGAAGGGAGATTGCTGGCTTGTTTTTTTGTTTTTTAACTTAAAAACTCAACACTCAATGACTATATAGTGCAGTGCCCTACTTCTACATAGCAAATTTTGTCCTTGACATCTTTAAACTGTGTTCTCTCGTAAAATACTCAGCTTTTGTGTTTTCTACCTTTTTATTAATCTTCTACCTTTCTATTAATCTTCTAATGTGTAGATCTACTTAATGTTTGCTTTTATGTTAGCAAGAGAGTTAATTATAAAAAAATTCTGATGTTGAGCGACTGACATTAAAAGTATGTTTTCCTGATGTAGCAAGTTACATATCACTCTTCTAACTTAGCAACACAACAAAGTTATTTATTGTTTAGTTTACATGTGGTTCTTTTTTTTCAAGGTGAACTCATGAGGCCCTGATTTCTAAAAATTGTTTGGTTGAGTGAATAGCTACAAAGCAAAAATAAAATCATGTTCACATGATATGATATGAGAAGGATATAAAAAGTCTTCTAAATATTATTTAGTTCTTGGCTGTTACAATTTATTTTGTGCTTATGGCATTCCCTACAGAGTGACTCTGCTACAAGTACACTCGTACTTTATAGCGTGAAACAGTCATGTAATCTTAAAAATAGCTTAAAAATTACTCTGAAGCTGATAAATGAAAACAATATTCAGCAATCTGAGAGAGCAAGCTGACAAGGCCAGACCTACAAGGAAAAATATTTTATCATTGGTCCTGGTAAGTCAAGGAAGAGGGAAGCCCAGCAGACACTGGCCATAACTGGGAAAAAGCAGCTGGTTGGATAGTTGCTTACAACAGCTGGGTCTTAGATCATCTGTACTGGTGATGTGGGAACATCATCCTTAGACTGAGCAGGCATCAAGTGCATAGTATATAGATCCTGAAGTTTGAGTAAAAGGCTGTTCAAAATAAGAATAGTTAACTGTTAAGCCCATTCTCAGCTACAGACTTGCCCATCATCCACGTTTTATATGTTGGGTGTGTGCTCAGGTGCACACTTAGGTCTGACTCTGGGAGATGCTCCCAGTGAGGAAAGCTTGAGGCTGCTATCCTGACCCCAAGCTGTCAGTCATGTGGTCTGATATAATCAGTTGCAAGTAGATTTGTGCATCTGACAACAGCACCTGACCAGCAGGTCACATAACCTCTGCTGTTTGGAATCATGATTTGGGTGCTTTGAACCTGAGCTACAGCTCTCTTGGCAGCTGACAGTGTGGTACCAGCTGTGGCAGTTGTTGACCTTACAGTACAGACAGAGCCCAGGAATTACCCCTGAAATTCAGTGAGAATTAAATTGAATATACCTTCAGAGTAGTATTTTTAGTATCAATAGATATCTTCAGAAGAGTCCATAGCTCTAGTGAGATTCCTAGCAGAGAGAAAAAGTCACTTCCATAGTGAAAATCACCCCACCCCCCGGCCTCCCCATTTCCACAGGAGAAGGAAGCTTTCCGTGGTGCCAGAGAGTCTGAAAGAAGTGTAAGCAATTAGCAAGAAGAGCTTGAAAATTCCATTGCAAGAATCAGGACTGCTCAGGAGTGGAGACGCTTGGGATTTTTCAGCCTGATTAGCTGCACTGACAGAGAGGTGATGTATGCTAATTACAGCTCCTTAACCTCCTTAGATGCTGTTGCATAAAAGCTCAGAACACCTCCATGTAGAAACGTAAGGCGCTGCAGCATTCCCTGGCTTCTCTACCTTGGTATTCTCAGACCATCTGTACGTTGACCTGCCTGGATGATGCATAGGAAGGTGTGTCTGTGAGCCAACCTGTCAGTGGTTGCGGGTACAGGAATGGGAAAGTTTCTCATTAGGATGTGTGGCTGAGTAATAGAACCTCTGATACCATCTCTGTGGGTCAGTCAACCTCCGAGAGTGGATCATGGAAGCTGCAGTGCAGTATTTAGGCAATGCTTTGTAATGCAGGTTGGACCCTAGTCCCAAATCTTTGTTCGCGAAGCCCAGCCATGATGGACCCTAGTATAAAGAATAGAAAAGAGATTTTCGTGTAAAATGACATTTCAGTTTTACCAGCTGTATTTTCTGTTCTGGTGTGGTTTTTGTTCTGTCTTCATTATAACAAGAAATAATGGCATTTGATCTATAATAGGCAACATAATGAATTCTGATTGTTCAGTATGGCTTGGAGAGGGAAGGAGAGATCAGCATGATATTTAAATTAACTCTTTGTAAATATAAAAGTCTCATCATAGATAATGACTGTCACATTTTTTCCAGGAATTATAATGAAAGGATGTTTTCAACTATTTTTCAACACATTTTTTCCAGGTGGTTCATGGAACAGATTGTTTAAGGTTTAAAATAGAACAGCAGTCATTAGGCAAAAAGTTGTTTTAAGATACTGTCTTTAAAATAAACAAGCAAGGTCTTGAACAAAAGATGTGGCTTGAAATAATGCTTTCTGTTCTGTTCTTTTGCTAGACAGTTCTCTTTAAATTGACGGTAGTGTTGTAATACCAAAACGTAATTCCCCTGTAGAAATAAATTCATAAACAATAATTAAAACAATAATTAATTAATAAAGGATGTTTCATATATGTAGCACTAGAGGTTAATCTGGAAAACCTTGCATATTGCATGGACTAAGTCTTATGAGACACTACAGGAAATATGTGCCACAGCAAGCACTTCACACCATCATAACATACGCCAATTTTATATGACAAATTTTATGCTGGTCAACATTGAAGCAAATGTCATCCCTACCCTATAGTGAACTTCTTCCAAAAGTTCTGCACACGTTTGGTTTATTGTTTGGCTTCAACATTATTTCAGGTGAAAATTAATATTTAAGCGAAACCTGATGGCCTCAATGTGGAAAAGAGATGTTAGTGCACTTTTTTTTTTTTTAAACTGCATCTTCCAGCTGGTTAGACATTTGGTGTGGGGGGCCTTTTTGTAACCATCGACAGTGTCATTTCCCCAGATCCTGTTGTAACTCTTGGCAGTGACAGTCTTTTTACTTCTCAGTTAGCTTTTCTTCAAGAGTTGAACTGGAAGCTACTTGACTGCTCTTCCTCCAAAATCTAGCAAAAGTACAGTATACTGGTGAGGTTTGAGAGTAAATACAGAAATGACTTGCTTTTCTTGGATGAGATGTATGAATTTTACATTCAGAAATAGGTATTTTAAGCACATATCAAAAGAAATACTGAGATACTTGAAATACTGTTAAAAGTGTTAGGAGTGCATGTATTAAGTTTGAGTACACTGTCAACTAATTCAGAATCTGTCCAGAAAAACTGAAGAATGCAAAATATATGAGCTAGGCATGTACCCATGTCTACTGCAGGACTAAACCCAGCGCCATTATTCTTTAAATTTGCATTTATGTTTTTTTCTAGTTATCAGGAGGGTTAGTTTAAGCTACTGTTTTAAGATGCCACGTATGTGTTATGTGCTGTGCCTACATCCACTTCTTTAGCTGTGCCCACTCTCTGCTCCTGTCGATTGTTGTGCCAGCAGTGGGGGATTCACTGCTTTGAGCACTGTCACACACTCCTTCCTTCCATTGCCTGTATCTCACTTCCTTGCTTTACAACCCTGTGGTCTCTCTTTTTCTGGTCAATGGCTGATAGATGTGTTCTGAAGTTTTGCTCTCACGGGGCAGTGCCTTCTACCCAGATCCCAGCTTGAGAAGATCTTCCTAGAAGACCCTTTCTTTGGTGGATAGCCTGGCACCAGAGCTCTTTCTAGATGTTCACTTTGGCTCAATATCCACTGTCCCTGTGATGTGTCACCAGGTACAGGGATGGTCATGCCTCAATGTAATGACAACCTTGCTCCTAAATCCTGCCTACTGTTGAAGTAAGAACAACAGAATTTATGCTCCAGGTGATTTCTGCTAATTCTGCTGATAATCCAGCAAGGCTTTCTAACTCTTCTGTATGAAACCTACTGTAAAAGCTGTTCAATATGCAGTCTAGTTTGTGTAATAGTAAATAAACCCAACTGTTTTGACAATGTATTGTGACTGCATTGGTTTAAGAAGAAAACCAGAATGGATTCAAAATACCTGCTTTAAAAGTTAGGCGAATAAAACACAAAAAATGCCTTTGCTGCTTTTTTATTGATCTTGTATTCTTGGTTTACTTCTTTAAACTAATTTTCCAGGAAGTAGATTTTGTGTTAAATCTTCTTGCTCACCACTGCTTATGATTCTTTTAACTTGTTTTGATTAAGCCATCTTCTGATTAGTATTAGCATGGCAAGGCTGCCTAGCATGAGGCAGATGTACTAGCACAGTTCCTTTTGTTTCTCAAGGCCTCAGACATGCTTAGTTTCACTTCATTTTCATTTCCATCACTCTCATTATTTTCAAGAGTTGTCTTTATTTTCCTGCTTTCAGTTTTACTCAGCTATTTTTCATCCTTGATCAGTATTTTTGGTTTTGGGTGCTAAAAACTCAGCTGTGACAGCTGTGAATTTCCCCCAGATTTTCTCTTAAATACAGCAAATCTGCAGCTGTCAGTACCTACTGTAAAGCTGTGGTTATCTGTTGCTTGCCACAGGGTAATGGTTTAAGTCATATTTTGCAGCCTCTCAGGGTGTCTACCCATAATGTGAACAAGTAGTCTGACTTACTTTTTAAGAGCAGGCTTATCCGTACAGGATTTTGCAATCCTGAGGCCGCAAGATCAGTGAACCATTTTTCCTGTCTAGTAGAAACTGAAAATTACTTACATTTCCAGAAAGAAGGGAGCATGTAATGGTGTAAAAGACTGTATTTACTGAAAATTTACAGAGCATGGAAAGTACTATTTTTGCATTTTATATTCAGTAGATATGTTGCAATGCTATAATAACTGTTTTTGCTAAACTTGAATTTAATTTAATCCATAGTCCCTGTTCACATCACAGAGTGATTTATTCATCAGAATGAATTGAAAATGAAATCTCAAGTTCTTCACTTAAGATTTGAAGGGCACAACTCTAGATACATTTCTGACTCTAAAGATTTAGCGGGTTTGAAGGTGAATTTTGCATTACCATTTTATTTCATCTGTTTAAAACAGCAACTGCTGGAGTAGGTGAAAGCAGCAGTTGATAAAAGCAGGTCATGTATTCTGGTTTCCTGCCCTGAGAGAGAGACATGCTGTTTTGGAAGAAGGGATAGAAACCCAAGCAGGGATCATTATGCCTAAGAGAGAAAAATATTCTCAACTTCCTCATTTAGAGAGGTTCACGTATAACCCTGAAGAAATATATTTTCAGTTCTTTAAAATCACTCTTTTGGTGTTCACACTTCCAATAAAGGCATCTTCATTTCTCTGCATGTGATCTCAGCGTGTTCTAAGAAGTACAAAGCAACTCTTCAATGTGAACAAGTTGAGGTTTTATCCTTTCAACTAAGGTAGTGTAACTGGAAATAGCAGTTCCCGGCCCATTGTAAGCGAGAAGTAAAACCAGTTAGCTTAAACCACCATGAAGGTGAATTTTAAAGAATATTCAAACTGTGTGAGCAAAACCTTAAAAAACCAAGCAGAATATACCCTTCTGACCATTTAGCCATTTCTGTCTGTGATCTGTTATCTCACTAGGTCCTTGACACCTGGGCATCTCCTTGGGGATCTTTATCCTTCCTCTCATGACACCTTACTAAGCATAGGAAAAATTCCAAGACGTAGGAGAAGCTCCTGTTCTTCTTGAAGTGTCTCTTCAAAAGTGCTCTTCTGCACTGCAAAGAGAGAACTCTAATCTAATTATGGGTGGGCAGATGGCATGTTGTGATTGTTCTTCCTCACTGGCTGCAAATCCTGTGCATCCTATTATTTGTTACCCTGTCTTTGCCACCACCCGCAGACCAACCACTTGTTTATCTCCTCCACCTGGTTTGTTATGCCCTTTAGGTTGAATGCTTTGGAGCAGAGATTGTCATTTTACCTAATACAGTGCTTTTCTGACCAGGCTGGCATTCAGGTGCTACTGCAATATAGATACTAAATAACTGTAATATTTCTGCAGAGATGGAACAAGTGTGATATATAAAAAGAGCCTTCTCTTCCAAGATGTACCACATGCAAATATTTTGTGGGTTTAACTATGAGCAGAAGCTTATATACATCTAAATAGAGCTACTTTGGCAGACTCCCTGTGACAACAGCCAGCATTCTATGAATGTAGTTTAATCAATGAACTGTATGTAAACCATTGAAATTTATTCAGTCTAAACAAATCCAGACTCTTTCACGACAAACATTTAATCCTTCAAGATTGCATAACTGGGGGACTTAGGGATTAGTTAGCTTTGAAAATAGGTCAAGGAAAACATCTACATTTGGTTAAAAGCTAATCAGGCAAGGAAATAAATAAAATAGTATAAAAGCTTTAGGAAAAGTCTTTTGCAAAATGAGTTTTATGTAATGGTACAGAGAATGTTTTCTGTTTGTCTAAGAGATGTAGAGCCTTATCCCCCCCTTTGTTTACAGTGATAGAATTCAAGAGAAACTCCATTAAACAAGTGATGCAAGTGTGTGTAGAGATGTATATTTTGTTTCTCTTGTGTCCAGTTCTTTGGAATAACTTCATATAATTTTACAAAAACTTCAAAATTACCATTAAGAGACGTGATTTACAAATATGGAGACTATCAAAAGTTGCAATGAAAATTGAGTTGTAATCCTAGAAGTGAGGTTTTGAAAGAAAGGTTTGGGAATCCCTCCAGTGAGGCTGTTGACCTAAATCTAGTAATCTCCCCAGCCACTGTAGTCTGAATTCCTTCTTTGAACTACTATTCAACTTTTCTTCCTCACTTCACCTCTTTTGCTCACTGAACAGGCTGGCTGCTTTCTAGGGCTGTCTGACATCTGACATCCTGATATGGCTTGTATTGTCAGAGGTTATCCAGTCCTATCATCTGGGTTCATAAGGGCTTTGTTCTGTCAAGTTATTGGAGAAATAAATTGGTGCTCAAAGCTTAATCTAGGTCTTTGTGATGCACAGAGAAAGAGATGCTGCCTCTGAGAGACACTGTATAAGTCTATGTAACTCTGTGTGTTTAAGTGTTGTAAGAAGCAAAAAGAATCAAGATATCTTCAGAACTGCAGCACAGCTCACAACACAAAACATGCTCCCATGAAAGGTACTGCTGAATTTTTTCACCTTGTGAAATTTCTGTGTAGTACACTGAATACTTTGCAGTTTGTCATCAGCAAAGCTAAAATCTGTCACAGCGTTAGATCTGTACAGTCTTGTAGTCAAATGAACAAACTGAAGAATAGTAAAAGAAAAAACCAAAAGGTTTTGTTGGTTACAATATCTCAATCTCCAGCATACCCCGGATTAAAACAATGAATGTTCTCAACCATTGTATACAATTGCTATAAAGTAAGATGATACTGTAATTCCTATGAATGCAACCTTATCCTTTCTCTGACAAAACACACATTTGCCCTGAGTAAGGACTACAAGGATTTATTTAGGCTGTTAACAGTGTGTATTATTGGTTATTTGTTCAAGGTTTTTTAGCTCTGTAAGATTTCATTGTTTAAACATGATGTGAATGCAACTAACCCATTTGTCTCTTTAAGCGGTTAACCTTGCAACACATGTAGTGTTTTATTTTCTACCTGAGAGTTTTAGTACGTGACAGTTCAGGTGCATGGTATCGAGCTGGTGGCTTTCTTACAGAAACACTGAAAAACATGCTAAAGGTTAGCTTAAGTTGAGCATTCAAACTTGGGTAAATTAGTAATGAAGCTTCTTACTAGGGTGGAAAAATGAGAAAGGAGGAAAAAAATACCCAGCAATGCATGAATCACTGACTTGTGATCCAAAATTCAGAGTTAGAGTCCCTTATAGCATTATAAAAAAACTTCACTGTAGTTCTGTAGAACTGATTCCCTCTTTGCTGTTTTCAATTTTATTTTATAAGTGATTATTTTCTATGCTGTGTCTTCTCAGTTACCTGATTCCTCTATTAACCATCTGTTCAGATGCTTTTTTATGCATCTAGTTTCTTGTCCTGTTTGGTACAATACATAGACTCTGATGCAGCTGAGAAGCAGGAAGATAAATGGCACAGGGCTTTGATTCCCAGTTCTAGGCTCAGATCTGAGCTGTCCGGATGCCATGAGGCTGGGGGGCAATAGAAGCAGCAAAAATCAGTGGAATGGAAAGGTGGCCAGTGCCACTCGTCCCCTCTGTGAGCCATGCTGGTGCCTCAGGGAGAAATGGTGGTGTTTTGAGCTTTACTAGTTGACCTGCAAAGTTTATAAAACATTGTGGAGTATGTACAGATCTAAGCTTGATAGAAACCTGTGCAATTTTTTGTAAAGCTTATTTTAGAACTGAAATTTCTTGGGTTGTAAATGGGTTTGTAAATCCCATTTCATATCTCTCTTTTTTTTTTTGTCTTTGTGCTTGACAGATATGGTGAAAATAGTAAAAAAATATGATTTCCATTTGTTGAACTGATTGAAATAGAAAATTTCTTCCATATTGAAAATTGTGAAAATACTTACTGGGAAAAAATGGACAAGTCGTGGCTCTGAAATGCTACACAGTGACCCAGTGTTAACTTGAACTGTGGTGTTCTTGTTTGTGTAACTGCTAGGAAACTGTCAGGAATGGCACTTCCAGCTTCAAGAATCCTAAGACTGCTCTAACGCAACCTCTCCTTGCAAGACCTACCTCCCGCCTCTCTGGCCAGCAATATTCCCAGTCTTGAATACCTACAGTTCCTTGTTGGGGCAGTGAGAAACTATGAAAGCAACACAGCCTCTCCTGTGTAACACAGCTTTGAATATTGTGGGCCTTGGAGTGGCCAGATTTCCTGAGTCTGCAGCAGGAAATTTGTGACACCTTGTACAATGAGACTGTTTTGTGTTGGGAGAAGTTCCTTTTCCGCTCAGGAACTCCTCAGAAAATCAGAAACACACTGGTAACGTGAAAAAGTGGTGTATGAATACAAAATGGGGTTTTTTAAACATATGAAATTGGTCAGCCTTATGTTTTTCATCGTAGAATTTGTGGTTAGCTTTAGTTGATAATCAGCTGCTCACGAATTTAAGACAGAAACATATTTGGAGCCACATTTGGTTTGTGGGACTTTCTGCAGCATCCAGTATAAGCTGGCAGGAGTTACATGAAATTGCAGGGTATCAGAGAGGCAGAGAACTGTCATTTAATACAAATGTCTAAAAGACATTTAATTTCTGCTATTGGGGATTTCATTTCAATGTCTATACTCAAATGTTGAATTAGAAAATTCCACTGAGAAACTGAGATATCCTGTTCTATGGTATCCATATTTGTCTTTATTTTCTGGAGTTCACCAGTCAAAACTAGTATTTTCTCAAGACATTACAAATTGAGGTTAATTCTAAGCATTAGATTTAGTCATGAATCCCCTTGTATGACTGTGTACATAAAAATGTAGAAAACAAAATATTTATTAGTTCAGGACACTTTTTGCAGAAGCCAACTGTGGAGTCCATAGCACGATACAGACTGGGCTCCCTTACAGGGGCATTCAGTCAGAGCAGCAGCATTTGTTTCATTCTGCAGTGATATGTGCTTTTAGTGTTGACTTTCGTATTCACTTGTTCAGGACCCAAATTTTGGTTTTAGCTTTCAGTTACTGTACAGTTCACTGCATCACCTAATGTGAACTAACATAAAATTATAATACATTAATGGGGGACAAAGAGAGAACAACACAGTCTTCTTGATACTTTACAGTCTAAAGACAAACAAATCAACACAAAGGTGTTTGATATACAAAAGAAAATGTCTTAGGCTAAAAATCAACAACCTGAACTGCAGTCCCCAAGCCAAGCTATAGCTACAATTGTTTCTCTGTTAACTTGAGCAAATAAAGTACCAGTCTTTTGTCCTCTGACAAACATGGAAACACAAGCACAATGACAGATCACGCATAGCTAAATGTTGTTCAGAACATAATAGTCATTTTACAGTCAACTTTTTATATTTGTTGCGTCACAAAGATTTATTGAAGAGATAAAAGTGATTATGGAAAACACTGTCCGGTAACTATGGCAACAGTTACTTGATCTCACAATAATTAGCTTAGCATTTGGTTGCACAATACTTTCACAATACCTCCTTGGTTGGTTCATTAAACAAAATTAGCTTTTGTTTGAACTTTCATCATTTGTTGTTTTAAGATTAGTGTAAGTTCAAAAGAATTGAAAAATATATTTTCAAGCTGCTATTATACACGAATAATTTATGCTACAAGTGAATTTTTTAACGTCATTATATAGTAACACTGAATATATTATTTCTAGATGTGTTTTATTGGTTTAACTGAAAATTAGTTAATAAATAGATACAGGTGTACACACAGTATCAGTGTGGAAGATTTGTGAGGGCCTGAATGAACATCAATATGTGCACACACATAATGTGGACTTAAAAGGCAGTTATGACGGCTGCAGAGGCAACCTTATAAACTGCCTGAATTAAATTTCTTATTTTATCCCCTCCTCCTTTCCCACATAAGCAATCAGATAGCCCTTAAGTTACACAGTCAAAGTTTACTTTTTCCTCTCATTTCAGTAATTTGTATTCTCTACCTTCTTGGCTAGAAAAGTGCTTTTTTCTTATTTGCTATTACAAGTATTGCTTACAGTCTATGAGTTATTCAATACTAAGACTTCATTCTATTAAGATATAAACATAGAGAACAAAATGCCCATTCATTGTTTACTGTAGACTAATCAAACCCTGTTCCTAATGCAGAGTTACTATTTCTGTTGTGCTTTTTTTTTATGATACTCATTACTACAGTATCTGCAAGCATTAATGAATTTGTTTTTACATTATCCATAAGAGAGGATTATTATTATTCCCACTTGACAGATGGGAAACTGAAATTCAGAGGGTTTAACATAAATGTTTTGAGTGCCTTTTGAGAAGCCTAGGATATGGCTTATCAGGGTTCTTACATGGCACACAGTTCCCACTGACTTCAGCGTTTATGCAAAGCAGACTGCAGTCTTACGTCATGTTTCATAGATCATCTCAAATCACTCCTTTTCTAAATTTGGAATAAGGAAACTCCCTTCCCAACTTCCCTTTTCCTTTTTCTATCAATCTTCTATCTGTTCTATCCCCCTCAGGCTGCTTTTTCAACCTTCTGTCTTACCCTGTTCTGATCAGAAAGCCTCTTCTTCCACTTAGTCCACTTAGTTTAGGCAGGAGAATGATCATCATCCTTTTCTTCTCTCTGGACTCATGCCCGGTCTAGATGAAATCTCTATATTGCTAAGCCCAGAAGGAAATGTGCAGATTTTGGCTTTTCAAATAGTTAATGTTGGGTAAAATGGACAGACTTTATAGGAAAAACAAAAATTTATTGCAAACACAGTGATGACCTGGGGTCAACTTCAGGTCCCTGCTTCAGCACAAAGGCGTATTGGAGCTGTCCAAAGAACATGTTGTCAGAATTATGGAGGTAAAATTGCAGGAATTTCCTTAGCTTTGTGATTTTGGATGTACTTTTTTGACTGAAATTCAGTCAGTTTCAGTCCAAGTCAGTACAATTTAGCAAAATTATAAGCCCTGTATTGCTGTATTACTAAAAGTGCTATTTCTAAGAAAACTGCTGAATGTGATCTGTTTGTGTATATGGCTGAGAACAAAATGCCATTAATTTAATTTATTTGATACCAGCTTTGTCAGATAGCTTTACATTGGGACATGAAAGAAATGTATGCATCTCTTTTTCTTTATTAATTAATCTTTTTTGATTAAATTGCTATAATTTTATTGTGTTCTATACAGTAGTGTTTTAGCTTCTTCTTCACAGGTGCAACAGAAGAGTGGCAGTAAAACCTGAGTATCTGCAGGAAATGCAAAGTCTTGAGGCTGGTACAGAATATAGTTGTCCTCTGGGATGGTGTGTTCTAGGGTTGATCCTTTTGTAGAGCTTGCAAGAGTCTAGCAGCAAACTTTGAAAAGATTACAGGTCAGAGGTTTATCTGTATATTAACAGCAAAGATTGTTATAGTTAGACCTGTTTCAAAAACAGGGATATTTTCACATTTTTTGAAGCAGAAAAAGACAAGGTAGTGACATTTTCTGACAAGCAGAATTCTAGACACATCCCCAAAGACAGCCCGATGAGCTAGTAAATAATGAAGAGACTATTAGGGGAAATCCAGGATACTTGGCACCTTGTAAATAGCTTCTTGTTTGTGGGAAGGCTGATCTATAGATCCTCATCCTGCTAATATCGGTGTGATTTGTCTATTGCTAATGCAGTAGTTACCACTTTCAAATGCAGGCTTTACATATTGTAGGTGTTGGCCCTTCAAGAACAAGCCTAAGACTCATGCTTCTCTTAAACCCTACAGCCTCACAGACCACAGACTGAAAACCATTGACCTACAGCCTATCAATGAATGGAGCCATACCTTGCAAATCCTTGAAGAAAGAAATGTTAGTTTTAAAATATTTTTAAGTGGCATGGATGCACAAAGCACCACAGTAGTAAATAGCATTTCAGGATTGGTATTATAAATGGTGTTAAACTGCAAAGGGAACTTTCAGAATTGAAAAATTCACAAGTGCTTTACACAGCATAATCATATACATACACATAAAAGGCCAGTATATTTAACTTTAATTGTCTGGATTAGTATTTTGAGATTTTTAAAGGGACATTCTGTACTTGCTAATTGCTGACAGTTTGCTGTCAGATTCCCAAGTGTGCAGACATCTATTGTTCAAAATACTTGCCTTTGCAATAGCTCTGTATTTGCTGTAGCAAAATACACTCGAAGTTGAGCTTGCTCTTAAAAAATGCTTTTGCTGATAGTAGTCTTGGATTCATAACTATCTATATCCATAGGAATTAATAGTATTCAGCTCCCCCGTGGAGTGTTTGAGTTTGAATCTTAACTTAAATGCTTCAATTCTGGTAAACAAGTGGAACTAAAGGAGAGATGAATGCTAGAATGGCTTGAGAAGGAACGGATTGGAAAGTGTAAAGGGAGTGTAGTTAAAGCTGTGGAATGGGAACCCTTTTTAATCATAAATTAGAACAGAGTTGTATTTGCTGCAACCACGTCCATATGGAAATTCTAAATTTACAGGAGAGGCTGATTTCACAGGATAAGCAATCATGGATTTACCTGTACATCAAATAACTTTGCATTTGGTATATGCTAGTTTATCCTCTTAGCAATCTAGGAGAAAATATCTGGGCAAAGGGACATCATAGTTGGAACATTTCAGTTGGATTTTCTGTTCTAGGTATGGAAGTATCTCATGTGAAACTATTAAATAACAACAAATTTTGACTCAAAAATCTACATGCAAGGTCAGAGTTTTTGAAACACGTGCCCAGTTTGGTTCTTCTTTTCTTTTTTTTGAATTGCATTTCAGAAAGGTTTTCCTTTTGGATTCACTCCTTTTGAGTTGCATATTGAAAGAACCAGTGTGGTCAGCAGAATAGGAGGAACATAAGGGCATAATGTATTAATGATTTTTATTATTCTCAAGAAGTGTTCTCAAGAATCACTTCTAGTCATGAATTTGGGCACCTGGAAGATTTTAACTTCCTCTTCTTGAGTTTTAAGGAAGTTTGTACTTACGTTGTCTTCTCTTTCTACGGAAAAATAAAATATAGCCCGAAATTCAAAAAAATGTGGTGTTCAGTAACTATTGTTTCTGTAGTCCCCAACCAAGTGTTTGATTCAACAAAATCCTTTTCTCTAATAGATATTTTGCCCCTTAATGACTGTAGAAATTGTGAATGTAGGCTATTGCTCAGGATGTGTCCTGTACATGTGATTCTAAATGTTTTTCCAGATATTATGCAGGTGGTGCACCTGGAAGACACTGGAGATTTTTATCTGTGAACACCTCTTTGAAAATTAATTCCAAACACCAAAAACTTCTGTTCTATAATTTAAATTAATGTCAATCACAAATTTTTTAAAAAACCATTAAAACAAAAAAACAAGTCACCAGTTATCTAAAATTATCCCATTATTTAAAATGGGGTTTTGTTTCATGTTCCTTAGCCTCTAATTCATAGGGGACCTGTTAAATCAAATCTGTTCTTTGGAACCTTGAAAAGAGTAAAAATAAAAAGTCTTAAATGTGGTCCCTAACGTATGTAGTTCTTATGGACTAATTAACAGTGACAGGTCGCTGCTCCAGGCAGCTTACACTACAAATACTTTATGGAATGTGATGTGCAAGAGAAAATGCACATTGTTTGTTAATTCTGGAATTTTCACTTGGGTGCATTTATATAGGATTAGCTATGGATTCTGTATCCACACAATATAGAGTGCATTTTCAGTCTTTTCTTACAGCACTGTGAGTAAGCCTCTTATTTGGAGCAAAAGTGCTTAATTGAATTTTCTATAAGCTGAATCTTTCTTCTGTTGTATTTCCTTTGAACTATTCTGGAAGAACATGAGCAAAAATTCCAGGTGAAACACTGTGCACAGTTGGGTTCTACTTGAATACAAATAAACCTGGAAAGTAACAAATAATAAACTCACTTTCTTCCAGCCACACAAAACGATCAGAATATATTTCTTCTCATAAAACATGCTTGTGAGAAATGTTACCTATCTGTAATCAAACTTGATCTGAGGTGTAGACTCTGGTTGGCAAGATAACAGAGTGTTCAACATCAAAACCTGTGTTCTGTATACTTTGGCTTGTGAATCTCATAGTTGTTAGCACAACAGAGACTGGAGCATAATCATATTCCTGATGTAAGCAGCAAAACTGAATGTCCACCTATTGTGTAACCAAGGAAATATTTTTATTGCCCTGTAAAAAGTGGAGTTTGGTAGGTGAAACAAGGCACTAAATCTGCATAGCTCACTGTGCCACTGGCCTAGGTTGTTGATACCCTTACATCATTCCCTGCCTTTCACCTCTGCACTTGGTGCCTCATGAAAGGGAGTGTGGACTTGCAGAGCTAAATAGAATCGAGATATGCACTCAGTTTTGGAAGGGCATGCTGAACATCAAAATACAGTTCAGCAGTGCCCATTGCTTACTCTTGATTTCATCATCGTTTTTTCTTAGGCCTACTTTTATTCTGTGGTGGAATTACAGATTTATTCCAGCTATTGCAAGACAAAAATGGCTTTGCATGAAGCCAAGTGCATCTGTGAAATAATCTCTTGACAACTGACTTGTGTGTTCCTAGAATCATGTTTCTTAAGCAGAAAGTGGTAGAATACTCAAATGATCCAAAGCAGCTTCTCACTTACTAACAGCTGCAGATGAGGAAACACAAGGAGCTCAGACTGCAAAAAGACACCAATAGGGGAAGTAGAAAGATTATTGTTCTGTTATTAAAATGTAAATAAATGCAGCAACATAGAAGCTGCTGCAATATTTATCTACCAAGATGAAAACTAAGTAGAAATGCTGGGATCCTGCTTACATAGTTGATAAATGTTTGTTCCAAGTATTACCCAAGAGAAAAAATGAAAGCCTGACAGTTAATTTCCTGCAGATGAATTACAGGCACTGTTAAATGGAGGGGTTTGCTTTAGACTTCAGCAATACCAAGGTTTCTTCCATTTGGAAAAAAAAAGTGTAAAGAACAGTTTGTATTTGCCTATCAATGGCATTTGTAAAGGCTCTCGGCCAAGTTTGGCTTTCCTGTGTATTTTGTACTAGGTGTGTTGGCTGTGCATTAATTTCTTCACTCTCAGATCTAGGTTGCCTCATCACATTTCTGCTGAATGGCTGAAAGAACGTTTGATTGTGGTTTATTGCTTTGGTGACTGAGGGACATTGCTGATATGTTGGAGGCTATTCTTCTTGCTCTTCACTGCACTTCTGAGAAAGGCTTAACAGGTGCTGGCAGAGAACTGTATGTCATCATCAACTGTTTTGAAATGCAGCAGCCCTTAAGGCCATATTCTGCCTCCCAGGTAGTTTATTATGCTGCTTTGTAGAGCCACCACTTCAGAATTTAGGAAGGAGGCTCATCAGTATGCTGGTGAAATACAGACGTGTCTCTCTTTACTCAGAAGAACCTGAAAGTTCATCATCTCCCGTGAAGTAATGCTTGAAGGATATTGCCAGCTGGCTGTGTTAAAGCTGCCTTATTTTCAGCCCTGGAAAAACTAAAGTGCTGCTGCCGAGTGAAGGTCATTGATAGAGGGAAGTTTATTCTTTGTTTATCCAGGCTACGTGTTCACAAGTAACAAAGCCAAGCTAAAGATCTCAGAATCTTTTAGGACCTTGCCATATTCACAGAAAATCTTCTGTGTTGGATTGTTAGGATGTATTTTTTCCCGCTACCCAGTTTGTACTGTCTGTGGTTTCTTTTGCTTGTATCAGAATAGCAGCATACACCTTATGCATCAGTGCTCACAGACGGACTTTCCTGTTGCCTGTCATTCGTTGATTCACCAACACAGCTGCTCACCACTTTGCAGGCACCTTTACAGATATGACTTGGGTTTGGATTCTTTATACTAACTGTTACCAGAGGAACAGCTTATCCGTAGAGTTGCACCATCTCTGTTTAATGAAGTGGATTTCTGGCAGCCTGTTTGCCTTGAGCTCTTTGTGCTGGTATCCATTACCTTCACATTGGGGTATCTAATACATGAAAACTTCATTAGCTTCATCTGTGAGCGTATGTACTCATGCTGCCTGCCACTTTGGCGGTCTCTTGTGTTGTCTCCTTAAATCATAAATTTGATTACAATTTTAGTGTATTGAGACAGTTAGCATGAAAAAATTCTGTTGACAATTTGATCATGAAACAAAAGGCCTGAAAAGCCCAAAAATAAGGGGGTTTGGCACTGTCACAAGTTTGCTGCATTAATGTTTCTTTGAAAAATTGCTTGGGTGCTCTTCAATCTGCAGTCTTGCAGCCTTAAATCTCCATCTGTTCAGCAGACTATTGAACACCGTACGCAGTGATTTCCATTGTATGTTACTGAACTTTTTAACATGCACATTTTATTTTTGAGCTGGACATGGAATTCCCATACTCTCAAAACTTCAAAGTGTGAAAGTTTTTTCAAAAACTTTTACCAAACCTAAGACCCATTTTACACTGTTTATTAGAATAGATTGTAAATAAGTTGAGCAAATGACAACTGCTCTCACCAAGGGGAGAGTTCATAAAGAGAAAACTTTTTTCATACCTAATGAGAGAACTTGATGCGCCAAAAATGTCTTTCTTAGCTTCACATCTCTGTGACGTGCCAGAGTGCAACTGCACTGTAGATTCATAGTGAGGCAATGTGAAATAGGTGCTAAAAATAAACAAAATGTGACTCAAATCTGCCTGGAACTTCGAATCCTGTAGTGAAGTGTTGATCCAACTGAATTTGATCAGTATTTTCCAAATAATTGCCATGACTTTATTCTTCTCTTAAAGTTTCTATCAGTCATTATTTACTATAAATAGCCATGACAAGCAAGCTGTTGGAACACTTAATATGATTTTGATTACATGCCTGCTGGAAAGAAGAGTTTAAATAGGAGCAGCAGGAAGCAGCAATAAATCAAATGCATAAACTTAATGACAGCAATATTTTGGCAGAAAATCTTTGATTCTGTTTCAAATGTAGAAATGTTTTGTCTTTCTGTTAATTTTTTGAAAGGAAGGGTGGGTTGTTATACCCTTGCTGGTTATTTTTCTTTTTTCTATCCTAATAGAGTCATTAAGGTTTTTTGCTCTTCTGGAATCTTCCTAGTGCAGCAGCGTGTGTCAGGGAAACTGTGACTGCTGAGACACTGGGACTGTTTATTTCAAAGACAAGTACAGCATTGGGACTGAAATGTATTTCTCTAGGACTCTTTTACTTCTCTCCATATGAGTTATCCCACACAGCCAGTACTAACTTTAAATTATTCTATACTTTCTATACTATGGATACTAATGGAAATATGTGAACTGCTTTGGAAGAAATGCTGTTGTACAGTAGTATCTATTTTGTGGATGGATACTGGAGACCCAGAAAAACAATACATACTTAAAAAAACATTTTTGGGGCCTTAACTGTTAGGGGTTTCAGTGAAAGTTAGGCATATCTTTGTCTTCACGGATGTAAGTTGAGGTGATTTGTACAGGAGCTTTCAGAAAATGTGTCAGAACAGCATCAGAATCCACTTCTCTTTTTTCAGCTCATCCTTTCTCAACCATAATCTTTCCTTATTTCCCCTGTCAGTCTGTCTCTATACACACCTTAAAGCAGAAGATGTATCTGGAGAGTACCTGCTACACAGTATCTTTGTCCTCAAGGAGCCTTAGTAAAATGCCTGTTCACCAGGAGAAAAGCTGTGCAAATGAAACTTATCCCTAATGAACAGAGACATAATTTTCAGAATTAGAGTTCCAGAACCCATAAAGCTTTCAGAAAGCCTTACAAGTATTTCTGTTCAGGTGGTGAACAAGTTAACATTGTTGAATTTTCTAAGCATAAGAATAATTTCAATAGAGTACTATTGAACTATGGAATTAGTCTGGTCTCCTGACCCGTGGTACAAAATCTGAAATTGTTGAGTTTAATAAAGTCTTTATGAGATTTGGAAAAATTAAGTCCCTTTCTATGCCACACTAGAAGCCTTTTTTTTCAAAAACCAATTAAATATGGACCAGGACAGGATAAAATAAAGAAGAGAGATAAGTAACACATTTTGTCGTTAAAGAGAGTCAATTTGAGGTGACTTAGGGGTCCATTCAGAAAAAAGGTCATAACACAATAACTTGCCTTATTGAGTAAATTTAAGAAAAAAATAATTTACTTAGACCACAGTTGAAAAACTGTGTGAACTGTAGTAAACATTACCACAGAGCAGTTCAAGCTACACAGATAAGTTTAGGAGTAATGCCTACAGAAAAGAGGACTTAAGTCTGCATAGGTGTGATTAAACTCTAATCCTCCTGTCTGCCCACAGAATGGCTGGGAAATCTCAGCTGGGTCCCACAGCCTGGCACAAGCCCAAGGAGTGGAATGAGAGAATTCTGCTTGGCAGCTAGCAGTCTCCTCTTTCAACAAACTTGGTACAGAAAATCAAGGCATCACAGAGAGAGAAATTAAGTTCTTTTCTGCAATAAATTGTCTTTAGACTAAAGTCAGTATTAAATACACTTCAAAGCAGACGAAGCTCATGAGGTCAAGTAGATGTTGCAGTCAGATGGTTTTGTCGTTCTGCACTTGTGTCCTTTAGAATAACTCTGTGGAGGAGAGCTCTGACCTTCCCAAGCACTGATCCCAGCAACACACTGGGTTCCTTGTATAAAGCTGTCTTGATCACAGGCTTTTTCTCCTAAGCTCTTTAGAAGCAGAAATAATTTCAGCCTAAACCACTCCAGAAAGATGTTTTGTTGCTAACAAAGGGACAAGAAGGGCCCAAGACACTGAGTGCTTTCTTTTCTGGGTCCCCAAAATCAGGCCCATCACAGTACAGAAAGAGGGAAAGTCTCATATTAAAAAAGAATAGAGAAAGCTGAGAGATTATATACAAATTATGTATCCTCACTATGAATGCTGTATTCATCTGCAGGGATCTTATCTTCAAAGAGAAGGCAGTTAGAGTTCAGACAGAGGCAGGAAAAACTATTAGAAGCAAAGAAATACTTTCCCTTATGAAGAAATCTAGACTAGAAATGACAGAAGAGAGGCCTGTAAAGTGATAAATCATGACAAGAAAACAAATTAGACAGTACAATTTATTTCTTATTTTGGATGGAGATATGCTCTGCAGTATTCAAGTAGGTTCTGTTTAAGCCTGCAGAGTGAAGCACTCTTTCATTCTAAATGAAGAACCTTAGGGTAATTGAATATTAAAATCAAAAATCAAAGTGTGTTTTTTGAATACTTTCTCAAATAAACCCAAAAACTCTATAAGTAGCATCCAGAAACCAGTGTAGTTACATTAGGAAATAAAACATATTCTGAAAACCCAGAAGCCAAACCTTTTTAGAAATTCAAAGACCAAGTAGGAAGAAGTCATGTGAAGAAAGCTTCATTTAAAGGTGTAAGTCTATGACACTAAATAGTGATCAGACTGAAGGAATTCATCATAAATATGTGAAAAGGAGAGTCTTATGTATTATTCTAGTAAATACTCAAAAATTAACACCTGAATCATTCTGGGTTGCATTTGAAAAGACAACAACATTTTTAAAAGCAGATCTCATTCAAAAAGATTATTGGAGGACAGTGATGCAAGGGAGTTACTCAGGACCGCAGTGAACATCAGAACTACTGTGAGAAAAAAAAGTATTCTTCTCTAGTAATTAGAGAAAAAGCAGTTGCATCTGTAGTGAATAAAGATGACCAACAGTTCCAGCACAAGTAGCAGAGTGCATGTGCGTGCATTCACACATGCAGGGCTGAATTTGTCACAGGGTAATGATCAGCCCAAGTTCAATGATGACTTCTACATTGCTCACAGAGAAAGGAGGTGGAAAGTGTGCAGCTGGAGCTGGTTGCAAAAGTGCTCGATGTCCTCTCAGTACACAGAGTAACAGGTTCAGATGACATGCTGAGTCACAAGTTTTACAGGAAATCAGCAAGGAAATAAATGAACCTTTAACTGACATTTGTTATGTTTGTAGCAATAAGAGAACTGTTGGAGGGTTACAGAGAGAAACACAATGTTGTACTTTTAAAAAATGGATGTAGCTTATATATTAAAAGCAAGGGAAAACAATTTCTTGATTTCTGCTGTGAAATCCGCAAATACTGCATGCCTTTGTGCTGTAGAAATGCTGTAAGCAATGTCAATAGCACTGAGTACTGCACTGTTTGTGTGCTTATTTATATTTCCAATTTGTAGAAACTAAGGCCCCCTACCTGTATTTTGCTGTCGGGATAGTTATTAGGCAAATCCTTGGTATTGTTTGGAGGGTTTTCTTGAGTGATTGCTTTGTTCCTATTGAATCTGTTTTCAAGTTCCTCCCCACCCACCAAACTGTTCCCATAGCTGCACTATTCATATTTATGTAAGTATGCATTCATGATTTTCACACGAATAAATTCTATTAATCTCAATTAAGATGTGTATCCCATCATACTGGGTACTACACATACACATAGTAAGAAATAACCCCTGCTCAGAATAAATTATAGCCTAGATGCAGAACAGTGAGAAATTCAGTTCTCTTCCTAATTTCTGTAAAGCAATATCCCAAAGATTTCATTTGATAATGCCCAGATCTTCTGACTCCCAACCTGTTCCTTTGCAACAAGACCGATGCCTGCTTTGGGACACTGTGAGAAATCTTGACAGGCTCTACTATTTTTTTTTTTTTGGTTTTTGTTTTCTTTTTCATTATTATTACACACTTGGAGCCCTATTTTGAAGTCATATTCTGAAAATGAGATGGGAAATGGTGGATGGAAGGTCCAAATCTAAATTAACCAATCAAAACTGTTGTGTAAGAAATTGTAAGGCAGAAGACTAAGCGTCACAGAAACAATTTCTCAGTTGAAGTCAACTTATTAGAGAGTTTATATTAAAATAGAGAAGCAAAGCATAGTCATGTGCTATTTACTCATTTTCAACAGAAGTTTCATGAAGCATGCTTTATTTCATAAGTCCTTGGAAGTGAGGTTTCACATCCTTTCTGAGCCTTTTGTAATATGATCTCTCTTTGATACGCTTAAATATCCAGCAATCCCTTTTTCTAGCAGCAATTTTGTCATTTTACAGTTCAGAAAGTATTAGCACTACAGATTATATTTTAATGCAGAAAGATCATCTTCTGTAAGGGTGTAGTGGAGGGCATCTGTAAGATCTTCCCTGGGCGGCACCAGTGCAAGTTACTGCTCCTCTGTTCTCTCTTGCACCTTTGTCCATCGCTATTCCCACTGTGAGATTCTCTGCACTGGTGCGCTTTTTAGAATGAGAACCAGCAATAAACCCCACTAGTTAGTTATTTTCTTTCACTGCTACTGTTTGTATTTTTTTCTTTAGGTTGTACATAAAACCCCATTAAATATATTGAATATATTTTTGAGTTTCTTTAAAAGCTGGAAACTGGAAAAAAAAAATTGTAAAATTAGTTCCTTGTCGGCAGGTTCACTGAGAGCACATAGCAGAGGATGAGTGAACTTTCAGGACTGCATTGCTTTTATTGTCCTTGACCTCATGTGAATATTCTCATTCTAATCTAGTATTTGTCATCATCTATACAGAAAATAACTTCTTTGGTAGTCATGCAATAACAAAAACAGTGGTCATTGTCATGGGTACTGTTGTGCCCAGACTGGTGGGTGTGCTCATGGCTTTACAGGCCTGTGCACCTTAAGTGCAAGATAACTACTACAAGATAATTACTACTGCTTATATACCTTGTTTTTAATCACTAGGTCTTGACGTGTTTTACCAACAAAGGCATCTTAAATGAGGAAATTCAGACACTGGAAGGGAAAGTGATTTTCTGAAGGTCACCAGTCAGTGCATTCTCAGGAATACAGGCTAATGGCATGGAAAAGCCTAGGAGGAAATGGGTCTTTCTGTAATTCTGGTTTTGATGGCTCTAGTGAATGAGACATTGAACCACACACTGAGTCACAATGATAGAATCAAATGTTAAAGACTGATCTATTTATTGCTCTGCAGCTCTCTTGTGCTGTCAATAACACAGACCTCATGTTGTATTTTTTTTAAAGTATGAAATTGTTTAATTAAAGGACTATTTCATAATGCACATGACAGGTTCTCTTCGGAAGAGAGTGATGTTTGTAAAATATTCATGTACTCCACTGCGGTCCTTCAGAAGAGGCAAGTAAACCGATTCAAAATTTGTAGAACAAATATAAAAACTTAATTTAGCTTCAAGTACAGTAGTCAAATTCAGATTTTTTAGATTCCCGTCTTTTCATAACTTCAGAATTTAGGAAGAAGTACTAAATTCCCAAATTTAGATTCTAAAAATAAAATGGTAAAATCAGTGAGTTTCTTTTTCATAGTGTTAAAGTAGTTTAATGTAATCATATTTTATTTTTTTAAAAAAGTCACTGCAGGAAATAAAGAGACAAAAAATATAAGATCATTACAAAAGAACAACATAAATATATTTTCTCTGAAAAGATAAATAAGAAATGTAAAATAAAGCTAACATAAGAGGAATAAGGTAAAATAAGGCAGAAAATAAGGCTAAAAGTTAAATTATTGACTTAAAAAAATAAGCTTACATAGTGTTCTAATATGAAAAAAGCCAAAACAAAACACAACCTGAGAGGATAGTTGTGAAACAACTGATGCATGAAGTTATGTTTAAGGCATTTAGAACATCAAAACTATTAAACAGCTATTAAGCTATCCTCATAGGAGATGATAGCCGTGTCAAAATTAGATAGCTCTTCCCATTCATCTATTCAAAATGATTGTGAAACATTTGGATGGTAATGGGAATGGAGCACTGGAGGACTCTCATGTAGTGAATACAGTGCAACTATTATTAAGATTTATTTGATGTTTTACATCACTGAATTTTAGATGAGTAGTCATTACAGTCACAGGAAGAAGTTAATTGAGTTTGTAGTTCTCTTTGTACTAACTGAATAGATTTCTCCTGCTGCCTGAGAGTTCGGTGATATGTAGAAATACCGTTAACGAAGAAATTACATACTTTGGAAAGTTATCCTGTTAACAAATATTATTTATATGGCATCTTCTACTCTCTTCTTTAAATTACAAGACTTATAAAAATGTAACACAAAATATAGACAGTATAATGAATATTAATTTGGGAAGAAATATATACAGAAATTAGTTTATGTTGGCTACTTGGGGTAGATAATGTCTTTCTGAGTGAACTTACAGGGGCACTAAAGACTGGCAGCAAATTTAGATAAATGCTTTTTTAATTGCCTGGTTTTAAAACAAAGGACATGACACAAGTGGTGTCAAGGAGTATTCTAGCAAGATGTTTCAGAAGAGTATTGCACAATTCCAGCACTTCAAGGTGGAAGTATTTAATCACACTTGCTGTTATGAAATATTTTGTTATTCAAGTCAAAACTACAGATATGAATAAATATGAATGGAATTATATTTGGAGGTGGATAATCAACTTAAAAGATTTTTAGTTTGATAATATCTTGAATAAGGACATTTATTTACTTAGACATGAGGTCAAAAGGGTACATTTTAAATCAGCAGAGATACCACAAATATTTTTACGTAGCTTGACATTTTTAATTTCCATGCTTTTTTGATTTTGCTTTCAGTAAAATTATCAGCCATATATGTTATAGTAAAGTGTTATTTTCTCTTTGGGAATATTTTTTTATTAAAGGGTATGTAAGCAGCTCATAGAACTAGATTTGTCACAGTCTTCATTAACATAAATCCGTTTTCTGGTTTTCTCATGAGAAAAAAAAAGTGATTGGTTCTGTAATGTTCTGCCTGGTGGTTTGTATTTTATATTTACAAGTGTTCCTTGTCTTTTTCAATACCTGTTTCTTTTCATGTGAATGCTAAAATTACCTGTCTATATAAGGTTGGCTGTAGAGAGTTTATTGCCTCCTGACACCAGTTACATGCACAGAGTGCAACCTGCTGAAGTCTTGTCTTTGCGGTTCATATGGTCATCAGAAACCAAAATAAAAACATATCCTTGTGTCATAACGTTATACCTTGTAACTGGTACATCTTGTGCAATTCCTTCAGTGGGGATTACCCTTTCTTTCCTGTAAACTGAAATCTTTCGTGTAAGCAGTGTTTAGACATACTCTTTTGTAAAACCGATCTTATCAGGATTATACAGAGCTTCCCACTTTTCTACAGGGGTTAAGGAGTGCTCACCACAAATGGTATGACTATTTCAACTGGAAAAATGAGATATTTTCAGAAAGGGTTTTTTTTAAAAAAGTCTTGATATTTGATATTTTTTTTTAATGAACAAAAGCTATTGTATTTCTATGAAGACCGTATACTGAGTAGCATATGTGGAGTTAGCCAACTCCCTCTTAGGGATGTAAGGAAGCCCCTGTTAGTTTATTATCCATTATTCCAATGGCTAATAAACAGGCTTGAGTATTTTGTAAGTTTTATTGATGTTGGAAAATGATTCATTGAAATGTCACAGAAATAGCCTTGTAAAACTTCAGAAATATGTCTCATTGTTATGCCTTACTCCTCCCTTCTTTTCCACCTACCAACCTTCTGCTAGCCCACTACCCCACTTCATATGTATTTTCATGCCAGAACAAGACAAAACTCATACAAGACTTGCAAGAGAAACATTTTAGCACTTAAAAAATACAAGAACTGGCATTGCTTTTTATTTGGTAGTTGTGTTGTTTCATTTGGTTTTGTGGGATTTTTATTGGTTTTGATCTCACATCAGATATATTAGGATTAGAATTGGTTGAGGAAAAAAATCTAACTTTTTATTCTGACTCAGAATGAAAACTAGCAAATTTGTCTTATTTTCATGGGGGAGAGGGGTGTGGGGGTGGTATGTGTGTATGAAAAGAAATGTCAGAAATGTTTGAATAATTGTATTCCATTCTAAGCAATAAAGCAGAATGGTGCAAGTGGCTCTTCTCATCTCTTGAGATGATACCTGCAAACCCAACGGGGGGCTAGGGGGGGGGGGTGTCAAGAACTTCCTTTCAATATGTTACTACAGGCAATTTAATTCATATGGATCCATACATAAAATATTGAAAAGATAAAATTATAATGAGCCTGGATGTTGTCAGCTGATATGGAACATCTGAGTATATGGTGTTCCCTGCCACTAAGGCAGAGAAATACCAGCAGAAGCAACAGTTTGTGGTTCTGTTTTCTGACCAGCTACTAGTGAGAGATTTTCCCAGTGCTGAGGTTCTGGAATTTCAAATTTCATTTCAGACTCAAGGAAAAATATGTTGTATTTGTAGGAAATTTCCTGTTGCAGCCTTGGATATTTCTTCCTGCTACTCTTTCCAGGTTTTCCTGACACTGTTCATCCCAGTCCCTGCTTGTGCCTGTCACTCCCACCTCTTCTCCTGCAACCCAACTGCTATTATATTTTTCATTTTACCATCCTAATTCTTGCCCGATTCATCTGCCTTGTACATTCCTGCCACTTCACTTACTCGTTACCCAAATCTGCCTGCCTTTTCCTTTCTTCTCTTATGCCCTAGTTTCATGTTTTCATTCAGTCACGGGCTCTGCAGGCTCAATTCTTGGCTACAAGTTTCAGCATTTTTCATCTCTTCATGTAAAGCACTTTGTCCCTTTTCTTGATCATTCTAGTTGCCCTTTTTTGTATATTTTGGAACTCCACTTTGTCCTTGAGTTGCAACAAGAACTGCAGGTAGTACCCTAAATAGGGGTACTTGATGTACAGGCAGGAAGGTGCTCAGTGCCATGTTCCTAAATGCTATTCCCAGTGATACCCATCAGGTTCTTGGCTTCCTTGGCTTGTAGGCATGGTTTAGATTGTTTTCCCCTAGATTAATCACTTTACATTTGTCTACATTGAAGCTCTTCTGCCAGCTTTTTTACCACTTACTTCTGTAAAGTGTTAATGTAGTTCCTCATTATCAGGACTGCACTTGGCTGCCTGAAAGAGTTTAACAGCATCCTCACACTTGGAGATGTCACCACCTTCTCATTTCTCTGCGTTATTAGTGAAAAGATTGAATAAAATTGGTTCTAGCCAGGATCCCTAGGAGGGATCACAGATCCTACTGTACATAAAAGCACCTTTCCTTAGTCCTGCAGAAATATAATTTTTTAATAATCTTTGAAGTGGAACCTCCTACACCTCAGCTCCTTCTTGTGAGGAAATCCTTAGAAATGTTAACTTCCTAAGTAATAATTTATTAAGATATGAGCAAATTTCAATTTTTTTTTTTATTCTTGCTAAGCATTTAATGTGTTCAGTTTTGTGTGGAGAGGCCAAGTGTCAAACCCATGACACGACAGTATCCCTTTCGTTGCCAGATATCTGATACTGGATATTCTTTAATTCATCACAACACAATTTTGCTAATCTTTGTAACTCTTACTGTATGTCTTGGCTTAATTTAATCTCAGAACAGACTTGTATCACATTTGCTGGATTTAGTATCAAAACATACATATCAGTCAGGCAGCTGGCTCAGAAAAGTTCTGTCTGAATCCTTACAATTTCGCAGTATTGTATCTTCTGAAAATTGCTATAATTCTGCCCATAATTTCTTTTAGTAACTTCATACTATGAGTCTGCTGGGAAGTGATGTAAAGGACTAAAGGTATGAAATTTTGAAAACATAATTTTGGAAGTAAGGGACATAATTTACAGTGATAGTGTGAGGTTTAATTAATTCAGGTGAAGCATCATTCTTGAAAATTATTCTGGTCTAAGGGAGGTCTAGGAATCCTTATAAAGTCACATATTACTTGTACAGTTTTAGAAGGGCAGAGAGTTTAGAGAGGCAGAGAGTATTAGAGGGTCATTGTATTTACTGGATTTGTAGAAAAGTGACCTTTCACAATCTGAGCAGGACAAATTAATTCACTTTTTTGTCCTGCATTAAAAATTCTTCTTCATGTATCTACCAGGTAAAATACATAGTGATCCTTCCCCCCTCCCATTCTCTTACTCTGCCCACCCCAGAGCATAGTTCTCTCATGTAATTTATGGTGGTAACTAATTGAAGGACCTAGTCGGGGAGCTGTACAGAAACTGAGACTTGTTAAAATCAAGTCTTAACTTCTGTTTGGCCTCTTCTGGCCTCCACAAATGGCAGAGAGATTGCTCCATGGCCTTGCTGAGCTTCTCCAGGAACCATTGGCAGGATGCAGAGAGCAGATCCTCTGAGAAAAAATCATTAAGAGCAAACAATGCTAATCCATCTTGTGAACAAAAATATTTAAAAGCTAGAACAAAGTTCAAACATTTTTAACTGTGCTTTTAAAAGGAATACTTAACTTTCTTTGCAGTTTTCCCTTGAATTTCAGGAATGATTTTGAGCCATCTGAGATCAGTAGTTTGTGTTAATATGCTCTTGCACTGCAAAAATACTTAGTTAACTGTAACTGTTTACTTTCAAAGACTTTGTTTTATTTTCAGTAACACAAGTCTGCAGAAGGAGGCTGTGTAAATAAATGCATTCATATGTAGATAAAGAATTACTGTTGTTGGATCATTTTTTATGAAGACAGGAAAATAATGTATGGATAAATATTTCTGAACTTGAAGATAATTAATGTTCTAATCTGAGGGCCAGTTTTATCACAAGGTTTCATTCAATGCATGCAATACCATTTGCATGCAACCAGCAATACCATTTCTTAGAAGAGATACCAATTCACTGTTATGGCATTTACTGGCATAAACTGACCCAGTGTTTAGACATGGGAGTAGGTGTCCTGATTTCTTAGAAACACGGAGGCCCAAGTGAAAGAAATTCCACATAATGAGCACCCAGAGAATGAAGACATTTTTGTTCAGGTGCCTAAAAATCAGTTTGCAAATAGTATGTTAGACAAATTTCAAGCTATTGGTCTTTCTTCTATAAGTTTTCTATTTATATACTTTATCTTCTGACTCTCATGAGTTTATATTCCATATTTGCTTGTTGAATAGTGTTGTAAATGCAGTGTTCACTCATTAAACTCCCAGTTTTATGAAGCAAAACAGATGATTCTGTGACTTTCTTAGAGGTAAGGGGCCATCATTGGAAAGGCATCCCTGACTTCTTGTCATCACCAGGTTACAGAATAATCCCTTGGTATTCTTGGTGGCCCTCTTCAAGTTTAGGCAGATGATATGGTTTCTCTAATTCATATTTGGTGTTGGACTCTAAAGAGCTTAAATATTTTTTACTTTCTTATCCCTCATTTCATATGCTCTTACACCAATCTGAACAGTACATTCTGACCTAAAAATTGTACTTCAGCCCTTTCTATGTTCATCTCATTTTTGAGGTATGTGAAAGGGGGAGAATAATGGAATCATGGAATCATAAAATGGTTTGAATTGGAAGGAACCTTAAAGATCATCTAGTTCCAGCCCCCTGCCATGGACAGGGTCACCTTCCACTAGACCAGGTGCTCAAAGCCACATCCAACCTGGCCTTGAACACTTGAAAAGGATCATCCACAACTACTCTGGACAACCTGTTCCAGTTACTAATCATTCTCATGGTAAAGAATTTCTTTATAAGGTCTAATCTAAACCTACCCTCCTGCAGTTTAAAGCCATTTGCCCTTCTCTTATCACTCCATGCCCTTGTAAAAAGTTCCTCTCCAGCTCCTGTAGCCTTTAGGTACTGGAAGGTGCTATATGGTTACCTTGGAGCCTTCTCTTCTCCAGGCTGAACAACCTCAAGTCTCAGCCTGTATCCACAGCAGAGGTCTCCAGCCCTTTGAGCATCTTTGTGGCCTCCTTTGGACTTGCTCCAACTGGTCCACACTGTGGGAATCTTTAGCAGTTACAAGATCAGTGGTAGTTGTAGATCCCTTTGCTACTTAGCTGACTTTCCTGGAGCATTATACAATACTCTTCAGCAGCTAACTTGGTGCTCTCTCTGCTAACACAGTGGCTGGGCACCTTTGCTGGAATCACTTATAAAAGAATCACTTTTAATTTTACATAGCAGGTCCTCAAGCAAGGCATTAATAGAAAGTTATATAAAACATCAAAACTAACAAAGACAGGTCATAATGTGGGTTAGTTTGAGTGTCCTTGTAGTATCAGCTTTTGAGGCAGAGCTAACTTTGGCCATAGGATTTAGATAGTTAACTCAGTTACTGATATTATTGTACATTTGCAATTAGCAAGTTGGACTATTATAACATAAAAATATAATTAGTTCTAATACAAGAACCTTCCTGACCATCCTACACTAAAATTTTTTATCAGCTCTCCCAGCCCTTGTGTGCCTGCTGAGAAAGGGGCCCACATTGCAATTTGTGTTCCAAAAGAGATTTGCACCCTCAGAAAGCAAATCCTTGTAAACTGGACTGCATGGCAGGCTGGTGTGCCATCACAACAAATAGTAATTACAGGCATGCTTGAAGCAAGACTTTCATAAAACTGAATGAAAAGTATGATTCATTTCACAGGAAGACCGACCCACCCATTCAGCCATTGACATGTCTGTTGTCTTCTTTTGCTTCTTCTTTTTCTTGTTTCAAAGGGAAATAGAATGTCTGAAATAGAAGACCTGCCTGAACATATTCCTCTTCTGTACTTAAATCAATTTGTAAAATAATGTTTTGATTATAAGGTTTCCTAATTTCTCAAATGTTAATAACTCTCTGCATTTCCACCCATCTATTTGTGTACTAATGACAAGTATTGCTCAGTGGATTAAATCTCCTGTTAACCTCTGATAAGAAATATGATTTCTAATCACATTTGAGTATAAGTTGCTAATATTGTTAAGTGCTCTGTCTCAAAAGATTTACATACAGCATTAGAGCTGTGCATTATCTCATGATAGTTAATTCCTTTTGGAAAGAAATTTGTGATGTGGTACTGTTAACTAAGATTTCAGTTAGAGACTTGCTTTTACAATAGTATAATCCTCAGCCCACTTTAAACATTCAAGCATCCAATAACTAGATCTTTACGATGTTGCATATGAGAAAAGATGCCTGTGGCTACCTCCGCCAGACATGTTTCCAGGATTAAAGCAAGAGTGCAGTGGGGTGGTGCTAATGCTACTGGTTTCTACCAGTTTTTAGCCCTTTTTCAGGGTTTTAGATCAGTGTGAGCAGGATTCTAATTATGCTCTTCCAAATAAAATTTCCCCTGCATCTTCAAAAGCACTTTTGTATTATTTGATATTTGTAATTGTATTTGATTTTTCATGCATGTATATGCTTTGTCTAAGTGTTACTTAAATTTTAAATTTTGTATGATCAAGAGACTAGACAAAATTTTTCTCAGGATGTTGGCCATGACAGCAGTGTATGTACAGAGGAATTTTCATCCTTTAGTGAGTTTAGGGACAATAAGATGACTAGTACTGACATTAACAAGATGGCTGGTACTGCCCTTGTGGAGCTCACTTCATGGTGAGGATTGTAACAGAGAGTCAAATTCCCTCATTAAAAACTAAACCAAACCAAAAAGAACCCAGTCTATTTGTGATTTTGTCGGAAGACGAGAAAGTATTTCATAAGGTTCTTAGAAATTCACACTTCTCAGAAGTAAAAAGAGATAAAGTAATGTACATTCTAAGATCTATTGCTGGGTCAGTATGCAGACAACAGAATGCATAACTTATATGGCAGCATATAATAGTGTATATGGTCAGTACCAATATCTCAAATGCAGCCTCAGTTTACCAAATCCAACTGATCAAAACAACCAATTAGTCAAAGATGTATTCTTGTCTCCAGAGTGAACTTTACTCTTGTGGAGACCTGATTAATGGGCTTTGGAGACCTGTAATGAGGGAGAGCTTAATTATTCAGATTCATCAGCTTGCAAAGGTTTTAGATGATCCCACATAATCCTGCTCGATCGGCATTCCAGAACATGTGCAACCTGTGTGTTTGACAACTGGTCATGGTTTGTTTATGCATGCACTTTAAGCTTAAATGCCATGATTTTCAGTAATGTTTTCCATTAACTGAAGAGGTCCCCTCTTCTAGACAACTGATTTTTAATGCTTATTTGAGAAGTTTCACTTTATATACTGCATGAGTTATTGTTAATTACGTGTATAGTGCCACAACAGCACTGCATGTTTACTATATAAAGATGTGTTCCCTCCCCCAGAATGCTTGAGATCCAAGATAAGTGAGACCAGACAATGAGAAAGCCATACAAGAAAAGGAGGGTGTGGAGTGAAACAAGAAACAGATAAGATGTAAAAAAAGAACCTGACAGATAGGCCTCTTGCAGGAGTAGGCTCTGTGAGCACTTTGCCCATGAGGACCTTCTGACTGCTGCTGCACACACCTTATGCGGGGTGCGACTCCATGGAATCACCCACTTCCCTCTGCTCAGGCAGCACTGCGCTTGTTTTCCCAAAAATGTCCCTTTGCTTTTTCTTGTGCCACCCCTTCATAAGAAACACTCTCCAGAAGGAAAGGAACCTTGTAAAATGAATTTTCCTTCCCTCAAACCCCTTGTAATGACTTCTCTTGTAGAAACACCAGTAACCCCTTAACCAGTGCTAAACTAACGCTAATAATATCTTTTTACTGATTAAAAGAAACTAAAAATGCTCTGTAAGTAAAAACTGTATGCCCAGCTAATCTGCAGAAACAAACATGCTGCTTGTACGCCATCACTCTCGCTCCACCATCTGTTTGCTGCACATAGCTATTATGTTTTGTCTTTAGTGAAGTGTTTCTTGGCCTTTAAACTTACACAGCTTAGCAGCTGAACACATAAACTTGTAGCAGTGACAATTAAGAAGAAAAGTAGAAGGTGCTTTTGACAGAGAAGTAAGATTCTGTTCTGAACCTAAGCAAAACATATCCCAAAGTAGACAGTAGATTTGAAAATAGCACTAAAGAGGTACAAGAAGACTGAAAGTCGGAAAGAGGAAAGACGTTTTTCTTCTTTTGACAGAAATCTGAGAATAATGAACCCAGCAGCTCCTCTTTTATGACATCTCCAGCCATCAGCATGAGCCATTTCTAACCATTTCCATTTCTAACCACCAAGCAGCTTTCTGTCTGGGGAAGACTGGGCAAAATTCTCATTGGCTTTTATCAGTGAGATTCCCAGTGCACAAGAGTGAATTCAGAGATGCCTGTGATCACACAGAGCATATCAAGGTCAGAGTGCTCCTTCCTTTTAAGAGCTCTTCTGATAGATCAACCTCTATAGTCTTTTACAGAAAAGTAGGCTAAAGCTTTTGATGGAAAAGTATGAGTAGAAATACTAACCTGTTATTCTGTCTTAGACAAAATAATTCCACATCTAGGATTTAGCTAAATGTGTTGGGCTGAAAGAAGCTGTTGTAGACTTGGCTTGTTTTCCACCTTTGTTATAATTTTATTTATTTCATTGTTCTTGAGATGGCTGCAGTAATTCTCCAGCAAAGGCTTATCAGGGAAGATGCTTAGAGACCTATGGATGCTGCCAAGGCCAGGGAAAATATGGAGAATCTAGATGTTCCAGAAAGAACTTAAGGACTGCTGCAAACAGTGCATCTTAGGTGTTCCACAGGAACAGCAGGAGAGGTACTGAAGCAACCACATATACATGCAAAGTAAATAGTTTGCTCTGCCACTGCATTAGCAAGGAAACCACTTCAAACAACTCTCTCTACCTAGGGAAAAATGTAGTAATAATAAGCAATAGCATAAGTCTCCACTCCTTGCCCCAGAGGTTGTCTACTAATTCTTAGGAGCCTTTGCACTCTGCAGGCTTCCTTTTTCTATCCTCATTTGTCACTGGAAAAATATTTGTATGGGTCAGAGACACAGTGCAATTCAGAAAAAAGTATTATTAGAGAAAAAATGAGCAATTCTCCAGTGAATCCCTTTACATATGAAAAGTAAACAACAAACAATTCCTATTCTCTGAGGAAAACAGAAACTTGTTAAAGAAGCTAGACATCCCTCCTGCTTGTGAGTTGCTGGAAGCCCATTGTGCTGATGCTTCTGAAGGGCAACTGAATGCACTTGCGAGGGTTTTCTTTTCTTTCATTTCAAAAGCATTCTCTGGTTTGAGATCTCGCCATAGCTAATTAAAACAAGAACACAGGGTGACATTAGTTATGCACCAGAGTGGGAGTCAGAAGATGTAAGTTTGGTTCCCAGCCCTGCCACTGACTTCCTGGGTGACCTTGGGTAAGCCTCTTGATGTTGATTTTCAAAAGACCTCTGGGGCCAAATTTTCATATTGAAGTTTGATTTTCAAAGGAGCTCAGTATCTACTGATTTCCATGATGTTGATTATGGCCAGAATTTCAAGCGAGCTCAGCAAGAAATATGCTGAGCTCATTTGAAAATCAGGCTCTTAATCTTCTTCTGCCTCAGTTTCTCATCTCTGACAGTGCTGGTAAAATATTTCCCTTGTCTGTCCTGATTGTTTAGGCTATAGCTCTGCAATGCCAGAATTGTCTTTTCATGAATGTGTATAGTGTCTTGTACAATCTTGTTTGATCTCTGTTATGGTTTTTAGGCATTGCTGTAATGATTGTTACACCAGTGTTCTGTTTTAGAAAAAAAAGAAACTGTAATCAGAAGAAAGCTTAATTATTGTGTTGTTTTTTGGATCTGGGTGAAGATCTGTACTAATTTCTTTAGTTTACTTGGGAGGATGTCATGTGGAAAACATCAAAAGCTGTATTTAAAATCAGGATATGTATGTTAGCTGACTTCTGTCATCCAGTAGGGACAGTTAATCTATCAGAGAAGCTGGTTAGATCAGTTCAGCGTGATTTGATTTGGCAAGACACATATTGACTGCCTCTTACTACCTTGTTATCCTTCAGCTGTTTACAGTCCAATTGTTCAATAATTTGCTGAAGAATATTTTCAGGCACTGAGTGGTGTGGAATTCCATACACCTTCCTGCCTCCTTGGTTACTAATGTGATTCCGTTTGTAGTTCCTACTGCACCAGCTCTGTTTGCACTTTTCCCACACTTGCTTTCATGCTCTTGCAACATCTCAGAGCAACATAACATTCTCTGTTGGCAAAGGTATAGAGTGCTTCTTCGCTTTATAAATGCTGTTTGCTTCCCGGGACCCACTGCAACCCATTCCTGAAATTCCAGATCAGCATTGTCAGTGATAATCGAGCTCCTGGTTTCAAGCTCTGCGCTGTACAAGCTAGAGGCCAAATGTAGTAACCCAGGAATGCATGATTGCAAAGACTGTCACTTCCCAAGGAACTCTGCTTACTGCTAAATGACTGCCCTTTCCACATACCTGTGGGTGTCACTAACACGGTGACTCTTCCCTGTTGGATTTGTCATATATGGGTGGCCAGCACCTCAAGCAGCTGAAAGTTTGGAAGCAATCATTTCCTATGTTTACAAAACCAGCAAGCCCTCACTGCTGTTTTGCAGATTCCTCTGTACTCCCTGGCTAGAAATAGTTATTATTCAAGTACGTGCCCTCTGAAGAGCCTTTTTGATACTTTATATGTTTTCCTTTATATGAAATGGGATGCTGTACCATGATCAGCTCTGCAATGAAAAAACTAGCAGGACACCTCTAGGAAGTGTATGGTTGCAGCAGTTTTTCAGTTAAGGCTGAATGTGTTTTGTGATGGGGAGAGCTTAACTGTGCCATTTGTCTGTGACTAGCATTTTCTACTGTTGCATTTTTTAAAGGATAGAGTCCCTCTATGATCTTTACTAAAAGTGCTTTTCAGTTTCTTGATCTAACAAATAATTTTCCAAATTGTGTTCATGTTCTAATATTGGCATGCATGCCATATCAAGGTAGTATTTGATCCCAGAGAGCTGTTAACTGCCAGTGCTGGTATCTGCAAATAAAAGCTTGACAAAAAAAGTCTGACAAAAAAAGGCTCTGACAAAAAAAGTCTCTCTCCATCTTTCTTACAATCCTCCTTTATATATTGATTCAGTCCTTAAAGGTTTTCCATAATCGCTTCCAGTTACTGAAGCCAGTTCCCCCATATTTTTACTAGCTGTTGCCAAATGTATAGAAAAGGAGGAATCTTAATTGCCTGTACAAACCAGAGAGCCCCAGTGACACTGAGCTAACCTAAATTCTGGGTTGCATGGCTGAGCTTGATTTCTGATGTGAAAGGAGCATTGACAAAAACAGGCTGTGCCTTATCTTCATTTATTGTGAAATGGTGATTCCTTAGCGTAGCTCTGTTGTATTCAGTTTTGGTTTCCTTCCTTAATTAGTGCACTTGGATTGTATCACTTACATTAAACTGTTTATTTTCAGATATAAAACCTCGATCTTTCTCAGCATACATATATGTGTTTCTGCAAGAGCTGATGTGCCAGCCAAAGAGCACAGGGGAAGTTAACAGTTTTTAAGGGGAGAACTGTAATGTTATTCCATTCTGGTAATAAGTTAAAAATAGCGAGAGTAATGTTAATTCTTGTACTAGAAAGATGAAGACTGTGCAGGATGCCATGTGATTTGACTATGTGTGCTCATTATCCCTATTATGAAGCACAAGTGACACTGCAACTGCTGTCCCATCAATTCAACATGAGCTTCCCTTGTTCTGCTTGTCCTGCTCTGCCATTCTTTTTTCTGCTGCTGTGTGCATCTGTGCTGAGAGTGTTCAAGTCCTTTCTCTGTCCCAATTCAGTCCCCTATTAAACCTGATCTGGAGAGAAAAGTGTAGGCATAGAGACACCTTCTGGGATTAAAAGACTTTACCTAGTGCTTGACCTTAGTTAAGCCCCTCACAGTCTTCCAAGCACGCTTGCTATGAAGCACAGTCATTTCCAGATTGTCTGTTACCTGCACCATGCAGAATGGCAAGGTGAAGTCTGAAATGCATGTTTTGCCATATTAATGACACCGATAGAATGATAATAGTTTTCTGATGCATGTAGCATTAATGAAGATGCACTCTACCAGTTATATTCCTGGCAAATAAGAATCTGAAGAAAGTGATTTAAAATAAATATCAATCAGGCTTAAAATTAACTACTAATTATCATCAGAAGCTACTAAGTTTCTGCAGTTAAAATCCATGAGTATTTATAGCTCAGAGCTCTACTGTTAGATTTTTTTCTACTGACTGCCATTCAAGAAGCCTAATCTTATATCACAGGACAGGTTGAAAAAAATAAGTTCAGCTGTTCCTAACCGATGAGAGCATTATGTTTAGCTGCACAAGCCCCCTGTGACATTGTTTTGGAGGATGCTCTTTATATTGGGATTAGGAACATTTTTTGTTTCTTTTAGGGAACAGTTTACCAAAGATTATTACAGTGAAGATCTGCTCAGTGTGCACAGCAGAGTTCATGCAGAATGTCTTAGTGTATTCACATGCAGTATGTCACCCTGCCTTAACCTAAATGAAAACGTCACAGTTTTATGGTTGAGCAATGGCAGATCTGTAAGTTCCTCTCTAAAAAAAAACCAAAAAAAACCAAAAAAAAAAACAACCAACCAACCAAAAAACCCCCACCCCCAAACCAACAACTCAGTTTTATTTATTTTGGTTTTATATTAATTATATGTTGAATTATTTTTCTTTTCTCATGTAGTTCAGCAAGGAAGCATTATTTTACAAATATGACTTACCAAAAAATGATCATGTGTTCTCTAGTGCAACTGTTTGTCTTCTCAAAATAAACAACCAGATATTGTGCAATTACTAGAAGATACTGGTTTCTCTGTTATATTTTTTGCTTTTAGTGTGGAACTGATGCATTCACTAAAATGTATTTGGAAACTGTTCATAGCTTTAGTTACTCAGGGGCAAGGCAGTGTGGTCTAATGGGAAAGACAATGGTCTTGCACACACAATGTGTTGGTGGTTTGGGACATATTCCTGCCCTTGCCTCAGTTTTCCACCAATGAAATGGTCATGGTAGTATAATAAACATCTTTGTGTTTAAGAGAAGAAGGAATTGGGTGTCAGTATTTCTACAAATGATTTGTTGCTTTAGGAAAATTCCTCTTCTAAGGAGTTTTTTGGGGCTGTGGGCTGGTGACCGAAGGCAAGAGCAGAGCAGGAGATGCTGCCCCAAGCAAGTGTCTGGAGCAGGGCCAGGCTCTTCTTGCCCATCCCAGGGGCCATCTCAGCAGAGGCATTCCAGGCATTGCAAAGCTGGAGAATTCAGAATAACTGGAGTGGTAAAGTTTATATGTAAAATAGAGGGGGGGAAAATTATTTCTATAGAAAAAGCTTGGAAAATGAACACAACTTCTCTCTTTATGTATCTTAATAATAAAGCTCCAAAAGGTTATGTGGATATATATATAGTGCATCACTGCACACTGAATTATATTCAATTGATGTTATATTTCTAAATGAGGCAAATTCATTTTGAGAGGAGGTAAGAGTTTTAGAAAGCACTCTGAAGGATTGAAATGCATCACTAAGAACAGAATTGCAAATGCTGTCTTCATTAATATTAATTTTGAAATAAAATATCTCACCTGAAAGTTTCTTTCAAGTGCTTTAACATCAGACTTTAGGGTGTGGAGAGAATAATATTTTGCTCTTATCATTTTGTTCTCACTTTTTCGTATTTGTACTCATGTCTTTATTCAAGAGTGATATTATATATCTGTCTTTTCCTGGTAAAGAGAGGCATATCCCTCTCTCCAGCTTCCCTTGAGTGAAAGGGGCAGTGAGGCTGGTTTTCTGTAGTATAAACCTGCCCATACCCAAAGGTGACAGATCACTCTTTCCTGTGCACTCTCTGCAGTTTCAAAAAGCTGCTGAGTCAGTGTCATCCTTGCCAATCACAAAATCAACCCGTTAGTGTTCAGGGATTATAGCTCCATGTGCTCCCACTGTATAGCTCATAAATATTCCCGCCTATTCCCCAACACATGACACACTCCATGCATCTGTGTTCACTACTCTCCTGGCACCAGGGCACATTATTTTAAGGTGTTTCTTAAGGTGTTTTCAGCAGAGTTGCTAGGATAGGAAAACAATGAAGTCTCTTTCAAAAGGTCTTGTGAGGAGAATGTCAAGAGGCAGATTGAAATGATAATCTGAATTATAATTTTCTAGAGGTATGATCATTTGGGGTTGCTAGGGGCTTTTCTGCTCACTGGTTCCATGGCAGCCTGTTGGATGGACTGCTATGGACCAACACTACCTCGTCCACTTGCCCGATCACTGCTCTTTCTGGTTTCTGTCCCTCTGTTACCCTGCAACAGTTCTGTCCAGGAGTGTTTTCTAGCAGAAGCTTGTTCCACCTGAAAATCTGTCACCAATTCACCATTTCAGAAGTGAATGACTACAAGAATGCACAAATGACATAGTGAAATGGGCATAGTGACCCCCACCCGTAGAGGTGATGTTACCTTTTGTTAGGTACGTGATATTACATGATGTTACCTTTTGTTCAGAGATGTCATAGACATGATTTCAGCTTGTAGAGAATACTTAGTGGACTGTTCTGAGAAAATTTGAGTGAAATTTACAGAACAGACCATCCAAGGACTGCTAGGGATTCGTGCATAAACAGATGTGGCTCCAAACCGCTGTCAGTACTGACAGCTGTCCTCTCACTCCTCCTGCCCAGGATTAACAGTGCCTTCCTCTAGTCCAGTGTGGAAGTGGATTAGGCTAAACAGCCAAAAGGCACTCCTAGTGCAGAACAGGAGCATCCACAAACTGAGTTAATGCCAAGTAGTTAATGCATTCTGCATTCACACCCTCGCTTATTTTGCAACAGCTTCTCTGTGTAGGCAAGCCCTGCATGTTCATGTCATTTGATGGTTAGAATTGCATCAGTGACATTCCAGATTCTGACCACAATGTTAGTAATGGAAAGTGGTTCATCTTCTAATGAAATGGTATGCTTTTTTTTTTTTCTGGTTGCATCTTTTGCAACTTTTTCTTTCATGTGCCTGGAGTGAATTTCTTCATTTTTTAAATGTGTGTGATATTCTTCTCATCTCTTATACATGAAATGATGCTCTCCAAGCATGGAAATTGCCTTTATACATCCTCCTGCATGAAGCAGTGATTGCTCAGCCTTTTTTCTTCTGAAGAGCAGGAAAAAGCCCAAGTAATAAAAATGCTCTTTACATATATTTGCAATTTAGTAGCTTGTGTCTGATATATTTTTTCCTCATAAGATATTCCAGTTTTTGTCTTGCTTTGCTCGTGTCATCCCTAACGCTTTTGCTCCATTGTCACTCTGACCTAGAGTTTCCTGGTCATTTAAACAGTCTGTTTATCAGTTCAGTTTATTTTCAGCAAATCTTTGGTGCTTCACTTGCTTCTTAAGTTTACATGCTATCATGGGCTATGGTAGTTGGGATGGCAGAATATGGCCACCTTAGATTTTCAGAAATGGTGGCTTCTCTGAGCTTACTGATGACCCCCATGACATATGTTTAGGTAATCTTCATCTCCCTCAGGAGCTTCTTCAGATCGAGTCCAGGCTGCAGCTGTGAGGAAACTGCAGTTTGAAATGTCATCCACAGGCTTTGAAGTGTGGATTTCTCATGTGTCTTTGCAATAGCAGAGGAGCAAGAAAGCTCCCTCTGTGTTTGCCTACCAAACTGTTTTGAGTTGTGTGGTTTATAATCAAAGATATTCTTTCTGTTCACATTTCTAGATACAGCTCCCACTGCACAAGTCTGAATTTCCCAAAATCTAAAGGCACAGTTGATGTCTTATGTCTCACTTTGAATAGTGAGTTGAAGGTTTTGCAGGGTACCTCTGGAGTTTGTTTTGTTGGAGTTTTTTCCCCCTAGGATTTGCAATCACATTTTATTTATTAATACATTAAACAGTAAATTATATCTAGCTGCAACTGTCTTTCCATTTCCTTCACTTACATTTTTGTAATGAGTGTCCCATAACATTTCCACCAAATCAGTTTCTCTTCATTGTAAATCATTCTGGAAAACTAGCATCAAGCAGCTCTAGCCATTAGTGAAAGAATAAAATGGGAACAGTATTGCCATTTAGAATAGTGTATTTTAAAACACCTGTGGCTTAGTGGGACAAAATACTGTAAAATATGCAAGTACTGTGAATTTGATGACATTAAAGGAGTTTTTAGAGGATTGTTGCTTAGTGGAAAGGAGACTATCCTTTCTTTCCCCACCATTATGTAAAGGAACTAGCAATTTGCTAATTTGTTCATCTAATTTCTTTTTCACATTCCAGGAAAATAAGAATGGCTTATATTTACAGGAATGTCATTTTATTTTGAATTTACTAAATGCATATCTATACTTTTAACACAAGAGTCTGTAAAACAGGGCACGTACAAGGCACTTGGCAGTAAATTACCAGCCAGTCACTTGGCCTGGGCAGGAACAAGTAAATTTGCAATTGCAATCTAGAGCAACATGTTAGAGGCCACCTTCCTTAGATCAACTTTGTATTGCAACACCAGCAAGTAATCAAATTGTAATGTACTTCAATGCAAAGCTTAGTTTGGCTTGGTTGGCAAATTAAACTATCGGATGCCTCTGGCAAAAGCAGAAAGCCTTTGAACTGTTTGACTGCAGCTGTAGCTTGCACATCTTATTTTCCCTCTTAAAAATCAAATTAAACTGTAACCTGCAGCTTCTGCAGTAATTTTCAAGGAAAATTAAGCTGTTGCTAACCTTTCTAGCAAAGATAACTGTCTCTAATCAAGCTGAAAGGTCCAGGCCGAAATTCCCCTCTCTAGATTTAGACAAATTCATTGAAGGAAAACTCCAGGGCTTATTAAAGGCAAAGATATTACCTCTGACTCAGGAAGTCCTTGGCCACAAATTGCTAGAGACTGGAAAGTTTTGCCAGGAAGGTATTCTGTGCTTCCCCTCTTCTTTCACTTCTCCTGTAGCATTCACTGCAGATCCATTGCACGGGAAGGACACTGGACAGTTGTTGTGGTCTGCTTCTCTGGATCTGAAGACTAACCCAAATTCAGAGCAGTAATGGGCATGCTGACCTACTTTTAAGCATTGCCCAGGGGGGTCTTGGCAGTGTCAGATCCTTCCTTTGGATTTGTCCCTAGCCCTTCCTCACCCCAGATGCCTTCTGACTCTCAGAGAACAACTCTTGGATGTGATGATGTCCTTCACCTCCCCCACCTTCCATTTTTTTCTGTGCCCTGCTGGCAGGAACATTTGGCATTTGACTTGCCCTCATAACATTCATGTTTTTCTTGGAGCTCTCTGAGATAGGATTTTTCCCAGCCTGGATGAGTTGCTGTTATTTCTATGGAGTCAGCAGTACAATAGACCCTCCTGGGAGCCAAGGCCTTGCCTGTCTGGTGGCTCAGGCTTACAAAGAGTCAGTCCCGCATGCTTAACGTTATCTTTTGATTTCCAGGATTAGTGCCTGACTGGTGGCAGGTGAGAAGGCAGAACAGCCCAGCACAAAAGGAAAGAAATCAATTAAGTTTACACTGCAATATGTGTTCACTGAGGTCCAGGTTAGAGAAACAGGAACAGAGGAGAGGGCATTGCTGGCACTGGGAGCAGTGAGCGGACAGCAGTCTTGTGGTCATAGAACTAACAATGCCAATGGAGAGGATCTTCCCTCTCATGTTTTTTTGACATGTATGCTATCCATGCTTAATATAAGTCACAATCTAGCAGTTAATGTCTCTGCACTGTGGTTTTCTTATTTTTAAAAGTTGGCTTAAAAGTTCTCAGTTTCTCTAAGCAGAGTAGGTAAAAACTGAGCTAAGGCATATTAGTCACAATATTATCAGGAGATGAAAGTGATAGAGATATAAAGTACTACCAGCTTTTAATTAAAATTGAATAAGTAAAAAAACAGTTGGCAGTTGCAGAATTCATTATGATGTGTTGCCAAAAATAGATACCTTTATGAGAATGCAGTTTTATTACAACAGTGGGCACTAATCAGCTGTAAACATCTTGCTGAGATAGCCAGATAGAAAATGTTACTAATACTCACAACGTGTCTCAATTGGCTGGAATGGAAAACTAGAAACTGTTAAGACACTTAAAATGTGATCTCTGACTACCAAAATAGAGGTATGCACTTCTGTTACTTAAGGCAACATCTGAATTTCAGGAACAATAATAGTGTTTTCTGTGTCTGGTTTAAATTTGCAAGGAAAACTCAATTTTACCAAAATGTAACCTGGCTTAGCTGAAATATGCATGACCCCATGTTTTTATTTCTTCTTTCTGTAGAATAGTGAGACTTGCAATTTAGATCCTCCAAACTTTTATACATTTCATTTGGTAAAAAATGCCTTTGCTCTTAATGAAAACATCTTCCAATATGAGTTTACATGTACAGATCTACAGTTTAGAGCATCTTACTGACCAGTTTGGGATGTATGTTTGCATCTTGTGTAATCTCTGCAAAATTTACTGTCACTGTAAAAATTACTCTCCTCTCTCCTCCTGTAATGTAGAACATCAAGCAATAACAACAAATCTGTGGGTGGTTTATCTGATTTATGCTAATTTGCTATTGACATGCTTGAGGTATCACTTGCATCATCCCAGTCTTGCATATTTATTATTAAAAATATTAGCTGCTTATGAAAAGGAAATATTTTAAATAATGATTCATTTGTGCTGTGATCACCTCTTGAAACCAGGGCCCCATTCTGGTAGACTGTATACAAAATCATTGCAAATGAAGTGCAACCTGAAGTGTTTCAGATAAGCTTGCAACAAGAGGATAATTTGAATCCAGGAAGATTAATATACCCCACCTACAAGGAGCAGGTCTCAACTCATGGAATTTCAACCATTAAACATGAGGCTTCTAAATCACCTCCAAAGCCAGTATGGGAAAGAAGTTACCGCAACCTGTGATTTAGCTCACATAATTTAAAGACCTGAAGCCTTCATGGGAGGCTTAAGCACCAGTATGTAAGCTTAAGCTTATATTTTCAAACTTGGAGGCTTCACCAGTCTCCTAAATTCTTGTGTTGGTACCTAAGTAAGCATACACAGAAGTGATGAGGGAATTGGTGACTCCGTAGCAGTCAGAAGGTGCTGCACAAGGCGAATACTCTTCCTGAAAAAGCCACTTACATGCCTAACTTATAGGGCTGAGCTTAAGAAGTAAAGTCACAGGCACAAGCCCCACACTTTAAAACTTCACCCACCTTCCTTGGGATCTAAATATTGATAAATAAATTATCCTTTGTAAGCAGTCCCCTGTCCTAGAGCTTGCTAGTGCTGATGCTTTCTAACATCACTGATTGACACGGTGCCCTGATACACTGGAACTACATGGAACTACATGCCAAGTTCATGGGCTGAAACAAAGTACAACATAGAAAAATGAGTTTCCAGATGTTTTCCACAGGAAAGATTAGAGCTGCAGTATGCCAAAATTTGCAGATATGTGGACTTAAGGAAATTCTGAATCTTTTGTTCTTTGTTGGCATTACTCATAGAAAAAAAATCAGCATGATATTTAAAGCATCCCATGCCAAAGCTGGTACCTACCAATATTTGCAATATTGTTTAGCCTTGCTGTCTCAGTGGGATTTCACCCATTGCTTTTTATTTCAAAACCTTCATTAAAAAACCCCACTTTTTCCATCCAAAAGCTGTATTTACTTCAAGTATTATGTCTTTATGGTAGAATAAACCTTATATATGAGCAATCTAAGATTAACATGTGACAGAGGTTTTTTTCTGAAAACTGGTGACTGCCGCAATTCTATTTCTGGTGTCCATACCATTGCAGTTTTGGTATTTAATGTTAAATTGTGCCCACTTTTTCCTTCTGATTTGCAAGTGCTTGCCTTTGTTAATGGGTCAGAAGGTATGTTAATATTCTTGGAGATTAAAGCCTTGAAATTATTATTGACATTAGACATTTGAGCTCCTTTTCCCCCAGAAGCCACACCCTGTTGATTGAATGAGGCCTTAGTAACATACACAGAAATATCCATGATGCTTGCCTGAATATTCCCTTGGTATTTACAGTAGAATCATAGAATTATAGAGTGGTTCAGGTTGGAAGGGACCTTAAAGATCATCTAGTTCCAACCCCAACACCTGGGGTCAGAGTACCTGGGTCAGAAACATTCCAGAATGCTTTGAATATTGGAAAGGAAAGAAGAGCAAGCTCTGTTTAGGAGGAAGGAAAAATATGGAAATAGACCTGGCATACTGGGAGGTGCTGTGGTGGAGCGATGGCTGCAACACCAATGCTCAGAGTACCTCAGCCAGAGCTGTGCTGGCTCCCAGGGCAGTGTGCTCAGTCCAGAACTGGGTGTGAGAGATTTTGGTTGCTCCACAAGTGGTGTCTGCTGTTATCATCCGGAAGGTGATGGTATTAGACAGGCATGCAGGACTGACCATAAGTTAGGAAACACTGATCCTTAATAGTTGTGGAAGGCTGAATGCCAGGGATGCAAAGATGCCAAGATTGGCTGATAGTGTGCAAAAGCAGCACAGGGAACCCAGGCTGAGATGCTGTAGAAGGCAAATCATCAACGCTAAACCCTCCATGTTCACTTGTGTTTCTCACTCCTCCCTTGGCAGTCAAAGCCAACACAGACTACTGAAGGATGTCATTCTCTCCGAACTCTATGTTGCTACATTACAAACTAGCTTGTGCAGCCAGAGAGAAAAATGTTCTCTTACCTTGGGACACCTTGAGGACTGCACCCCAGGGCACTGCTGCAAAAACATTGCAGAACTGCCCCAAAGGAATGGAAAGCTATGGCAGGTGTTAAGTTTGCTGTTATTACCAGATAAGATTCAAAGACAAACAAATGCATTCAGCTAAAAGTCTAGATTTAAAATAACAGAGCGAAGTTAGAAGAATATAAACCAACATGTATACATTTCATTAAGGTTATACTTAGCTATATCTGTATCCATATATCTATCTATCCATGTAGATATATATCTCCTCCTTATCTGCTCTTGTGTCTCAGCTTTTGACTTTGGCTGATAAGTTTCTGCATGGAATGCTGGACTGGTGTGCCTCTGGGTACACAGATTGCTTACACCTTGCTTTCTTCTTCTGGTAAAGGTGGGGACCTGCATCTCCTCTAGCTCAAGGTGTATTTATTCTTCTTTGTCTGCGCTTCATTCCCTGGCATTGGGCCATCGGGTGTTTTCTGGGAGATGTCAGTATTTCATTCTGCCCCTCCCCCTTAAAGTTGCTTCAATAACATTTCTCTTGTCCATAACACTTTTTAGCTTTTGTTTTTCACTAATTATAGTCTCATTAAAATAGAGCAGCATCACTTACAAAATGATGTGTTACGATAAATAGTACAAATTCCTTTTAAAGTATAAACAATATAAACAGGCTATATAGTGTATATGTATAGTATATGACGCTCAAACACAAACTGATATTGAGGGTAGATCTGCCAGATCTCCTCCACTTCATCCTTTCTTAGATTTTGGGGACTCATCTGTGTGTTACTGGGTTTTGATGAACTTGAACAGTGAATACCAAAGGCTTTGCACATCTTCAGGCCAGCTTGCTCTCCTTCCCAGCCCTCCTTTCTAGCATTGGCTGTAAATAACCACACACACACACACACACACACACAAAATGGTTACCATCTAAAAATCTACATTTTTAAAAATACATTATAATACAGTATTTCTTGCAGTGTCTTGTTCACAGAGTGGTGCAGAAATACATTGTAGAATCTTAGATATCACTGTGGGATAGAGTTGGGCAAATGTTGGATTTTATATGCTTATTTTAAGTATTGACTATCTTTATTAAATACTAAATAATTTTTTTCTTGTTTCCCATTCTAGTTCGTCAGATATCAGATAATGATGATGAGACCATTGAACAAATCGATGAAGATATAGCTGTGACTCGGAGTCAGATGAACTTTATTTGTCCCATTACACAGGTAATGCTATCAGTGCTACAAAAATTGACTGGGAAATAGTTATTTCATATTCTACATTGGTTGGTTTATTAAAAATCTGCAGTATCTGTTAAAAAACAGACAGTATAAATTAGAAGTGTTATCAGAGAAGAACAACATTGCTTGGGAAAAAAACCCAGCAAGTAGGAATGCAGTTTACCAAGCAGGGCCTGATCCTGTAATTTGACTGGAATGCCATGTGTGAATGGCAAACACACTTCCTGCTGTTTTACATAAAATCTCATAAGAAGCATTTTCATGGGCATTATCAGTTCCTTTAAATCAAACTTTATTGATTACAGATGGAAATGAGGAGGCCGGTGCGAAACAAGGTCTGTGGACATACTTATGAAGAAGAGGCCATTGTAGAAATTATCCAGTCTCGAAAGCAGAGAAAGAAAAAAGTCCGGTAAGCTAAAACGAATGTGTGGCAAAGCTATTTGCTTTGCTGTGTAAGTGGAATTTTACTCCACTTGTTCTAGGAAACGTATGTGGATTGGCAAGGCTGCAGGAAGTAATACCTCAGCGTCTGCCCAAGTCGCAGTCTTCTCATTAGTACTGTACACGAGAAAGAGCTTTTCTTTTTAATGAAAACAATGTGTAAGAAAATATTCAGAAATTGTGTGGGGAAGTTGCAGCTACTTGCGGTACCTGGGCAACAGAAATAAAGAGATTTCATATAGCCATGAACAAAAAAGAGAACCTTCAGCTTCCTAAAGTTTAGTTGCTGATTTTGTTCCCACTGCTTATGTAGCAAATCTTGAAAATATTGAAAACAAACAAACCAAAAATCTCCTCTGTGCACCCTCTTTTGCAGTTATATTCCAATACAACTGAGAAATATTAAAACACTTAAGTGAGTGTTAAAGTCAGAAATATTAAACCACAACATTTTAGGTAGTACAGAATTTAAGAATGATCAGACAGTGCAGTACAGATTGTGCAGTTCCTGCTATGATGCAGTTAAATAATTCTTATATCATCAAAGCAGCCCGTCACTTTCCACATGGGACATATTTTTTTGAGTGAAAAGATGTAACAGTTGAATTTTTCAACCTCAAATTCTCCCCGGTAAGTTTAAAAACCAGGATGATTTTGACTGAAGGAAAAAAAAGTAAAAAGAAAAGAAAGAAAATAAAAGTGTCTCAGACACTTTTTAGAGCATGTTGAGAGGACAAACCATTTCATCATTGATTTCACATTTGTTTTTACACCCTTTATGCTAGAGCTTCATGCTTTGGGACTGATGACGTCGTGGAAACTTACCAGTTGTGGACTTTTAAATAAATGTGGAGTTTTCAGATGCTCAGGTTAAGGTCTCACAGGGGCCAACAACTTGATTTCCCCAGAGATAATGCCACAGGCAGCTTATGTCCTCCATCCATTGCTCTGGCATTCATTTCTGTTGGACTCTATAGAGTCCTCCATGGGGGTTACAAAGTGGAGCGGAGTTTTTTATTCCGCACTCCTTCCCTGCTGCAGGAAAGCCCTGCTATAAAATCAAGCATCAGTTGGGATGTCCAGCCACTACCTTAGTGTCAAGACAGCTTGAAGTACCTTGCCTGTGTAGTGAGGTCTAGGGAAAAAAAGTAGAATGGGTGCAGTGTCCTGGGAATAACAACAAAACCAGCAACACGGATGGACAGAAACTTGGCTGGAAAAATGAACAGGAGTTGGGAAACAACTCACAAGTTGGAGAGACGAAAGTGAGTGTTCTGGAGGATAGGGAGAAGCTAGGAAGTGTGTGCTCAACAGCCCAAAACCATGACAAAAATACCTTCTGTGATACAGAACTGAATTTAGGTGTTCATATCTAAATATTTCCCTGTGTTGTTAAATCCATCAGGAGAATGTCATGGTAGGAGAGATTGCTGTAGTGGATCACATTTGTTTCAGCACGGCTGAAAAACAAACAGGGTCACATGACTGAATTTTATTTTACCTTTTAAGAAATAAAAGACAAGAGAAATTCTAGAGTTAAAAAAATCATGTAAGCTGTACAACATCTAGCTTTAAAAGCTACCTTATACCTAAACAGAAGTTATTTGTGCAGTCTGAATACTGGCCTTTACCTTGCAGCCTTACCACTTTTACAGCAGTTATTCCAGTGTGCTAGAAAAGCACACACACAGCAATACCACAGCTTCACTGTAACTAAATTAAGAAGGACTACTTGGTTTTCTCTGCCCAGTCTCACCAACCTGCTGTAATTTTAAATTATTTTTTTTTTTAATTTTTTTTTTTCTCATGAAAATGCAGTCACTTTTGAAAAACCATCATCTGCTGTGGTGGGAAGGCAGGCCAGCAGGTGCAACAAGTTCCCCATTTGAGTACCCCCTTCTTGTGGTGTTGCTACTTGGCTGTGCTCCTGCCAACAACACTCATGTGGAAGCAGGTGTCCTGATAGAGCAGAGCATGGTTACAGGGATCCTCGCTACCCTGACTCTGAAGTCAAAACTGTTGTTCACTCTGGAGACACAGAGTGGCTGTTTCCTCACACGTACTTTCCAGTTTGAATCCACAGGATCCTTCAGTGCCCTTGGCAGTGCAGTAGCTGCATGTCAGCCCTGCAGCTGGTGTACACACAGCCACCGGTGCTGTGCTGATAGACTTGTCATACACTCCTTTAGGCAACTCTTACGTCTCTCAGTTTGCTTAGTATTTTCCACTGCCTGGAAGGACATGCTAATACTTCATGCTTACAGGAAATGTGGGAAGCTTTCTGAGCACTTGTTATTCATTAATCTGGCAAGCTATTGCTGTATTAAGGTGATAAATGGGAAAACTGAGGCACAGAGCAATTAAATGACTGGTCTATGACAAGCACAGTAAGTTGTGGACAAATGTGGAGTAAAAGCTATGAGTACTGAGTGTAAATAAGTTCAGCACCTCAGATAAAAGCTACTCTTAAGAGAGGAAAAATTCAGGAAAAGTGTTACTTCTGACTACAGGTTCCATCTGTGCGTGTTTGGGCCACTGCCAAAGGAAAATGACCTTTGGTCCCTGAATATCTTTCACCCTGCTTTCTTTATCTAGCTGTTTCAAGTAGTTGTAAGGCATTCTGTATTTGATTATCATCTAGAGGCTGTTAATTTGACCCCATTTCTCCTTTCTGAGCTTTCACAGTTCCTAAAAGGTCAGATTGATCTTTATACCAACTAGATAGTCCACTAATTCACCAATCAATCTTTGCAAGTGTCATTCTCTTTATCTGTTTTACTAAAAATAATTCCCCTATTTATCTGTTAGTGAAGATTATACTTCTCCACTGCAGATTAGTAAGGTAAGAGGTAGTTACCTGGAGCTTGTAGAGGACTGCGAAGAGAGAAAGCAACACAGAAAGGTGTCCATGCAATGCTGATGTCATTGCTGATACAAGCAGCTTGTGTACATGAAGCAAGAGAGTGATCTACAGGTGAGAGGTTCCATCTCTCACTGTGCTCCTTCCTTCCTTCCTCCCTCTCTCCCTTCCTTCCTTCCTCCCTCTCTCCCTTCCTTCCTGCCTTCTGCTGATGATTCCCTCCAGTTTAGATAGATTTATTTTTTCCTACAGAGAGCTGGTGAAGAGGAAAAGAGGTAAGGAGGAAATGATGGAGAAGATGAATCCCAGATAAATACAAAAACTAGCAGATGTTATGCAAAAGCCTATATCTGACAAATACAATTCTTCCAATTTAATGGAGTCTCTCTTTTCTTTTTAACAGATGCCCTAAAATGGGCTGTAGCCATGATGATGTAAAAAGATCAGATCTTGTGCCAGATGAAGCACTTAAAAGAGTGATTGACAGTCAGAATAAATAAAGCTGGTCAACATTGGACGAGTGAGCTGGATACCTACTGCCACAAAGAAAATTTGTTATTGGAGGTCTTGTGAGATAAACTGCTGATTATATGTAGGTTGTGAGACTGATTGTTATTTTTTAAGTGTTAAGTGTTTCATTTATAGGCAAATCATTGTTAAGTGTTTCATTTATAGGCAAAGTTGAAGGCCTCAACTCTAACTGAAAGCATTTTTTGAACTAATGAATGTAAGGAATTCCATTTTGTTTGAGGTATTTTGACCTTCCCGAATTTCTAAACACTTGCATTTTATAAATAAAACATGCTTTGCAGCATTTAACCTTCCTTGTCAGTGTGCTAGTTTTTTCAGCATATTAGAGATGCAGATTCTGCCAGCGTGTAACAGTGAGCGTTTTGCTCTATGTTGCAGATAGTTTTGTTACTGTCTCTGTAACTGGGAATACTTGGAGTAGGGCACTCTGACCAAGGATTTACCCTGCTTGGGAGCACGTCCATGTTTTAATAGAAACCTCAGGAAACATTAATAGAGATGAATTTTCAGAAAGTGTTGCACATCTATACCTTGTGTGTGGACACAGAAAACTGCCACTCAGCTTTGAGGATCTTGGCCTTGTTCTTATAATTTCTGAAGTCTCTGCCCTTACTTAGGCTTTTCTTTTGAGATTCGGTAGCATTTATTTCAAGCTTTTTGTATTTGGAAGTCCCAGAATGCTTTACCTTAATACTCTATGCTAGAAGACTACAATTATTTGTAAAGGTATTCCAATAACAAAATTGTAGATAATACAAATATATTGTAACCATATGCCTTGAATTTAAAACCAGTTAATCTCATTTTATATAAGTTTCAGATACCTAAGCTTTTGGGCACAGATCCAGAAAAAAACTTAAACTTTGTGACACTCTGTTTATTACCTAAATTGCCCTGTACATATCTAGCAGATAAGGCATTACATATATGAGTTAGAAATAGCTGTAGGTAAAAGGAGCTGCCTTGGCAGTCAGATGGCAATTATCTCTTGTCATATGTGAAGCAGAAAATATAGGTTTCTTTGAATTTTGGAATCCTTAGTGGGCTAGGTGGTATCTTCCTATGTAATTTTTCTGAATTTACAATATGACATTTAGTGTAAAATGGAGCTGAGGCACCTATATGCTAAGCTTTTCACTCTGTGATACTGTTTGCTAGCTGCTCTCCTTTCATAGACCATTATTAACCCCAGTTGCACTTAAGAGTACAAACCACTTCAAACTGAAAATTATTACTTTGTAATTGAAGAATATTAATCTGCAAGCTGATTTCATAGCTGAAAAAGAGAACTGAACCATTATTATTTGCAGTGAGCTTTTGTGTTCAAAACACTTCACAGGAATTGGCTGGGTGATTTTCCTGATGTGGTCTAACCCCAAAGGTCCATCTTTTCAGAGCTTGGCAGCGAGCGTGGATGCTTCTCCCTGTGGAAGGCTAGCTGAATTAGCTGAAAGAGGCTGAGGGGGTGGCTGAGCAGTAGGTACTTGTTTGTATTTTTATGTGTAAAATCAGGTCCCTTTTAAGACACCTCATGTCTCAAAGCTGTAGCTTTTAAGATGGGTCACTGATTTTCAGTTAAATACCACAAGAGAGGATATTAACTAAGGCATTTGTCAAAAAAAAAAAAAAAAGGTGGGGGGAAATGTCCTTTTTGTTTCATCTTTAAGTTGGTCGTTAAATTTATTCTCACACCGTTTATAAGCAGAACACTCAGAAACAGGAACTTGCATTGGTTAAACAAGCTCTGCAGTTTCTGACAGAGGTGCACTAACATTGTCCTTCATGGATTTAATTCAATCCCTGGTGATAACCAGCCTCCCAAGTTTTCAGATGCAAAGATGTGCAAACATTTTACATGGCCACAAGTGTCGCACCTCACATTTAGTTTGTTTAGGTGTCTGGATGCTTGAGTGTGCCTTCCAATAACACATAACATTATAAATGGTAAATTATACCCAGATTAATTCATACTGACAAACTGGTGGCAGCAGGTTTGGTTTGCTACCTGTGGCGTTTGTACCAGCATAGCTTTAGATAGCTGCAGTTCCTGATATGGTTCATTGCCCTCATGTTCCAGTGAGTAATGCTATAAAGGAGATTGCTGTCTTGGTTACACCTTGTTGTCCTGTGTGAAAGAGAGAGGCCTGACCCATCACAGTGCTGCACTCAGGCTGTGTTAGCTAATCCACAGGTAATAACATGAACTGCCTGCTTAAGATGATGCAGCTGGAAGAAAAAAAAACAAATCTGAAGCAACACTTCAGATGAAGAGAACAAATAGTCAAGCAGTCACTTATGGCCACTCTAAGAGGAAAGGTATTTTTGAGTGTTCATATTCGTGCCTCAAAATACATCATCTTTCTTCCCCTTCTTTGCTAGTCTGAGCCAGGCAGCACCAATGAATCAGAGAGCCTGAACAGCAAATGCAGGTGCAGCCTAAGTTCTGAAATCCTTCTCAGTTTCAGCTGAAAGAAATGGACTGATTTTTGGCAGCACTCACCTGCTTAGCTTTAATAACAATCACATGTGAGGTGAAGAGGCATGTGTATTTAAATAGAGGTAGGTTTCTTTCTTTTATCAGCAGAGATACCTCTTTTCAAACATCTTATCCAGAAAAAGACAAATACTCATGCAGTTATGTTAGGGTTGCTGATGAGTCCCATCAGAATCAGGGATGCACCTCATAGATTCAAATGCTAAATAAAACTGCCTATATTTACTGAAATCAATGAAGTTCTCACCAGAATGTTTGGCATTTCTGAAGTCAAACTATAACATAACATCCAAGGAATCCTAGTATGATGAGTGATTTTTTTTCTCTCAACCTGGAATTTGAGCCATCCTGTTGATTTTTCATGGCTGGTTCTCTCTTGGTGGTTCTTACAAGTGATTTTCCTCCTTATATGGAAAGATTCCAGGGTTGGCCATCAGCATCCATTGCAGCTGGCACTTTACTAGGTGGAAGGACAGACTAATCTTGGCAATTGGGGAAGGCTTCTGTGCCTGTCAGCTCACGTAGTGGAAGTTACAAACCACTACTGATTGGGGGTGGCTGCAGTTACTGACAGCTCTTTGCTCTTTCATCTGCAAAGTTTGGGGTTTGTTATGCAGTTGTGACCTCTCTGTTCCTGTGTGTCCCATGTCCCCCATAAACTCTGCTTGGGATAGAAGTAGCTTGAAAGAGTTAAAGAATAAAAATAAGTTGCTGTGATGAATAAGCTGTATGATCTGTATGATTCACAGAAGTGGAAACTCAACAGCAGTTAAACCTTCAAATCTTAATCTGCTTTGGCTATAATATATCATATGTAAACAGGCATATGTTCACAGGGTAATTTGTGTCTCATTGTCTGACGTCAGAAATTTTGCAATGATATTTAAAAAAAGAAATTCAGAGGTCAGGTGTTTTTTTTCTTTTTCTGTAAGGTGTGCTTTACAAATGAGCAAACCTCAGAGTAGCTGAGAAGGGTCTGTCACTGAAAACTGGTGAGAATCTGTTGCTGCCAGAGAAGTTCACATTGTATTTTGAGTGATTAAAGAAACATCTAAGCAAATATTGAAATAAAGAAAAGTCAAGAGAGATCCACACAAACAGCTTTCAGTGGTACCCTGAGGCATGAGCCATTAACACAGCTCACTCCCTCACTTGAACAGATTCTTCCCATGAATTCTCCATTTTACAACTAGAGACTCTGAAGTTTTCAAATCAGTGGAGCCGTGATGTATAAAGATAAAAACTAATCAGGCAGGCATCTCATGGAAGATTTAGCACACTTATGCTAAAAGGAGTGCACATTCCTCTGAATCAAGGACATATTCATCATCTCCAGAGCTGTGATCTTATTCATTTTAGAAGAATCAAAAAGACTAGGCTAAGTCAGTGCTCCCTTGAGAAATACCCAGAGCAAAAGCAGGGGCTGCAGGAAGTGATACCGATGACTCACCAGCCAAGGCCAACACACTGCCTTATTTTAGACAATGTCCTCTTGGACATATTCATGTTTCCTCATGAGTGGCTGATGACAAAGGTGTTACCTACCTGTGGTCACAAGTACCTCATGACGTTTTTATCAAGAATACCTCTAGTACTGTGGCCAAAACTAGCTTAGAATTCACTGTGCAGCTAAATTCCACTGCCATTTCAAGTGAATCTTAATCTCCACTTTCCCTAAAAATCTCCAAGTGTGGATTCTGAGGTGCTGTGTGGTCCATTAACTGAACATTTCCATAATGGATAGTGGTCTGTTATACACTGAAGAAGATGCACCTAGAAAAGGGCTTCCTGGAGCAGCAAATGTTAGAATATCCCAAGGACAGGTCTTCTTTTCTGTAGCTACAGCCAAAGCCTTAAGCTGATGGCGCCTCACTACAGGTACAGACTAGTACTCTCTGCAAATTCCAAATCTTCCATAAATAATAATTTATTTTCTGGCCATAACTGTTAATACATAATGTTTCAAACATACGACGTGGTCACAGAATGCTCAGAGGAGAATCCTAAGTGTAGGTGCCAGCGGATTCTAGGCTGCCAGCCAGTAACTACAAAGAGCAAAAACATTAGATTGATTGTTGAGCCAGTGAAATTCTGGGATGTGTGTACATCATGCAGTAGATGCCCATGTATGTGCTTAGCCTCTTGATGCATGAATAATCTCACTGACTTGACAGGACTGTAGCAACGTGCAGAGAACACAGTGTGTTTCATCATTTCAAAGGCTGTGGTGGGCTGAGAAGAAAGCCTGCCTCACTCACTTGTTCTGATGTTAGTCCAGACCCAAAGACAGAGTCTAAAAGCACACACATGAATTGAATTGCATGGGAAGCTTACCAAAGGAAGTGTTTGCTTGTAAACTCAGTATGAATAGGATCTTCTCTGACCGCAAGGGAAACGGAGACACTCATTCACTGTCCGCTTGTGCAATCAACTTCTAAAGTAAAAAACAGGATTTGAGGTTTAAAACCTGAACCTTCACACATCTTTCAAGCAACAGAAGAAGCCTTCATGCTTTTTAGTTCGCAAAGGAACAAAGTCAGGAGGTGCTGCTCATAAGACTCCTTGGATTTGATAACAACTGGCTTATCAAAAGGGAATCATTCAGAGTTCCGAGCAACAGCAGCCCTCAGAGCAGCTTTTGTGTAGGCTTGAGGGGAGACATCTGAACACCATTACATTGCACTCCTTTTGATGTCACTACGTGCTCATCATGTGTTTTATATCTTTGCAGTGAATCTGCTGCCAAGTTCCACAGTGTCTCAGGATGGTTGTAGGTTTATCACAGATGCCTTTCCTTTTAAATTCTTTGTCACCTGGCCACAAAACTTGACAGGACTGTATGCTTTGAGCCCTGTCTGTGCAGGGTAATTCTGTACACTAGTAGATTATGGATGACCTGCTGGTCTTAAATTGCTGGCTTTCAGTCTAGCAGTAGTTTAAGTTTATTACATGGCATGAGATAACTTGTAAAATAAATATATTTATTTTTCATCATTTGCCTGATAGTTTAATATTAGCCCAAATATTTGTATGTCTCGTCTATCTCATCCAGTAACTAAAATAAAGACTTTTTCATTTCTTCCTGTAGCAAGCAGCCAGTTTATTTATAAGTGTCCTAATCTAACAGAGATTTACTCTGTGTGTCCCATGAGACATATTATCAAAGTTACCAGACCTGTCCCAAGCACTTGGGAAGTGGGGAGATGGTTACACAATTCTCATTGCCTCTGGCTGCTCTAGTTATAGAGACGAAGGGTCAGAGAAGTGGAGCAGCAGAGATAATTTTGTGAGCATCTAAGGAAAAGCAGCTGCTCAGGTGATTGTAGGCACTGGCTGAGGGCAAGACCGCCGTACATGCTTGAATACTGGACAACAAAAATCCCCTTAAATAAAACAACATGACAGGAATGGGAACATCAATGTCTGACCACCAGAAACTCTGGATTCTTCAGTCTTCATCTTGTAGATGCACTATGCTGCTTGTCTGTTTTAAAAAGAAATAGAAAAAATATATGAAGAGCAATGTTCACCTTGCCACAGCTCTGACAAATTTGTGCTGGACAAGACCCTTCTGTCTCCTGGGACATGCTGGATCTGTGATACACATCCCACAGGATCTTTTTTCTGCTCCAGTCCCAGATCCTTGCCTAGAAGCTGGGACTCCAGGAAGAGAGGAGACAGCAAGCAGTCCTGTTTGCTTTGACCAGCATTGAGAGGGTGCCTGTGGCACACTGTTGTCCTTTGCCAAGCATGAAGACTAGTGATCTGTACTCCCAAAGGCCACCCCTGCCCGCCTCACAGGAGTCCCTATTGGAGCATCCAGGGCTGGGTGATGGTTCCTTGTGTTCCGCTGGCTCACAGCAGTTCATTTTTTTTGGCATTTGGATAGCAGGACTCATCCACACAGTCAGTGTTTTATGCCAGCATTATGTCTGTAAGTATAATTCTGCACTGATCTGTGCTCCACAATGTTTTACAGTGTTGTCCACTGGAGATGCATAATTCTGCCCTGGTTCATTTGGAAGGGCTGTAAAGCCATTCAGGCTCAAATTCACCACAGGCACAGCTAGGAATTTCTGTGGTAATATTCATTTCATATGCTAAGCAAGTAGTCCCCAAAAAGTCTTTTTTGGGGAAGGGGGAGATGGACTGATGAAGGCTTGTGCAGGGAATGAAAGGAAAACCCACAATAGCTTTTGATTTCAGGAAGAGACTAATGCAGGAGATAGGCCTGGATTCTTAAAAGCCCATGGTGTGACCTACAACAAACAGGAGGCTGCTATGGGCAAGGGTGATAGCCCCACATACTGCAAAAAAATCATCTAATACTGAAATGTTTCAACATTCTTCTTCACAAACCTCTCCCTGGAGTTCCTCCTGTTCTTGGTACTGGTTCCTAACCAAACCAGGCTTGCATGCAAGTGCTGAAGGAGATGAGCAAGGAGGACAAGTTTCAGCCCTTTGAGAAGCAGCGTGCTAGGGAGGTCATCAGACACCATCCTTGGCATCCCTTTTCTTCTGCATTTTGGGGATCAGCCAAAATTATTAAAAAAACAGAAAAGCCAAAATGGAAATCACTTCTCTGCTCTGCATTGTGAAATCAATTTGGTGGGGATGGAGTGGAGTCTGGATATAGACCTTTTTTTATGTTCCATACCCAAAATATAAGACTAAGAATAAGGCAATGAGTGTTATTAACTTGCTACTATATGTAATAATTGCTACTATATGTTTATTTGTGGCATTAATGCTTTGAGTACCTGACAGCATGCCAGGCATTTTGAAGAAGCAATGAACCTTTCCTGCAGTCAAGAACTACCCCTACCACCTGAGAGATTTAAGCTTTGGTTAATCTCAGCCCCATATAAATAATTGAAGTTTAGACTGTACAGGCAGCCACGAGCACTTCTGGGATGAACTTCCCAGGTGTTATCTTTTCCTGGCCTTTGGGGACTGCATGCCGAGCTTGTGTGCTTCAGTTAGCAGGGACACCCACACAGAGCATGAAATCTGTGGCATCTCTGTGAGAAGAGGCTGCCCAAGCACCAGGAGAATGTGGCAGGACTGTGGGGTCAATGCCATGTGTACCCCTCTGCTCTCCTGTCACACGCCAGATGTTTTTTGGGGGGGCCAGGAAAGGGGCTTTCTTCCCTTCTTCAGGACTAGTGGGTGCCATCCCCCATTTGGCTGTCAGTAGCTTGAACCAAGCAATGCACCCTGGTGCCACTGTGCCCTGATGGCATAGGGACACCATAAGGTGACCAGCTGTGGACCCAAGAGGCTTTAAATGGGTGGGAGGCTGGGAAGAGGAAGGATGCAGCTTCCAACAATGGAATGTATGGCCCTTCTCCTCAGTGGGGACAGTGATCTGGCACAGAAGCTGAGAGAGAGGGATCTTCAGGAGGGTGAGGACCAAAACTAGGTCCTTACCCCGAGTACATCACTTGGTTTTTACACTGACCTCTTCACTCCTGCTCACACTGTCTGAGATAGCTACAGAGGATACTGTTATACACAAATAATGCAGGTTTATGCAGGTCCTTGCCCTGTCCCCAGAAGCACTGACACCACTCCCCCGCCCCCCCCACACACCTTGTGCTATCTCAGATGTAGGAACCACCCAACACATGCAGCATCCTACCAGCTAAGCTCACCCAGCAACAGCATTCCAATCATTAAACTTCCAGGAAGGGGAAAGTAAAACAAAAGGCCTGATGGATACTTGCGTGTGTTTTACCTATAAGAGGAACCAAAAAAATCAACTTGCTTTGAGAATTGTGGTGAATCACTCAGAAACAATCTGCAGGCATTAAGGAAATTGTACTTCTGCGAAAAAAAAAATAAAAAAGAAAAGGAAATGCAGGCCCTGGGATATCCCTTTATGGCATATGCATTTTATGTTTAAATGCATTAATGGGACTGCTATGCCATGACTCATCCCGCACAAGAGTTTCATGTGTTTCTTAAAATACACTAGAAGTAGCTGAAGGCATGCACGGGTTTGCCGTGCAGTTATCTGTCAGGAATCTGAGCAAATACCTGCACGGGTGGCATCAGACACTTCAGACCTGTGGGAGGGGGGGTTGGGGTGTGCTGTCCTGGGCCCTCTCTGCTGCTTATACAGACCACGGCTGGAGAAACCAAAAGGTGACAGAAACTGAGCCTACTGAGTAACAAAACATAGGCTCCTTGTGTTAATATTAGGGAAGCCTAAGCACTGAATTACAGAAAATTTGCATATATGTAAACAGAAAACTGGAGAGTTTCCTTCTAGAGCACTCTTGTCAAAACTACAGCTGTCTGCATTTTTTTCCAGGGATGATTTGTTGTCTGGTTTTCTCTTATTTTTTTTCTTCCATTTACTACCAGTCCCGGCTGCAAGTCTATTTACTATTCCTTTAAACCCACACTTTTGAGCTTTGTGGAGCTCGACTCAATCTGCTCCTCACAGGTCACTTCAGCTGCTGGCTGCTGCCAGCTCTCCAAGCTATTCCTTTTTCGGACAGCAGATAGTTTTAACTTTGGAAACACCCAGAGATGAGTATTTCTGATGGTGCACGTTACGTCTACGCTTATGAGCAAACGGTGGTTAGCACACAACAGCTTCGTGATGCAAACCTCGGGGCGAGGGATGGTTATTTAGTGATTAGTGAAAAGCAAGAACTGGGGCTGGGAAATTCAGATGTATGGAGGAGAAGCTCCTGGAAAGGGAGGTGGACTCCCTTTCTCACCGCAATTATTCACGGTCGAAGGGGATCGCCGCCGCGCCCCCAACCCCGTCGATTCCCTCGGCGGGTCTCCCGCCGCCCCACCCGGCTGTGCCGGGGCCGGGGGCGCGGAGAGCGGCGGGCGGAGCGGAGCGGGCGTGTCTCAGCCTCCCTCCTCCCATTTCCCCGTGCGTCAGGGCCGGGAGGAGGAGGAGAATCACCTTTTTTTTTTTTTAATTTTTTTTTTTTTTTTAAAGCCTCCAACTACTTTAGCGCGGAGTCGGCAGCAGATGGTGGGCACGGCCCGAGGTTTCGGCGGGGAGAGCGAAGGGATGCGCGCAGCGCGCACCGCCCGGCTCTAGCTCCGCGCCCGCTCCGCTCCCCCGATGAGCCGCCCCGCGTCCCTGCTGCCGGCCGCCCGCTGCCGCAGCGCCCCGGCCAAGCGCCTGCAGCCGCTCCACGACGGCCCCGCCGAGGAAGCGCCGGCCGCCAAGTGCCCTCGGCTCGCCGACTGCGGACCCCCGGACTGCCTCAGCGCTCCCGGGTCGCCGTGTGCCCCCGCTTCTCCCGCCGGCGGCGGGGGGGCGGCGGGTCCCAGCCTGATCGCCTCGTACCTGCTGCTGCCGCTGGCCGAGCGGGAGCAGGTGTCCCGGGCGCTGAGCGTCAGCTCGGGCCGGGAGCTGCGCTGCAAGGTGAGCAGGAGCGGCGCGGGTGGGCAGCGGGTCCTCCCGCCGTGTCCGAGCGCCCGGCCCGGGGACAGCCCTGCGAAACATCCTCCCGCTGCTCCCCGGCTGGAAACGCCCGGCCATCCGCCGGTGGGGGTTTGCACGCTCTGGAAGTGAGCTGAAACTCCGGGTTACCTCGGAGCGCCTTCCCCCGAAAGGCTGTGGGGATGGTGATTTGGTTTAGTTTTTCCCCCTCTCTTTCAATATAAAACGAACAGGAAGGGTCTCAGTAGCCGCTTAGAGCAGCGCTTCTGCCGATCCTGCCGAGCCCTGGCTCCCCTCCAGCTCCCTCGTCATTGTTTGGGGAGAGTTGCTACGCGAGCGGCAGCTTTCAACGCCCTTGAGAATGAATTTGCGTTTAATTTCCTCTATACAGGTGTTCCCCCTCAAACACTACCAGGACAAGATCCGACCTTACATTCAGCTGCCGTCACACAGAAACATCACTGGGGTCGTTGAAGTCATCCTCGGGGACACCAAGGCCTATGTGTTCTTTGAAAAGGACTTTGGGGACATGCACTCCTATGTGAGGAGCTGCAAGAGGCTGAGGGAAGAGGAGGCTGCCCGGCTGTTCAAGCAGATCGTCTCCGCTGTAGCTCACTGCCACCAGTCAGCCATCGTACTTGGTGACCTCAAGCTCAGGAAATTTGTCTTCTCTAATGAAGAAAGGTAAGCGGCTGTCAGCAGCCAGCCCTGGGGTGAGTGGGGAGGGAGGAATGCCGCATCCAGAGACGCAAAAAGCGTCCCAGGGAGTGGAAACGGCCCTGTCAGCTGGGCATCACCGGCGAGCAATCCAAGTAGGTCCCCATCACGTGTGTGTAGTAGGTCACGGATCTAACCAGCACGCACTCTTAGTTAGATCTTGACTGATGAAAGGGAGGAAGCTCGCTGGGAGCTTCGTGTCATTCAGCAGAAGTTCAGTGTAACCCGCTGGCAGACAAAGGGATGATAGTTCGGATGCTCGTTAGCGCCAGAAGATGTCATGTGTGCCACTCATTCAGTGTCAAATGAATAAAAGGCAGAGAGCGAGAGGAGGGAGGCTGAGACGTTGTGCAGGGAAGGGGAAGCAGCCCAGCTGGGGAAGCAGGAGGAGGTGTGAGGAGCTGGAGCTCTGGTCCCTCCTTGGGAGAGCTGCCCCATGACCATTGCAGAGCTGCAGCACTCAGAAAGGTTCTTCTTGCTGAACCACCCTGCTAATCAGGGTGAAGCTGCTAACAAAAGACCGGCTGTGTCCTTTGAAGTTTTTCTCTCTCCTCCACTGCTGTACTTTCCATGCCTCCTGTGCTTGTGGATGTGGGCACACACGGGAGGGAAGGTGGGACATGGTTAAATACTGCTTTGGGAATCCTGAATCAAAGAAAATCACTTAAGTAAAACTTAGCCTAAAGCCTAGGTTTATAGAGGAGATCACAGCTGTTAAATTTAGATGAGGGAAATAATTCAGTATTTCCCTGGAGTGTTTGCTGCTCTTGCACACATGGCAGAGTCAGAAATGCATTTTTGATCAGCAAAACTGACTCTGACAAGTTGCTTATCCCATGGAATGCTAAAAACCTTACTAAAAGGTGTAATGGAGTTGTGCTTAATGTCATGAAAGCGTAGGTGATATTACTGAAGTAGAAGAAAAGGGCTTTTGCTTGGTTTTTTAACTGGGCTAAAGCTTCTTCAGGATACCCTTTAACAAAGGTGATAAGAAAATTAACAGCACTGCCTCTCTGAAACAGAAACAACCGTATGTTGACACGCAAAGAAAGCAATTCCTTTGAAGGAAACTATTGCAACTTTTCCCTCCCATAAGAAGATGAAACATTTGTTGAAATATTACATTGCACACAGTCTCTCTCATTTGGAAATAACGTGTTGCACAGGCGAGTGTCATGTGCATCGCATTTGGCAAGAAGAGGGTTAAGCAATGGCAGGCGACGCGGGCTCTCGCACAGGTGCAGTTTCAGGGCTCCCGCAGCCAATCCCGGGCCCACGGTTCTCGTTGAGTCATATTTTCCGTTTGCAGAACCAATGGGTATTTGCCGAGGTCAGGTTGAGGACAGGCTGCAGCCAACGCATCTACACCCCAGCGGGGCTGCCAGGCAGCGCAGAGCTCTTCCAGGGCCAGCCGATGGCTTCCCTGCCGACGGGACCTCCCCTCACCCTCCAAAACAGGAGGTTTGTGTGGACCCACGTCCACCTGGGGGACGGTGGGTGCAGTGGTACGCTCCAGAAAGACAGACAGAATAAGTAACAGATTAAAATTAAAAAACAAATCAAAAGCTCAGGAGAGCCGATGATCCCCGCTGGTGCAGAAGGGAGCTGGGCTTTGCGGTTTACAGCAGCTGGGCTCTATTTGCTCAAAGCCTGCACCGCACATAGTGGCTGTACTGTGTCCTGTCACACATTAACCCCCTGCAGTGGCACTGCAATCTGCGTAGGTAGAAAGTGACTTGCTGGTGTTCTTCAAGAGCCCTCTGTGTTGTTAAAATCCCCAGCAAATAAAACAAGCAAGCGTTGCTGAGTGCTGACCCGATGCACGCAGCTGCACTTCCACTACATGCGGCCAGGAGTCAATGCAACTTCTCCACTGCAAATTAAAAAGTGTTTCCTCTCCTTTCTCAATGCTGTTGCGAGGAGAATGGGATCATGGCAGGGACTCGCTGTGCTTGCTCGTGACTGCATGTTGCTATTTCTCACCTGTGGTTTCCTCTCCTGTCCTGCCTAGGACTCAGCTGCGTCTGGAGAGCCTGGAAGACACACACATCATCAAAGGCGAAGATGATGCGCTCTCAGACAAGCACGGCTGCCCAGCATATGTCAGTCCTGAGATCCTAAACACGACAGGGACTTACTCTGGAAAATCGGCTGATGTGTGGAGTTTGGGAGTGATGCTCTATACCCTGCTGGTGGGACGCTATCCTTTCCATGACTCGGACCCTAGCACTCTGTTTTCCAAAATCCGGCGTGGACAGTTCTGTATTCCTGACCATGTCTCCCCCAAAGCCCGATGCCTCATCCGCAGTCTCCTGCGGCGGGAGCCCTCCGAAAGACTCACTGCTCCAGAGATCTTGCTTCACCCTTGGTTCGAGGCAGTCTTGGAGCCTGGATATACAGACCAGGAGACAGGAACTTCGGATCAGATTGTTCCAGAATACCATGGAGACAGTGATGATATTAGTTCCTTCTTCTGCTAACCCCAAAATCTCAAAAACCTCGTCAGTTCCCACCTCCGGCATCTTCGTAGAGTTTCACTTTTCCATGTCTGCAAACTCAACAGCATCTTAAAGTGCCAGTATGGTCAGAAAAGTGACCTTGTTTAAATGAACACCAACCTGGACATCTCTGCTCCCTGAGCATACTCAAGAGTTCAATTCTCTTGCTCTGCTGGTCGGTCCGTCCTACTGGCCCCAGAGCACCTGTGCAGCTTTGTGAGAACTGGCTCTTCTCCTGCCTCCCCCATCCTCCATCGATGTAAAACTGGTCGCATCTTGGCTGCAGAGTCTTACAGCTGGCAAGCAGTGGGATGGAAAGGCAGCCCCTTCTGCTCTCCTGCGGTGGCTGCAGAGGTGTGGAGCCCTGACCACAATGTGTACGGGCTGGGGAGCACGAGGTGTGCCTCTACCTGAGCAAATCTGACAGAAATGGTTGAAAGGGGAATCTCCTTGGCATGCCACACCAGCCAGCTCACAAAGCAGCTCTCTGACTGTAAGCACACGTTAATGAGGGAAGGAGGTCTTCACCCACCATGGCCAGCTGTCTGCTCACTGCTGCTCCTCCAGCTGATCTTGCTTTCAGGGGCATGAAGCTCCTAGATCCACCTGTAAGACAAATCACTGCTGTGGGTCTTTCTGAATCAGAAAGCATTGGATCTCCCAGCTGGATCCCCTCGCTGACCGGGAAAGCATTTTAAATAGACTTAAGCCTCATGTTACCACGGTGTAGCCTATATAACTTTACGCCCTCAGCGAGCTTGTCAAGTAGCAGGTCTCGTTAGCTCCGAGTGCCAAAACATATCCGTTTACCAAACTGCAACACTATCAGCTGGGGCGCCTTCCCCTGGAAAAGGATAAGGGGTGTCTTGTACAGTACCTGCAAACATGGCCATGTTTTCCAACCAGCTCAACTCTTAAAAACACCACATCACCTCTCCTCTTCCCTCCACCCCCCAAAAAGTTAGTCTTAAGAGTAAAATCTCCTTATGCCCTTAGTTGATTATTCGGGTACGCTGTTTGCCTCCAGCCCTTTTTTTTTTTTCCCCCCTGCATGATTATTCATAGTCTTTCCAATGTGCGTGGATAATGAATATATCTAAATCATTAGCTTCCTGGGTTGGGGGTAAGTAAAGCTTAGTCCTGCCTAAAATTTCTGCTTCATTTCACATTTGTGTCCAGTGCTTATGCAAAGAGATGTCCATTCACCTAAGGCAAGAGTGCGACTTCTGAAATGGCCGTGAGGTGGGTGATGCATGTTCCCAACACCCCACAGTTCCTGTGAAGTCATTTTAAGGGTTAACCCTGGCTGCAGTCCCACCACCCCTTGCAAGAATACCATGTATACCTCATGGACTGTGTACTTTGTACATACCTTACTGTTTGGGGTTTTGTTTTCTTGTTTTGTTGTACTTTGTTTGTCCTAATAAGAGGTGTTGAAGAGCAATTTAATGTGAATTATTGTTGGCAATACTAACTTGACAGAATCATGAGTATTAAGAGCAGAGCGCTCCAGCTCTCCGTTGCACTAAACCTCTCATGATTGCTTGACATTTGTATCTGTGATACAGTTTAACCCTTCTATGAAAAGCAGTACATTTGTATATATTGGTAGAAAATTCTGCCAGAAAAGCTAAAAACACTATGTCCAACTTGTACATATGTATATGTCTGTGGAAACCTGGATGATAAAGTCTGACTTGTAGAAAATTTTAATAAACTTGGTTTCATAATGTTTGTCCCATTTCTGGTGATGTCTCAAGGGGAACACAGCTTCAGTATGTTTGGTTTAATCTGAAAAAATGGGGTTTGGCCTCAGAGAGGATCAGTTCCTTTATGGTCCTTGTATGTGTTCCATTGTGCCTTAGCCCTGACTCTCCCAGCTCAGCCTGGGGCTGAATCCCCAGGAAGCTGAGTTGGGACAAGCTCCTGCCTCTTGTGGGCTAGAAAGGGCTTGAGATGTCCCCAGAGCTACAGGAAACGGGGTATCCTACTCTTCCAATAAACAATGGGGAGAAGAGTTACAGCTCTCTGCCTCTGAACTTTAGAAGCTCTCTTGCCTTTCAGCCCATGCATTTGTTTCCCTCTGCACCCCACAAGCAGAAAGAAGATGCTGTGGCACAGCAGGGCTGTCATCCTGCACCTGTGTACCTGGCAGTGTGATGCTCCAGCCAGTGGAAAATCGAATCTCAGATGTCTAAAACTGAGCAGCCAGAAGCAGAGGCAGTGGCTGAGAGCATTGTCATTACAGGGAGCTGGAGCCCATGAGCAGGGGCTTGACCCCACTACTGAGAGGCAGCACAGAGGCCACTCACTGCTCCCGTTAAAAATGAAGGGAAAGATTATTAGAGCTGCTTTTCTTTGTGGTGAGAATAGAGGAGTATAAATAGCTGCACTATCAAGGTTAGAGAATGTGCTTTCCTGAAAGAGATCAAGCCACCCTTGCAATCCACCCGGAGCGGTGAGATCATCGCTCACAAGTGGAAAGGAGGAGGAAGAGAGTCTTGATTTTTATTTATACTTTGCCTCATGTTTAACTTTGTCCTTTTGCTTGAAATCTGTTCAGCAGAGCAACTGCTTCTAGGCAGCTCCTTGAGCAGGAGCAACTTTAAAAACATTTTTCGTTTAGAAGGGAAGTGGAAAGCAAAAAGGAGGGAACAAGAACCTGGTCAGTGATAAAGCAAAGTGCACTGACTTTCATTAGGCACCTTGACTCCCACTCTGAGAAGCCAGTGATCTGTGCAGTAAGCATATTTTCTTAGCTCTTGCTGAGTGAATGTCAGACACCAAAATATCTCAAGTTACTTTACTGATGTTATTCTTGCAAGACTTGTGAAAACATATGTGCCACAAAGCCTGGCTGATTAAATTACCCCCTGCCCTACCATGCTTTTGGGCTTGGACAGAAGCCCTGATGCATCCTTTCAAAACAACTGCAGGAGGTTCATGTTTTAATGAAACCTTGAAAACTTTAAAAATACCTTTTTTTTCCCCTTACAGTGAAGTCACTCTTAGTAGGTGAACGTGTAGGTCATCCCATGACTGTTTCACATGAGCTATGCTGCAGAGCAATTAAAATAAATGCCAAATTGTAGTAACATCTGCAAACAGCCTCTGTGTTGCTTTAGGGATTATAATGCAACATCCGTTTGTACAGCAGAATAAATTGCTATTGCTTCGTTACTCCATCGTTTGTATTATTGTATACAAAGTTTCAGAGCGTGTTGAAAGAACCAGCATATTAAGTGATTAAACTTTGATGGTGGGTGTGAGAACTTTGATTTATGCAATGCATACATTTCTTTTTGAGAGAGTCATAATTTGTCTATTTTTAAATGGTCCTTTTGGCTGTGGACTGCATGAATCTCATGTATTTCACAGACCTGGTCACCATTTTCATCCCGAAGTTGCAAGACATTGTTGGCCTCTCTGAAGAATGCTGGTTGCCTTCAGTCCTTCTCCATTGCTGCTGAAAACACAGAAAAAGTTGAGGTTTTCCACAACATCACAGGCTCCATCCTAAACTGGCATTGAACCACCCTCCGGTCTGGATAGATCTTATGTCCTAAAAATGTATTTTTTATTAGCTCTCGATACTTCAGCTGCATTTTGGGCACCAGTTCAATTATTCTCTTTTGAAGTAGCACAGCAGAATTTATAAACCAGCTTCCTCTGAAAGTGCCAGGTAAAACAGCCAGCTCAGCAAGCTCAGGCTTAAGGTCAACATCTCTGCCAAGCAGGTGATACTGTTGAGGTTATTTGCAGTTAAGAAGGACTGGTAAAGGTTCACTTCTACCTTGGCTAAAAAGTGCCCTGATTTTAGGAGAACACCTTCAGGTCAGTCAAAGGCACATCTGCATCAATGTTTTATTTATGAAAGAAAGGAGGGGGAATGTACAAGAGGAAGATTCATTGCCCTTGGCTGGATCACAAAGCCAGTGCAATGCTCTCTGCTAGCTCTGCTTTAACACACTGAGGGCAGGTCTGAGAGATAACCCGAGAAACCCATTTTATTCTAGCAGTGCTGAGAGCACTCTGTCAAGCAAATCTCTACAGATTATCTCTTTATACAAAAGCAGATTTTTTCCCCCACTTTTTTCATGCTATTGCATTCTGTCAGGAAAAAAAGCCCAATGTTCAGCATTATGGCACTGCACAGATTTAGCACCACAAAGAAATATCCTATGCAAATGCTTCTTACAAAGATGTTTTCCTAGCAAGCATTGAGAAGAATAGCTTGACATATAACCACAATTTGAATTAATCTCTTGCAAAAAATGGCTTTGTTAAATGCAACAACTCTCAGAACTATTGTTGATAAAAGTACTGTGAAATTTGCAACAGTCTTGCCATGGTTCCTCCAAAACTTGCAAAATCCTTTTCTCCAAGTGAAATCCAGAGTTCAGATTTCAGACAGAATCAACTTTTGTTGCAGCAAAATGACAAATCCTTCAGGATATGAGTTCGCAGCAAGATCTTTTTTTTTTCTTTTTTGTGAAGCAAGCTATTTAGAAAATGCCTTAAAGAAAACTCATTAGTTTTCATTGCCCTGCATGTATTTATTTACAGTATTTAACCAGCTAAACAAGCTAATGTGCAGCACTTCATTTCCTAATTTGGCTTTGAAGCTGGAGCAGCCGAAGTATCAATTACATTCTGTCAAATGCAAACATTAACATAACTGTATGAAGCAATCATGTTTCTAACAACAGCAAGCACTGCCCAGAGGACCAAAATAAATAAAATTCATAGAGCAAGAGGTAACGCTTTTCTTTAAGGCAGGATTAGGGCTGGCGAGGGCCCGGGTGCTTCCCTTCCCTCTCTGGGGCCGTTCCTCTGGCAGGGCTGAGAGGCAGTTCTGGTGCTGAAGTGCAGGTGATTAACAAGGCACTTGCTCACCGAGGGCACGGTCTCATCACTGCGGGTGTGGATTTCTGCATGCAACTCCCACTGTTATTAATGGTTAATTAATGTGTAATTTGCAGAAAGAGATGAAACTGGGACCTCAGCGGTGTGTTGTGAGCACACAGACGGGCTTATCATTCGAAGAAATATCAGGGTGACACAAAGGGTGGATGACAGAAAATAAGTGTGGCATGAATCAGCTGCCTCGTGTTTATGATACGGCGCTGTTGTGGGAAAACATTCACCTCCATCAACTACCGTATCCTGCCAACAACAAAAGTCGAGTTTGATAAATTATTAGTGGAGATGTTCTCAGTGGCTTTGCTTAGATTTTACTCCTCTTGCGCAAATTGCAGATTAGGAAAGGATTAAGTAACAACAGTGTGGCTAAAGTATTACACATCATGCTGGCAATTAGCCAAAGAATGTAGCATGCAAAAGCTGACATTGCCTAAGAAATCAAATATAGCTTCGGTCACCACAGAAAATGACTCTTCCCCACCACCCAAGGTAGTTGCTCAGTTTCTCCTGTGTCACCCAGTCTTGCACCAGCAAATTGTTCATTACAGAACATTTTTTTTTCCTTTTCATGTAGTCTTTTTTCCTTTTCTTAACTTCCTGGTAGTGAAAAAAGCCATAAACATTTAGATGAATCAGAGAAACCATAAATATAAGTGAGTGTAAAGCCATTGTTGGGCCCTGTGATAACATCCTTGTCAAGTCTCAACTTGTCAGATTTGCAGTCTCGCTGAGGTTCAAATGCTGTGCCTTTCCTTTGCCGTGTTAGCAACTGGGGACAAAGCACCAACATAATTTGGGGCAAAAGGCTGTGCAAGACTCTCACACCCAATGACAATGACTTTGCAGATGGGCAGTAGGATGACTGGTGTGAGCAAGTGTTTCCCGCAGTGAGTAAAGGCAGCAGAATTAGGCTCAAAAAGGTCAGCCAGCAGCCTCTGCTGCAAAGCAGGGTGGCAACACCCCTCAAACATCAGGTAAAAGTGTAAAACCCACCTAGTACTTTGTATGAAATTGTTGACTGATAAACCCTGCTCCTCCCCACCCTCGTGCCTGTGCCCAAGCTGCCTGGATCTGGGGGAAGGCAGGGTGCTGTTGGGCCAACAGGTCCATCCAGCCCCAGCAGGAGCATGTGCAAATGCCTACAGATGTGCATGCAAGTACGGCAGATGCCCGTCAGGCACCCCCTGTGATGTTCCCCTGCAGCACAAGGACACAGTATCTAAAGGGGACCCACAGGAAATATGGAGAGGGACTCGTTATCAGGGAATGTAGTGATAGGACGAGGGGTAACAGTTTTAAGCTGAAAGAGGGTTGATTTAGATTAGATGTTAGAAAGAAATTCTTCACTGTGAGTGTAGTGAGACACTGGAACAGGCTGCCCAGGCAAGCTGTGCATGCCCCACCCTTGGAAGTATTCAAGGCCAGGTTGGATGGGGCTTTGACCTGGTCTAGTGGAAGGAGTCCCTCCCCATGGTGAAGGAGTTGAAGCTAGATGGTCTGTAAGATCTCTTCCAACCCAAATCATTCTGTGATTCTATAACACTGTGGCCCACTGATGCCACTGTGATTGGAAACCTTGCTTGGCTGCGTTTGACTCTGTATCTTGAGGTCTCAAAATCCTGCAGCAATGAATTCCAGAGCAGAACTTGGCACCGATGCATTAAATTACCTTGCTTGGAAAGGGAATATGCTCCAAACAACAGCAGTATGACTGGAAAGACTGAATGACCAGTCTGGTTTTGGAGGGTCCTCTGGTCCCCCTCACCCACCATGGGGACCAGAGGTGATGCAGAGCAGCTGTGCTCTGTGCAGGTCAGTGGCCTTTAGAGGCAGCCACAGCGCCTGGGGCGATGGGGATTTGAGCCCAATGGACAGAAAGGTTTAATCAGTGAACTCATGGGATTTTTTATCATGGTCTTGTGATCCTTAATATGTAAGAGCCCTGTCTGCTGAAGGCAATGATCTCCAAGAGACTTCAATTTATCATGTGAGGAAGAACAAGCAAATGTCCGGTTTCTCTCTGCTGCAAAGAGGGAATTGAAAGGATATGTCCTGTGAACTCTTTGGACGATTCCCCACTCGTCACCCGTGTCCCAGCCAGATGCTCTGTGCTGCCGAGGCATGCTTGACTGGCTGCCTCATTACAGCAGGAAGAGCTTTGTCCTTTTATCTGAGCAGCTGGCAAAACAATAAATTAAAAAATAAGACAAAGTCAGCAAATAGTTTTCTATCCCCATGTGTGAGGTTAGAGGAACTACTGCCCCTCCTCCAGAATCATTTCCTGACTTGGTAACATTTTTTTCAGTGTCCTCTTCTTCTTTCTCTCTGGGTGCATCAGGAAGAGCGGGATCATTGGTTTGGATGGGGAGGGAGCATCTTTAAATGCGGTGCTGTGGCCCAGACTCTTCATATGCATGTGCCAACAGCAGTCAAAGCCCCGAGAAATCTCCTTCCAGTGTGAGGCAAGGGTGGGTTTGCAGGGAGAGTGCTCTAGTCATGTCTGGATGGGGCTTGGACTCCAGCCATGAGGTACCACCATGCCTGCAGGCTCCTTGGGCAAGCCGTGCTGGCTGCAGACAGACAGCACTGCCGTGTTAGCCACTTGCAGGGGATGGTCTATCCTGGGATGTCTGTCTGTGCTGGAGAGAAGATGCTGAGGTCACATCCAGCTTCAGACCCCAGGACTGGGTCTGGCTCAGGGTCACTGGCAGCGTTTGGGCTGCCGGGCACAGGCAGGGCTGCTCCACAGGGCACCGCAGGCTGGGCTGGTGACCTGGGGCTGGCCCGTGATGCACATCCTGCTCATGCATGTGGGCATGAGTCAGAGCCCGAGAGGAAAAGGCCTCACCCAGCGGCAGGCAGAGTGGTGCAGGGAGCTGGGGCTGTGTACTGATGGAGGAGATTGCTTGTTACTGCTGACAGCCTCCCCCGGCAAAATCCCTGCACCTGCAGCACGGGGAAGGGGCTTTGGAGCTAATCAGAGCTCCCACCTCACTGTCAGAAGTCCAAAGGAAATGCTGCAGGAAGGGTTTGTCAAGGTGGCTTAGAGCCTGCCTTTGGCACCTGCGAACTTAGAGCTAAAGGAGCTGCTGGGGGCTCCCAGCATACACATCCCAAGCTGCTGCCAGTCTCTCCAAAGTGAGAAGACACAGCAAGACTGATCAGACCCACGTCTGTTCCCCTCTGCTCTTGCGAGACCCCACCTGAAATACTGTATTCAGATTTGGGGACCCCAAAATAAGAAGGGCATGGACCTGCTGGAGCAATTCCACAGGAGGGTCCTGAAGATGATCAGAGGGCTGGAGCACCTCTCCTATGAAGACAGGCAGAGAAAGCTGGAGCTGTTCAGCCTGGGGAAGAGAAGGCTCCGGAGAGACCTTGAAGCATCTTCCAGCACCTAAAGGGGGCTGACAGAAAATAGGGGGAGGGACTCTTTATCAGGGAGTGTAGTGATAGGACGAGGGGGAATAGTTTTAAACTGAAGGAGAGTAGATTAAAATTAGATATTAGGAAGAAAATCTTTACTATGAGGGTGGTGAAGCACTGGAACAAGTTGATTCTATGCTGTGCAGAGGCCTCTGGAAAAGCAATATGGTCTTTATGTCTCTTCTTTCCATCACTTTGACCTCAGTATTATTATCTTCAGCACCTGCCACCTGCCCCTTACCCACGTGCTAATCTTGCATGTGCACTGGGACAGCTGAGCAATGGTCCAGCCACCCCCTCCCTCTCTCCTCTTCGCTGCTTTGCCAGGAAACAGGTGTCCAGATCTTTTGACCCTTGCAAATGATTGCATTTAATTATTTCTGGAAATTTTCCACTATGGTTTTAGAGTGATTCTTCCAGAAATCTGGTTCATCTTTGCTAGGAAGCCATTGTGTGTCTCAGGCAAAGGTCAGGATGAATCATTTCGGAAAACAGTGCAGCTGCAATGGACTCCCAGTGCTGGGGGAGTGGAAGCATGTCCATGGTTTGCTACTAAACACAAAGCCCTGAACACCCCCAGCACTTCTCAGAGTCAATGGGATGACTTGCATAGAGTAACAGATGCTGGGTATGACTGTAGGCAGTTCAAAAGCTGGTGGTAGATGGATCACAGCGGTGGATGGTCTTGCAGCTGTGGCTTTAAAAGGGTTATTGATTCATTTGGAAACAACTAGCATGAGTGACTTTGTAACAGACAGGATTATTTAGTCTCACCACATGCCAAGCATAGAAAAAGTACAGTTCAGCACTGCAATTCTTCCAGTGACCATCACATAAAAAACCCAACAGGATAAGGCACTAATGGGCTGGATAATGCCACTTCCCTTGTGTATGTTTGCAACTACCAAGGGACATGGGCTGTCCTCAAAAGCAAAGGGAGAAATTCTTCAGTTAAAGATCTATTAGGGAGGAGTTAAGTTGGGAAGCAATCAACCAAAATAAAAAAAAAAAAGCATGTGGATAATGATACAGCCATGATCCAGGCTGCTGCAGCCATTCAAAAGAAGGAGAAATAAATCACTCCGAGTGTGTACAGAAAACGCATCTCGAAAGACACATAAGTACAGCTTCTTATATCTGCTTCTATGCTGGGCAGCCTAAGGGAGCTGGAGCTTTCCTTTATGGGCTAGCTGAGGATGCTCCTGGTGACAAGGATGCACAGCATGATATCAGTGGAGCCATCTCAAATTCCGGTTGCTCTTCCTTTTCTAGCAAAGTGTCAAAAAATGCCAAGGAGTTACAGAAGCAAAGACAGACAGGGATGAGAGTGACCAGCAGGGTGTTGAGCTCTCTGCTGTGAGCCCGTGTGGGTCCTACCCCACTGGTGCAAGTTCGAAAGGCTTCACTCAAACCAGATGCCTCTGAGCAAGCAGAGAGCTGCAATTAAACCCTGGCAGCCCTATCATGTTTTCTGCAGGGATGATCCGGTTTCTGTGCTTGGGGTATTTGGTTCCACAGATCCCACATGCAGAAAATCCCCACCCGGATCATAAGGGTGTATCCAGAAGTTTTGCTCTGACATGTACTATAATGCAGCTACATTCAGGATATACTAAGGGGTTTTGCTCTGGCATAAATTATAATGCAACTACTGGAGCAAATCAGGTTTGGCCTGCCCACTGCGTTGCCATCCTACCGGGTCAAACCTAGAGATCCAAACTCGGCATTCACTCAGCAGAGCCTGAGGAACAAACCAGAGAGAAATTCTCCAGCGCATGCAACATTCCTGTGTAAATCAATGGGAACTGTAGAGTCTGGCCTGAAGTCAGGATTTCAGGATTTGACCCAATTTAACCTTGGCATAGTTGCCCAACTCCAATTTTTTAATTTTTTTTTTTTTTGGTGAGGCTCAACAATTAACTTTCAAAACAACTTAAAAAAAAAAAAGGCAGCTGGGGTTCAGAAGTGCTGTGCTAGCCAGCAGGGTTTTCTTAAAGTTACTTCCACTATTATGGTATTCGTTGGTGTCAGCATTTTGTGCACAGTAAAGAGCCACTCTGGGCTCTCTGTCCAGGGCAGAGCCATACGAGCCAGGGCAGAAGTTGCGCCTCTTCCCATACTTGACACACAAGTGGGTAGTTCCTTTTACCAAATTCAACTACTGGGGGTTTTTTTACACACTGGAGTGAAATTCAGCCACGTGCAAAATGCAAGGACTGCTCATGGCTCAGATTTGATGAGTCCCAATGTGGAGAGGCTTTGGGGGGACCAAGGAGTGGGATAAGAAGATGGGAAGAAGTAGGATAGGTTTACACCCTTGCAGAGAACTGAGCTTTCCTTTCTGTCCCTTCTTGTTTCTATGCATGGAAAGGATGCTGTTTCACAAGTTGTTTTCAGGAATCTCTTTCAAAGAGCTGATACACATAATAAACGTCTCTTTTTCTGCTCACCTTCCACCCATAACAAAAAGCATCATCTCAGTCTTAAAGATTTTATTGTTTTAATTATGCATCTTGGAGTTCACTGGGCCGCTACTTGTTAATATATTTAGTAGAGCGTGGGGGATGCCGACACTAATGGAGCTTGAAGACTTTTGTTTCAAAGGATCAGATCGTGACTTGTAAACCTGCACTGGGCAGTCCTGTGTTCCAGATTGAACCTGTGCAGTGGGGATGGGTGTCTGGCTGTGGCAGCAGCTGCTGTGATGGGACGGATGAGCCCAGCACTGAGGAGTCCCTGCAGCCCTGTTGTACCCATGTGGTGGGCTGAGCCTGGCTGGATGCCAGGCACCCACCAAAGCCACTTTTATCACTCCCCTCTGCAACTGGACACGGGAGAGAAAATATGATGAAGGGTTCATGAGTTGACATAAGGTCTTGGAGAGATCACTTACCAAATACCATCACAGGCAAAATAGACTCGAATTGGGGATATTAATTGAATTTATTACTAACAAAATCAGAGTGGGATAATGAGAAGTAAAATAAATCTTAAAACCACCTTCCCCCCCGCCTCCTTTCCAAGTTCTCCCACCTCCCCCCCAGCAGTGCAGGGAGATGGGGAATGGGGTTATGGTCAGTTCATCACCTGTCGTTACTACTGCTTCTCAGGGAGAAGTGTCTTCCCCTGGCCCCAGTGTGGGGTCCCTCCCACGGGAGATAGTCTTGCACAAACTTCTCCAACATTGACTCCATCCCATGTGCAACAGCTCTCCACAAACTGCTGTGATGTGGGTCACTTTTCCATGGGTTGCAGTCCTTCAGGCACAGGCTATTCCAACATCGGTTCCCCACTGGGTCACAAGTCCTACCAGGAAACCTCCTCCAGCGTGGGCTCCTCTCCCCATGGTCTGCAGGTCCCTGCCAGGAGCCTGCTCTAGCACACGTTCTCCATGAGCTTATAGCCATTTCTTGGGCATCTACCTGCTCTGGCAGGGTCTCCTCCACAGGCTGCAGGTGGATCTCTGCTGTCCCGTGGTCCTCCATTGACTGCAGGGGAACAGCTGCCTCACCGTGGTCTTCACCATGGGCTACAGGGGAATCTCAGCTCCTGAAGCACCTTCTCCCCATCCTTCTGCACTGACCTTGGTGTCTGCACAGTAGTTCCTCTGACATATTCTCACTCCACTCTTCTCTGGCCACAACTACATCCGTATTTAAGGAACCTTTTGTTCCCTGCGGATGTTCCCTTCCATCACTGCGGATGAATCTGGATGGCTCCCTAGTAGTTCAAAATAGCTTTTTGAGATTTAGATTTAGGGTCTGAATTTCTTCTTGTCCCCAAAAACATCTCAAAAGCTTACTTCCAGCAATGAGACATCCCCTGTACTTTTCAGCCACAGCTTTACTTGCAAAGGACTGTGAGAATGGCTATTTTTGAAAGCAAAATCAGCTCATGGAGGTTTAAGAGGCCTGGGAGCACCCAGCTTCAGCACCAAGAGATGTTTTGGCACTGCATTGTATTAGGGTTTGTGTTGGCATAAGATATGCTCAATGCTTTGGCAGGGGCAGGAAGAGCGTGGATGTGGAGGGGAGACCTGGGACTGGAGCAACTGAGGGTGAGAGTTTTTCAGATGATGTCAGGAGTGCCTGGGATACTGGTCATGTTTTATAATTGTGTGGGTGATGCTGCTTTGCTCCTGCTGCCCCTTGCCTCAATAAGTGACTGCAGCTCGGCCTCCGGGATTATTCAGACTCGGGAAGGGAGAAAAAGGGGTGGTGAAGCACATGTTTGGATGACTCTGAGGTTGCACCCTGTCTAATGAATGCCAAGAAGCACCCTATAACTCACTCATTGGGCTTTCAAGCATAAGCAGACAATGGGAGGTGTTCAGTAATAGAAAAAAATCTCGAATTTGTGTAGGAACTTTTTACTTTTAGCCTTTTACTCCCCCCCTCTTCCCCGCCTGTGACTCAACACCATTGCTGCACGACAGCATAACCTCAGGCACACAATCATCCTCCAGATATTACGACTGTCAGGCAAACAGATTGCTCACTCCATCCTGCGCTGGTCTGAAAGGATTACAATGTAGATTAGGATCAGGATTGCCTTCCTAACATTCTCAGCCTCAAAACAGGTGTAAAGGGAAAACACGTGAGGGAAATTATTTGCTGGTGGAGAATCTCTCCAGGAGGAATTGTTGGATAAATACTAACTGGAGATTGGGATCAGGCAGCTGCTGAGTTGGGCTTTTCCCACTCGGAGGTAATCTGAGAACAACGTTATGGGCTGCAGGCCCATGCAAAGCAAAAATGCCATTGCATACACGCATGAAAATGATTACCTGTGCATTCACACACTGTGTCCTGAGAGGTTCTGGTAAAAGGGAATAAAATAATCATAGAATCACAGAATGTTTTGGGTTGGAAGGGACCTTAAATATCATCTAGTTCCAACCTCCCTGCCATGGGCAAGGACACCTTCCACTAGACCAGGTTGCTCAAAGTCCCATCCAACCTGGCCTTGAACACTACCGGAGATGGGACATTCACAACCTCTCTGGGCAACCTGTTCCACTGTCTTACCACCCTCATAGCAAAAAATTCCTTTCTTATGTCCGATCTAAACCTACCCTCTTTTAGTTTAAAACCATTTCCCCTTGTCCTATCACTACATGTCCTTGTAAAAAATCCTTGTCCGGCTCTCTTGTAGCCCCTTCTAGGTACTGGTAGGTGCTATAAGGTCTCTCCAGACCCTTCTCCACTCCAGGCTGAACAGCTCCAAATGTCTCAACTTGTCAGCCTGGAAGAGAGAACCAAACACACTCCTTTGCCAGTGAAATGAACAAGGTGTGATACCCACTACTGGAGATGGGTTAAAGAATGGAGTGAAAAGCCTGACTGCAGAGAGTGTTCTAAGGATTCATGCATATATACAGGCTCTTGTTCAAGTTCTGCGTGTGTTGAGATTGTTTGAGAACTGCAAATGCAAAGACAGAGCTGCAGGTCCAAAGCCAATACGTATTGCTGTGAGCCTGGTATCTTTGTTACAGATTATTAACTCCAGCCTGCATGTGTGGTATATCAACTTAGATTATTTCCTGTAAATACATCTGTGCTGGAAAGCTCAGGTTGGATTCCACATGTATTTCTCGTCTGCTCTTTTCATCTGGATAGACTTGAGCAAACTGAGATCATGTGACTTGCCAAAACCACCCAGTGAGTCACTAGCTCAGCCCAGATTAGATCTCAGGAGCTTTCTGGCTTTGATCTAGCCACAAGACCACATGGCCTTTTTCTATAGTCTTTGATGAAAGGCTACATAAACACACATAAGGGAGTTTACTAAATTTTTTTGGAAGTTCTGAAAAACGTTTTGCCCCTGCAGCAAGCAAAATTGGAATGGGCTGTAAACGGGTGCCATGCACATATCTGCTAGAGTAAAAAAAGTAACAGGAACTAGGTATATGTCCAAACACCTGAAAGGAAAACTGTGCAAGTGACAACAGGATGCTCTGGATAATAGTGCTGTGGATGCTGTACCTGCCATATGCGTCTTTCCACAAGAACTGGTTACCTTATAAAGAGATGTGGTTGCGTCATCCTTCAGAAAGTATAAACACATTAGGCAATGTTATTCTCTAAAACATCAACACATGAGCTACTTACAATGGACTAAAAAGTCATTGTTGCTTTGAGGATGTATTTGTCCCAAGTGATTCATAACAATCCATGGCACTGAGGCTATGAAGACTTCTAAAGGATGCCTCCACTTCCAGGCAAGTATCCACGGAAACAAGCCCACAAGTTTGCTTTGTTTGCCTTCTCTTACCTAGGATAACCTCTTAAGCTGCTTTGTGGACAGCCAGGCTTCCCAGATGAAACAGATGTCTAACCCTTCTCGATGCTGGGCTTTGCTTGCTGTACCTGCTGTGCTGCTGACCACCACAATCTCTCCTGCGGGAAGGGCAGCAGTTCCCTTTGACAGGGCTGGATGAGGACATCTCAGTGGCAGTAGCTCCTATAGTACAGTACTAATGTGGTTCCAGAGGCGGCTGCCAAGAATTGCTTCCCATGCCTGCCTGCGCCAGGAGATGTGTGGAATGACAAAACCGAACCTAGCAGAGTGCAGGGGCCGTGTCAGTGTGACCCAGGGATTTGGAGCAGGACCCAAGAGCAACTCAGATACCCCCGTGCTCTCAGGATGGGCAGCTCAATTAGACAGAGTCTGTCCTCTGGCAAGGGAAAGCCAGACCGTGACCACCAATGCCAGAAGACTGTTTAGGCCTGTAAATCACCTTTTCTACTTTCTTTCTTTCTTCCCTGGCCTCCGCTCTGGCCTCTCTGTCCCTTTGAAATCGTTTCTGGGATGTAGGGAGACATCCTGCATCATTTTGGATCCTGTGTAGCCCATATGGCCACCTGGAATTCAGCTCTCAGTTTTCTGAGACCCACATCATTAGGGAAAACCAGCGTGTGTGTGTCTGTGTCAACACATAACAAAACACATTGTAAGCACCCTGAGCTCAGGAACTAATACGTGCTCTGGCAGGAACACAGTTGTACCAGCAAGAGTACAGGGTCATAAGCAAAAGCAATATTGTTTCCTGTGGGACTAATAAAGACAAAAGACAAAGCAACTGTTTACTGTACTAGTGAGGAGACTGTTTGGGACACTGAAAGGGGAATACGGCAGATACTGACACATGGTCATTAAGTACAGGTAAATGTTCAACCTGAAAAGAACACAGAAACTCAACCCTGAACTGCACATAGGTGTTCTGGGCACTAAGGCAAGTGCCTATCTGAGGTGTGTCAGAGAAGCTTGTCTGCTGTCCTCCTCTTATACTGCTATTACCTCATCCTATCTTCTTGATTTGAATCAATTGAATAGCACCCGCATTGACTCATGCTTTCTATTCAGGTCAGTTGTAGAGGTGGAGAGTCAAACCCATTTTGAAACTCAGGACCTCTGTTCTTCTGCTCCAGGACTGGCCCTGTACAGCTGCCAAGCTCTAAAAGCCTGCACAGCATTTGTGCCCAATACCAGCAGGAAATGTCTTCCTTCTGGCACTGCAAGTAACGCGATGTGATTTATGGAGTGAAGTTCCACTTAATAAAACTGGAAATGAGGTACTGATGGGTGGCTGTGAAAAGACCAACACACTGCACAAGAAAACAGGGTGTTCAGTCCTCCAGTCACCTCTTCACAGCTCAGAGGAGGAAACTCCAACAGGATTTTAATTCACTCTTAGTTGGATCACTTCATCCAGCCAACAGCAGTTCCCTAGGGTTTAAAAAAATGGGGGTTCACTGCTTAAACTTCAGACAGCTCTGACTAACACAAAAGAGAGCCTCCTTCTGACAGAAATGGAAGGACTAATCACTCAATCTAAAAATTAGAAGTTGTTTTTGTACCACAGACCATAATTAAATTAGATTTATCTCATGCAAGTAGATTAGAGCACTAATTATGAGCCTATTTATTCAGTGTACACACACATATCTGTGGACATAAACACACATATGTTTCTATATTCAGAAATACAGGCAAAGTTGAACCCAAAACCCAAGGGGATGTTATTGCTTCCCTGTGTGGGGAGGAGGATCTCCACGTCTGTGGTGCCGGACAATCTTCACTTCATCAATGGCTTTTAATGCTTCAGACATCTGTGCTTGTCCATGAAGATGGTATCTTGGAGGTGGAGGATTTGGCAAAGCTTGTGGTAGAACAACAGTTAAGCCATAGACGAGTGTATGGCCTGGTAGGACTGGAAGAGATTGCATCAAAGATTGGGTTTCTGCCAATGAAACAGTAGCCATGGGGCGAGTTAAGCCCTGGTGACCTTGTGGTCAAACTTCTAGCTGTAGCCTCTTTGGGAGAAAATCCAAGTGATGCTCATGCCCTTGGTGAAGTCAGCAGACCTGAAGAACATGTGTCATTGTCAGAAGCCGAAGCACACGCTGACAGACTTTGTCAGTTCTTGGAGACACAGGGGGGTACATCACATTACTTCACTGTGACTGATGGAACTGAGACATCTGTGGAGCAGCAGAGAGCACCAGCCTGGAGACAAAGATCACGGACTTTTTTAGTAATGACATGACTGCTCACCATACTGAGGGTGGGTTAAATGCACTCTCTCACTTTGGTGTCATTACAACACATTGCCATGTCTGTTCACTGATGTTCCCACTTCATACAAATTATTGCTAATGTGACCAGTTTTTTTTTTGCAGTCCCCTTATGTCTGAGTAGTCAAGGATGTGCTGTGTTTATGTGTACACGCATGTGTGTGTTTGCACATATATAAAGCAGTTGCTGGCATAGTTGATTGGGAACATAAATGGAAAATGTGAAGTGTTAATGAAAACCGGAAAATATCCAAGACTATTCTACTGGATGCTCAAAACTCCATGATATCATGGAGAAAGAAAATAGATATGTGAGTTAAGAAACAGTCTATTTTAAAAGAGATGCAGAAAGAGCAATATAACATGAAGAAATGAGGTATAAATCAGGCAAAATCCACAGGAAATAGAACGACGATGATTATAAATTACAAGTTAAAACAATGTAAGTGATTGATAAAAGGAAACCAAGGGATCAATAGACTATCAACAGCCAATGGAGTGAAAGAAATGCAGAAAACATTCACATAATCATGTCAGGAACAATGCTGCCTCTTCTCCCAAACTCATCTCCATGGCTATATAGATCAATTGCCAAATATAGATGGTAAAATCACAAAAAAAAAAAAGGCAGAAAAGGCAGAAATATTCAATAGCTGTTTCTATTCTGCATTTAGGAAGAAGGTGGATATTCATCCCATATGATGTTGCAGATGGAGTACAGCATCTACCATCTGGAAAAACGGAGGATGTGAGGTAGCATTTGCTAAAATTAAACATTTTTCGCATCATCTGGCCTGGCTATCTTTATGTCTTAAAGGAGTTGTCTAAAATGCTCAGTGAAGTTATATATTTACAAATCTTGGGGAATTCCAAAACACGGAAGACTGACAGGGTAGCTCTGGGACTTAATAAGTGTAGAGGGATACTCTAGGGAGCAATAGATTGGTTAGCAGGACAGTATCCCACAACACAGTCACCAAAAGTTCACTCAGGCCTCCAACAGCAAGCCATTAGAGGTTAAAAATAAAACCAATGCTAATCAGCAGGGTTTTGTGGAAGGCAAGTCTTGTCAAAGAAACCTGTTGCCATTTTCTTTGGACGCAATTAGAGATCTGGTTCACACTTTCTTGGCTTTCTCCACCACATGACAAGTTGATTAATGAGCTCACATTATGCAGGATGAATAGGGCATACGCTAAGAGTTGGCTGAGTGACAGATGTAAAAAAGTAGTTATTAATGGAGGATTAATGGGAAAAAAGCAGGCCAGGGATGTTTGAGGGGGTGAAGCCAGCAACAGGGAGCTCAGTGTTTCTGTAGCTTTGGTCTGTGTGACTCAAACATCTCCATCCTACAGCAAAGGGTTAGAGACCCTGATGTTACATATTTGTCTTGGCAAGATCTTATCTGTTTGCACACCACTAGGATTCATCTGAGCAATTGTCTCCATTATCCAGGTAGGAAAGCAAGGAGGTAGCAGAGATGGGCTGCTATTTTAGGAAGCTGTGAGAAGCAATGGATGAGAGAAACCAGTTGATTTCTTAAGGGCCAGTTTGTGTGTGCAATATCAAATTTCTGGCCTGACAAACCCACAAAGGCCATCAAGCAAATCAGTAGCAGATCTGGGAAAAGAGCTCAGCAGTTGCTGGCTCCTGGCCTGACCCAGGGTGACTCACTTATCTTACACATGTTGCATCTTTTCCATGCACGGAGCAGGCATTGACATCAGCATGGCCCAAAAGATCTACTCCTTCTGGCCAGCACTGATTGTTTGCTCTCCTCCCAGCACATGCATCAACTTCCACCATCCAATAACTATAGCAGCACTTCATTTAACACCCCTACACCCTGTTACTAAATGTTTGATAGAAGATTAAAGAAACAAGTTCTTGTATGCTAATATACCTGTCAAGTATTTGCTCCTATTTTATCCCTTCGCTTGCTTTGTTGCCTTTCCTGACAACTTGACTATTCACAGGAAGTGTCACCTTGCAGGATATCATATAGGCTGACGTGACTGTTTAACACAGTCATAGGAAGAAGCCACATAAGGTAAAATATATTATATGCATTAGTTTTTTGTTTCTACAGTGGGCAGAGGAAAGTCTGTGTCTCAAGGTTTGCCAGTACCCTGTCAGCAGCAGCTGGTACCTGGTTTAATGCTGTGGGCTGGCTGTGAGGCTGCAAGTAGAACCCTATTTTGTCCTGGGAAGGCTGGAGAGGAAATGAGAAATCTCCCGGAGTTGTGGTGGCACTTATGTCAGAGCTGGCCTGCACCCTCCCTCCAAGTGCTGCTCTCTGCCAGGCTGGTGCATGGCAGGGAGAGAAGCCATAGCTGTTCTGAAGGTGATGGTGAAATAATCTTTATAAAAAAAGGAAGTGGAAAAAGAGGTAAAATAACTGGTTTGCAAATGTTTCATTATCTGTTGGAAAGCAGCAAGATTCATTTTATTTCCCCTGCAGTGTCTCTGCTTGACATAGGAGAGCTGCCAGCTATGACATCTCCCCTAGGATCAACAACCCAGACAACAGGAGTAACTGACAGCTGAACCCTCTTGGGCCTTTCATTAAAAAAAACCCCAAAGCAACAAAACCCCCAAACCCCCCTATGATTAACTAAAACACAGGGCAGAAAGCATCACGCTGGGGATGCTCTGGGAAGGGCAGGGTTCAGCACTGTGCTTCTGTGCCTGCTCCCCTGATAAGTGGGCCATTTTCTACCCCTGACGAAGACAGGTTCCTCTGGGGCTGGGGCTGTTACTGGTGGCATTGGGCACAATGGCAGAAGCAGAGGCACTGAAGATGTGGAAAGAAATCCCCTCTGGGTGCAGCAGTCCTGAGGGGCAGGGGAGCTGAAACTCATTGCTTGCCCACAGAGCAGCTGAGGTGCCATTCTCAGATGGCAATTGTGAAGCCTTTCCTGGCTGCAGCCCTGTAACAATATGTCCTGGCATTTGCTTTTATCAGTAACAGCAGTCTCCATGCTGTAATTACAGCCAGTCATCCGGGAAAATCAGTAGAAACTCTAACCCCTCCAGCCTGCAACCCCAGGTATGCAAGTGGCACAGCCCACTGCTGCCTCCCAAGGTCCCAGCACAGGGCTGAACCCACTGACATCTCCTTAGAGTGGCAATGGCCAGCTTTCCAGGAGGCCCTGGCACTCACTGAGAGCACGGTCAGGGTAAATAGCCAAAAGAGATGTGGCAGGGCTGGGAGATCCCCCAGGGATCCTGAGGCTGGAGTGCTGCTGCAGCATTGTGAGACTCTTCCCCGGTCATTGGAGACAGTGGGCAAGGAGGTTTTGCTGGCAGTGTGCTGGGGACCAGGGCACTTGCTGAGGTGTCCCAATATCCCCATTTGTTCACTCACCACACCCTTGGGTGAGGAAAGCCTTATTGTTCGCTGTTATCTCAAAATCACCCACAACTGCAGCCCCAGCCAGTGTGACAGAGAGGAAGAAAAAAGCACAGATGCCAGGACTCATTTCTAAAGGGTGGAGGTGGAGATCCCCCTTGCTTACATCAGGATGAAGCTGCAGAAGTTCTCCTGGATGTCAGGACCATGTGCTGCCTCTCCTTATGTGGAGAAGGAGGGGCTGCCATTCTTCTGTCTTTTACAACCCTGGGCATCCATCTCAGTGGATTTGGGTAGTTTCAGAACATGCCTGCCCCTTGACATCCACTAAGAGGTCCTGGCAGCATTTACCCATTTTCCCAGAAATTACTTGATTGTTTCTATTTTCAGGGGTTTGGCTGATAGCTCTTGGTTGAATAAAGACCCTCTTTACCTCCATGGGGCAAAGCTCAGTCCCCATTAGATGAGCACTCACATACACAATGGCCATCACAAATGGATGGCCAATTCTCCTCCTTCCTCTCAGGTACCTGTTTGAGTGGAAATTGCCCTTTTCTGGAAGAAACACGGTGCTGAACCTGAAATTAAAATTAAACACAATCAATGTGTCTCAGTACTGACTCCTGATTGAGATCATTCACTGGGAGAATGGGTGGGGGGTCCTGACTAATATTTTTCCTCTAGGCAGAGCTTAACATGAATTTCAAGAGCACCAGATTGATGAGAGAGTCCTGGAGCGGCAGCATTTCTCTGTCTCCATCTGGTACGCAGACACCCCAGTGTGCTGCATGTTAAGACATCTCCTGCTATATTTGTAAATAATACTAATTGCTCTGAGCTCCTTCAGAAGCACTAGAATTAGAGGGAATGAGGAACAAACTGCAAAGCTGTCCTGAGGTGCTGCAAGCCCAGGTTCATCAGACAGTGTCACTGAGCACAGAAAGTCAGCAGCTGCAGCAGTGCTGCAAAGCCATGAAGAAAAAATGCAGCCATGCCAGCAGGACAGAGCTAGCAGCCCTCACATGGGCTCAGACCTCCCTAAAACTCCTCAGCAGTAGAGGAGGACATCAAAAGGCTCAGTTCTGAACTCAGCTGAGGAGTTAAGAAGAAAAGGCTTTTTTTATTGAAGAAGCAGTGGGAAGCAGAGGCTCTCGGGGAAGCTGAGGAGTGAGCAACCCTGAAGCAAACAGCAACCCCCAACACTGCAGCCATAGAAAGGGGCTCACATAGGTGTAGGCTCCACAGCTGAGCTACATCAGGAGTTTCTCAGGAGCAGTACCTCAGTGAAATCCATGAATCAATCCAGAGGATGTAATTAGTGCCTTTGGAGGCTGTGAGTAGGCCAGTAGCAGACAAGGCTGTGATGCTGGATTCCAGGAGCTCTATTACTGCTACAATCAAATCGTGCCATTTTTCCAGATTGTTTGCTGCTGCTTTTTTTGTTTATCATAGAAACTAAAAAAAATCAATAATTTTCAAAGGGCATGAAAAAGAGCAAAGAACTTTTTTTTTTTTTATTAAATAAAATACATAATTTGCAATATTAAAACTAATGCTTATGGCAAAGCATCCTTCTCATTCATTCATGAGTCAGGCACAATTCAACCTCATTTATGCCCAAGCACTAAGATTAATTCAGGTCTGTGCAGCTACAAACTTGTCACTCACTGCCTCAGCCACACGCATAAGCCAAGGGCTCTCCCCACCAGTGACACGGGTCTTCATGCTCTGGTCAGTCCTGCAGTGCTGCCCATAGCACAGGACCATCTGGGGAGGTCCAGGGCTGGGTCTGGCAGGCTGAGCCCAGCTCTGGCTGAAGGCAGGCAGTCTCACACTGACCCAGTTGCTCTAACGTGGACACATCCAGACTGTGGTGGCCAGGAGCTGCTCCAGGGGATCGATGAAGGGCAGGAGCACATCTGTACCATGACACAGGGTTCAGCGTGGGGCTGCCCAGTGCAGCTGAGCCCCAGCTGGCACAGCCACAGGGCACAGACAGGGTCTGGATAGCTCCAGGTTGGAAAAGCGAGGCTGTATTTACACAGTGCTGCCTACAAGCTCCCAAGCCCCAGCTCTTGGCAGCTACAGCCTGATTTGTCTAGACTACATCTGGACTCGAGCTGGCTCCTGGCCAGCTCAAATGAATCTCTCAACACCGTGCTTCCCACGTGTCAAACCCTGGGATTAACACGGTCAGTGGGAGCTCCCATCTATCTGCATCAGCCATCTGCATCAGGCAGTGCAGTCAGTCCCATAGATGTTGACAATACATGCTGAATTTGCTGTAACACATCTCCTGAAACCTTTGAAGTAGGCACATCTTGAGTCTGCACTTCATGCAAGGGTCCCTGTTTCTAACTTGGCAAATCTGCAACATAAATACTAACAATATGCCCTATAAATACATATATTTTTTAGCAGCCAAGCCAAAATTGAATGAAGTCCATAAGGAGGCATAGACAGCCTTCACTGGTTTTACAGTGGGACATTTATTTTTGTTCTGAATAAAAAAATCATTGTCATCTAACAAGAAGTTTTCTGGTCATAATTGACTCTCAGGCTATGTCCATATTAGTATATTAAGCAACACACATTCCTGGGCCCTGATACATGTTCATCTATGTTTTTAAATAGTTAAAATGTTCCACAGTGCAGTGTTGGATGGTGTTAACCAGCAGGCTTCCAAATAATTCCCAAGCACTGTGAGTCAATACAGGCTATTCATCTCTCAGTGAGCAGGTTGGATATGCCCGCTCTGTTTTGATGGATAAGGGAATTTACCTGTATGGACATGCTATTCCATGCCAATTGGCCTCAGGGCCAGAAATGGTCCTAGGAACATCTAGTTTACTAGTATAGACATAGCCTTTGGTGGTGACCACTTATTTAAGTGTATGTAAACAGGTAATTAGGATTGCGCAATTGTTGCTTGGACTAATTGCATATGCCAGATCTTTACAAGAGGGTGAGTGCTCAGCACCCAATATGGACCATTTTTTTTAGAAAAAAAAGAAGCAGTAATTGTGCATAATAAACACTTAAAAACCTGGCTCCAGGGGTCTCTTTAAAGCTGCCAGAATTCAAAAGGAGTAGTTGAATTTGCTGTTTCCATGGTAGTTTGGGTTGGGTTTTTTTTGTTTGTTTGTTTTATATTTATTGCAGTTTCTGAAATTTGTGGCTTATTGTGGCTGGCCAGATGGATGTGAGAGTAAAGAAAATTGGCTACTCAACTTTTTTTCGGAGAAAATTACCAAGATAGAAAGTGGAATCCTTGTGAGTCCAGGAGGGAAAAAGAACACGAATAGCTAAAAATGGAGGCCTGGGGCTATTGGGACACCATGAGCTCAGGTCCACAGCACTAAAATCATAGCAACAGGTGATTTAAACTGATTATTTGAATAGTGTTAATTAGTGCTTTAACAAAAAACTTTTTTTTCCACTGAGGATCATAACAGAATTTTTTTTTCTATTAGCAAAATATGCCTTTTTCATATTTCTTCAGTTTATTACATTCCTTACTGCCTTTTAATGCACATCAGATTAATAGCAAGGAAGATTTCAAATGCAACTTGATTCATTTTAGCATGTTCTCTCTTGATCAGCCTGGTTACTTGGGGACTGCATTCCTCAAAATCTTTCCTGCTGTGCTGGTCATTCAGCATAACCCCAGGACCAGGATAAATCCTGGACTGCAATTTCTGTCAGACTCATCACCCCACTTGTAGTTGCAGACACTCCAGTTGGGCTTTTGAGCCCTTTAGTTGGGCGTCATGTTGTTAAGTGTCAAATTTTTGAACTTGTTCTTCAGTTCCAGTTGGCTCCAGTTTAGGTGTGTAGATAAGGTTGAGGGTTTTCTGATTCAGTTTATCTGTTTGCAAAATGAATATAATGCTAATTAATTAATCATAAAAAAAATCTTATTCTGCACAGAGATACTTTATTTTTACCTCCTTAAAGGATTTCAGAACCTCTTGAAAATGTCGCAAATAGTTCCCAGAGGTCTCTTTATCTCTCCCTGAAGTACAGCCAGCTCTGGAGTGACCTGTGGCAAATATTTAACATTCCAGAGCAACAATTTAGGCTAGGAAGTGAAAAGGAAAGCCTTGTTCAGTTGAAACTAGAGGGAGATTTCAGATAGGCAGGAAGTAGGTACCTCAGTTGTGCTTTGATTAATTACAGCTACTTCCCTGGGGTAGTCATAAGCTTGGTCACATTTTATAAACAGTCATAAGAGGAAAGGAACTATAGAAAGCGAATTTCAGAATCATCCTTCACAAACATGAATGAGTTAAACACCATCTGATAAGAAGGCAGTGTTTTGGGTTTTATTTTCAAAACATCCCATGTGTAAATGAATGTTCAACCTCTTGAGCAAGTGGCCATGTACATAATGAGCTGTTTACTCAAGATACTTCCATCAAACACAATCAGGTTGCCTAACTACGTTTGCAAGACCCCCCATTGCAACAGGTACTGACTGCAAAGGCCTCGAACAAAAGTCTAAGGAGGGATTAAAGCTAAATGTGACATGGATAGATAGCGAACACTGACGTACAGAAATGTTATCTCTGGGAAAACAGGGATGGTGACAGGTGGGCTGCTGGAAAATAAAACCTGACAGGGACCATCAAGTGTCATACTGGAGGGAAAACATGCCAGTCAGGGGAAAGGTGAGAGAGGGGAAAGGTTTAATGGGAGATTTTGCCCTTTTCTGCAGCTGATTAGATCCAGTGCAGAGCCTGGAGCAGTTTGATTTGATTTGACTGCTCAAGGTAGCCTGGCCTGGAAGTGCACATGTTCTGCAAGAGCATGCATCATTTATTTTTAAGACTATATCTGATAAATGAGACCCATAATATAATGTACTAGTTTATCTCAACAGCGCCATAAAGCAGAGCAGTAATCAGGAAAAGATTCATAACAAAATACCAGGACGTAGATTTATTATTTTGAAACCAATTGCTCTCTAGTACAAAGTTGAAGATACCTGCAATATTAAAATTCTTGGTCTTTCCAGGTTTTGGCACAGGAACCACCAGTTTCTTCTAGTCAGACATTATTCTTCAAGCACTGACATTTAAAGGTGGGAATTGTGAAAATGTTATTCAAATTTGCCCATACATTTGTAGGTCAATGTCCTCTGTCTTATGCCAGACATAAGGAGAGCCAACTCTTGAATCAGAGACCTGGAGCTGGGACAAGAGTCTCATAGGCCTGGCCAATCCTGAGGTTCCAGTTTGAAGCTCTGAATACAAATTCCTGAATACTTTCCATGTGGACTCTTCCACGAAGCAAGCATCCTTGGGCAGAATTGACCGGTTATACATTTAAAATGGGGAACAGAGGAGAGGAGAACAAAAAGGTGGAAGGATGTCCATTTTCCAGACCCTAGAAAACTCTGGAAAAACTATCAAACAAGCTGTTTGCAAACCCAACATGGATTTATTAAAAGCAAGTCATGTAAACCATGTCTTTCCTTTTACAGCAGGGTTTTAGGGGATAGGGAGAAGATAAGGATCTTCCATCTTGATATTTGTCTTGACTATTTTGTAGTCCCACAAAATAGACAAATATCCTCTAGAATAAGTCACTATGGGGCCTCTGGTGGTCTAGTGGTTAAGGTGCAGGACTTTCACCGCTGCGACCCGGGTTCGATTCCCGGCCCCCCGGGCAGATGGAGCTCGTCAGCCCTGTAAGGCAATCCATCTAAGAGAAGGTCACTCTAAACAAACCTACGTCCTGGGGACCTCACTGCCACTGTCCAAGCTTGCTTGGCCCCGGCAGATGAACCTCAGGATTAAAGGGTGGGCTCAGTTCAGCGCACGCTGGGTCTCACCTAAAAAAATCCACTGCGCAGGCTCGAAGGGATAATGACCTTTCCCAAATCTTCGCTCTCGAAGACTGGCCATTATTATTATTATTATTATTATTATTATTAAGTCACTATGTATTAGTGACTTTTGGCTTGTGCTTGTGCTTGGAAATTACACTATTAGTTTAACTATGAATTAATCACCATCTGTATGGAAAACTGTAGCCAGAGGAGTTCTGCAGGGATCTGCCCTGGGTCACCCTCTTCTATAACAATCTGGATGATGACAAAGCTGTGTATATGCTAGAAGCCAGGGGCAGAATTCAAAATGCTTGTGACAAGTTGCAAGAAATAGGCTGAAAAAGGAAGGGTTCAGTGGTGCAGGTGCAAAATGCTACATCTGAGCAGAAATAGAGCAACTAGACCAATTTGAGACAGGGAACAATTGTTTAGCTGGCAGTTCTCTTTCGAGAAGACTCTAGGGTTATAGTAGATCACATGCTGAACATGAATCAGCTGTGTCATGGGATTGCAAAAAAGGCAGACATTGTATTGGGTTCTGGTAAGAGGAATGCAGCTTGTGAGACAGATGAAGTCATCCTTCTGCTCTACTTATCATTGGTGAGGCCTTGGCTGTGGTATTATGTTGAGTCTGGGGCACTTCAGTAAAGATGTGGGTCAGCTGTGGAGAGGCCAGAGGGGGGGAAATAGGAATGATCAGAGATCTGAAAAGAGTTAAGTTGTCATGTCGAAACTGAAAAAAATGTGGTCAACCTAGAGAAGATTGAAGGGGAGCACAAGAACATTCTTCAAACACAGAAACAGTACTTAATTTTTTTCAAATGTATAGTGCACTGTAAGAGTGGCTTAAATTTAATTAGAAGAGATTCAAGTTAGTCACTGGAAAAAACAACCAACCAATCTAATGACCTAAGATAATGGAACACTAGAATCAATAGCAGAGCTTGAAGGACAAGCTAGACAAACAGGACAGGAATTACATAGGTGCCATTTATTGTTTTTAAAGGGTCTTGTTTTGAAACAAGAAGACAATTTTTAGCCATCTTTCTGCTTCAGTTTACTTGAGGTTCATGGGACAGCATATTTTAGGTAATTCAGTATCACAGCATGGCTGAGGCTGGAAGGGGCCTCTCGAGGTGGGCTAGCCCAACCCGCTGCTCAAAATGGGAACGACTAGGAATGGTGGCTCAGTGCCATGCCCGGTCAGGTTTTGAATGTCTCCAGATATTTAGACTCCACAATGTCTCTGTGCAACTTGCTCCACGGTTTGACCACACTTTTTTATTTTCAATTTATTGGAATTTACTGTATTGCCTCTTGTGCTGTCACTGGATGCCACTGAGAAGAGTTTGGCTCCATCTTCTTAACTCCACTCATCTGGTATTTATTTACATGGATAAGATGCTTCTGAGCCTTCTCTTCTCCTGGCTGAACAGACTCAGTTCTGTCAGTCTCTCCTCATATGGCAGATGTTCCAATCCCGTAATCAACCTCATGACCTTTCTCTGGATTCACTTCAGTGTGGCCAGTGTCCCCAGCACTGGACACAACACTCCAGATGTGTCCTACCAGAGTCGAGCAGAGGGATAGGATCAACTCCTGATAATGCTCCATTATCCAGGTCATCAATGAAATCTTGGAGTTTTGGCTGCAGTATCAACCCCTGGGGTATACCACTAATGACTGGCCTTCCAGCTGGGTTTGTGACAGTGATCACAACCTATTAAACCCAACAATTTAGCAATCTCTCAGTCCATCTCACTATTCAATTGTTTAATATGTACTTCATCAGTTAATCTATAAGGATTTTATAGGACACAGTATCAAGAACCTTGCTAAAGTGAAGATAAACAACATCCACTACTATCCCTTCATCCACCAAGCCAGGTGTCTCATCACAGAATTCTATTGGGTTTCTTAAACACAATTTCCTGTTCATAAATCCATGCTGAATACTTCTAGTCATCTTCTTGTCCTTCAGATGTTTGGTAATGGTTTCCAGGATTATTTGCTCTATCGCCTCCCCAGGGATAGAAGTGAGGCCTTACTAGTTTGTAGTATCCCAGTTCCTCCTTCTTGCTCTTGTTGAAGATAGTAATGACATTTACTTTCTTCCAGTCCACAGGAACTTGCCTGTTTGCCCTGACCTTTTAAAGATAACTGAAAGTGGCCTCACAATGACATTGGCTAGCTCCCTCAGCACTCACGGACGCATCTCATTAGGTTCCATGGACTTGTGCATGTTCACTTCAAATTTCCTAACATGTTCCTCACCCACCAATGGTAAATCTTTCATGCACCAGACCTTCCCTCTGATCTCAGGCCACTTGGATTCCTGAAGGCATGTCTCAGCAGTAAAAAGTGAGATGAAGTGGGCATCGAGTACCTTGGCCTTTTCCATGCCATTTTTATCAGGTCTCCTGCCCCATTCAGACCAGGTCTGCATTTTCCCTAATCTTCCTTTTGCTGCTGATATACCCACAGAAACCCTGAAGTCCAGGTTGTGATCTTGCTTTTTACCTTGTTCTCTCCTCTCAGGATCCTGTACTCTGCCATTTTACGTTCACTGCAGTCAAGACTGCCCTGACCTTCATATCCCAGATCAGCCTTTCCTTGTTTGCAAGCATGAAGTCTGTCACTATATAAAGGTGTGTCAGTGTGTGGGGAAGCAGGACATTGCCACGTGGAAGAAGTCAACAGTCAGTTTAATTTACTGAATGTGGTCTGAAAAAAATAGAGAATTAGGTTATGGATCTCCTTATTTCAGCCCATCTGTCTATCCCATGCCTCTGCCACAACATCCAGACAGGAGTTATCTCTGAATTAATTCTTCCATGCAGCAGAAAAGCAGGCAAGGTTGGGCAGATACTGTGCTGGACTTTTGAGTTCAGTCCACTATAGTCAATCTGACCCACCTTTCCCAAATTCCTCTACTTTGAATAGGCAAAGGGAATCATCAGAAACTTCTGCCGGGGCTGCGAGGGGAAGTAATGTCTGGTGAAATTATGAGGATGGGGATTGGAGAGGACATGAATAAGAGAAAACAGGCAAAAAAAGGTAAAAAGAAAAAAAAAAAGAAAAAACCGGACAAGAAAACTTTTCTGTGTGTAGAACACTGAGATCCAGAAGGATGATTCAAGTCATACCTCCACCACTGACCTATAATATACCTTTAGTTAAATCCTGTTGTATCTTTGGACTGTTCTACCCCATCCCTTCAGCTGCAGGAGTGTTGAGGGCAGGAGAGGAAAGAGGAAGGTTTCGTCCAAGGAAGATCTATCTGTGCCTCCATGCTGCCAAGCCTGCACACGGTAGGCACGTGTCTCCTGCTGTGTGAGGTCAGGAGTTATGTGGCTCTGTAGCTCTTCCCTCTCTGCCTCAACCTGATGCATAAGCTCATCAGCTGCCAGAACTTTTCCTCATTCTTGTAAAAGGGTTGTGACCTCAGGCCCCAGTGATCTTCTGTCTGAGCATTGGATTAATAAGGCCAGCTTTGGTCCTTATTCTCCATGCCTGGGAATGGACTGAGTTCAGTGCTGTGGTGGCCCTTCTTTTCCTGGCTTAGAAGAGAGGGAGGATATTTGGGTGGCTGAAAATGAGTGAGGTGAGTTGGAGGATATGGAGGTGAGTTTGCCAGGAAAATACAATATGTTGGTTTATTTTTCCTGTTTCTGGGGAAATATTTTCTTTTCTGTTAGGGTAGATAGGAGAGGTTATTCCTGTGCATTGATAGCTGTACTTTACATAAACTTGTCAAGTGTTTGAGTGGGTTGCTCTGAGGTGTAGCCACAGGAATAATAATAGAAAAAAGAAGTCAGAATTCCCTTGTTCTGCAAATAAAACATACAAAATGAAACCTGAACAAGATATAAGGGAGAGGAGGATGGGCAAAATTATCACCCTCCATAGTCAAATGGCACAGCCCCAAGAAGGGATGTGGCTTACACTTGCACAAACAGGCATTACCTTTTGCCCTTGCTAAAAGTGACTCAGCTGCAAATATCCTCTGCAATTGATTGTTACTCTGGAAAAACAAATGATTCGAACTTTGTAGAAAGGCATGTGCAAGGCACCAGAGTCTGACAACAGGGCACAAGAGAGATCAGCACTCTGCTTGCAAAAAAGGTCTTTCTAAAGACCACAACAGCCTTTGAAACACACTGTAAGGCACAGAGTAGACCTACAGGCAGGCAAATAAAACCTGGCTCTCCCCAAAGGTAATGAAAGTATTGCCACTGCCTAACTTCCTGGGAAACAGGCTGGGAACTGTACTAAAGCCTCTAGACTGGGATTATATGCTCTGCAGCAGTACTACCTGGCCTTGGCATGTGAATAAACAGCAGGAACAAGCTTCTATGCAATAAGCAGTGGAGAAATATTTACCTCCCTGAAAAGTCAATATTTTAGCACAAACGCATTGGGAGAGTTTATGAAGGTAGTTTGTTTGTAAGCAAACTTCAAAGCTTTTTATGGGTTAGTTTTTTAGCTACTATTATTTACATTTTTTAATGGCAAAACAGTTCCCAGAAGACTGAATGGGATGAGTTTATGGCTCCAGCAAACCAAGGGAGTGACACACAGCACTTCAGTGCAGGCTGTGCAGTGGGAGTGAGCGCGTTAGGGTGCCAGGTCAAGCTGTTCTCCAAGGAGACATTCAAAGAGATGTCCTCATCCTGGGATTCTGGCTTCTGCTAAGTGACGTGATGTGCAAATACCCTGCTGATTAAAGAGAGCTTTCCAGTGCTCCCTGCTTCTGAAAACTGTGCATATTGATTCAAAGTTTAGTTTGCTTTTTTTTTCTTTTTAATCCAGTCCATTTCCATCCTTCAGTCTATGCCAATAAAAGAATACTTTTTGGTATCCTGAGAGCTATTTTATGTTTCCTAATTCTTCTGTCAAACAAATGAGACTCAAGAAAGGTGACCTTGGACACATAAGGAATGAGGCCAGGCCACCCAACTTTAGTAGTGAGTGTTGCTTTACTTGATAGAGATGTTACTCTAAATTATCCATAGCTCTGCCTCTGAGTTTAGGGAATAATTCAGCATTATTACCTCTTTCCATTCCCAGTACAGGGAGCTGAGGTAACCATTTTCCCAGCTTAGCAAAGTAACAAAAGCTGAGTGATGAAGTGTCCATCCTGAAGTTACTTGGCAAGCCAAAGACTGCAGCCTTATTCCTCAGCCTCCTTCGTGTCTTACTGTGCAGAATCCCTGCTTCGCTCTGTAAAACTGCTTAGAGACAAACATTAAGTGCCTCTTCTTCTGACTTCCTTACCAAAACCTCTCACTGTAATCTTCAAATACAGTAAGAAAATGGATACAGACGTATGCTTCATATAAAACCCTGTGGCTCTTAATAAATAGTTTAAATAAAAGATGAGGTGCAAAACTGAAAGGTCATGGAGAGATCATTAACCACATGGAACTGTAGAGTCTGCAATTTTTCTCCTACCTCACAAATTATTTGTTTCTTGCTTTGACGACTTCAAGTGTAAATGTGATATTAGTATGGCCTTCCTGAGCACCTCTGTCCCATAAATTCCAGAGAAAAAATATGCTGTGACTTGCACTGCTTTGCTGCATATGAAAAGAAGATCTGTTTCTCACATGTAGTGCTTCAGAGCTGCACCACTAAAGCTGTCCTGGCAACTCTGAGAAAATCCCAGCTGTATAGCTGTAGCTGTTGCTGTATCCTGTGCTGTAGATGGCTAACATGACAAAGAAGCCAGGGTTTCCTGGAGTATCTCAGTGGTTAGGATACTGGCAGATGACTCAGACACAGAGGGGTTTAATTTTGCTTCTATTCAGTGACCTTGCATAAATCATTTCCCACCCTCTGAAAGTGCTTTGAAAATGATGGCTGACAAGTGGTATATAAGAGCTTGGTGTTTTAGCAGGGCCTGGTAGTCATTTCAACACAGCCATTTTGTAATCAGAAAGACAATGGTTTATACTGGTGCCAATGTATTTCATTAGGGCTCTCCAGTGCTATGTGTTTCCTAGTGGTACAGCTCACTGCTGTGCCACGAACACCTCTTCTCTCTTTCCCACTGCCCTGAGCTCTCCATGCCTGTGTTGCTTGGTGAGAGTGATAACTCCAGCTTTAAAGGAAAGTTAATATGACTGGTGGGCAAACACAATTTTTTGGTTCCCCTGACCAAAGGAAAATGTGAAGCCTGGGAGGATGACAGGCAGACAGAGAAATGAAGATGGAGTTCAGGAGAAAGCTTTCTGACAATGAGATTTGAAGCAAAAACCTCATGCAACAGGGACTCAAAACACATGGAAATTCCATGCCTGCTTTGGAGAGCTGAATCAGTGGGAACTCTTCTTGGGAGCGGAGTGGAAAAGAAGCACTCGACATTCAAAGGAGTCCCTACATCTGGGGCAATGGATGCTCTAGTCAATGTCTGCTCCTTACCCAAGCTTACCTCTGTGCAAAGAAAATCCAGTATCTTACACTTTCTTCAGCTACTTCAGGTTTTGATTGTTTCTGGATACTTTTGGCCTTTTGATTGCCATGAACTAGGTGTCCATGACTGTACTCAGGACAAGAGACAGCTCAAGCTTTTACTCTGAGAATCAGATGGAGTACAGGCGAGATGTATACTTCACTTTTTGTCGCACTGTCTCACACGTGGGAATATTTTCACAGTAAACTGTCCAGATATTTCTTAATCTGTATCCTTTCCTGTCATCCTTCCTGTTCTTCTTGGTCATCTCTTTTTCTTCTGCAATCCCGAGAGGTTTTGGGTTTTGTTTTTATTTTAGTTTTTGTTTTTGTTTTTGTTTTTTTTTTTTTTGTAACAAGGGGGCTTGCTTGCAGAAGTCCAGTTGTGGGATAGAAAAACATGACCTCTGAATGGTTTTGCCTATATGGCACTATTTCATTGAGTGTTGGCTGACTACAGAAAACACAGATCAATTAATTACCGATGGAAAGCTGCTCCACACTCTAGAAGAAAGGGTAATTTTTCCAGTAAAAGCTGTCTATGTGCAAATCACCACCTCTGTTGGCATTAAAGATCAAACTGAATGCGTACAGGGGACATGTCTGTCAAGGACATCTCTCTGTCTCAGTATCAGGAGACAGAGAACAGAGTAAGAAGAACATTGACCTGTTTCATCTCTTGTCTCTCTGGAGAGCAAGCAAATATGCATTTTGGAGCTATATTACATCAATGTCCTTAACTAGAACCACATTGCTAGAAAGGACAGGAAACACTAGAGAAGAGCCTTTTTCCCTATGCCCTACCTGCCTCTTTCACACCTGAATGCTTTCTGCTGTTGCTCATTGTTTCAGGCAGGTTCCTGAGATCCATGGGCTGTGGTTTTTTTGATGCTGCCTGATTAAGCACTCTGAGAAGCTGTGATCTAATATTGTAAATTGTTTTGAAACACTGCACTTGGAAAGGCACTCAGCCTGATGTGATGGCCCTAAGAATCTCTTTTCAGTGTTTGCATTTCCACTCAATGCTCTGCTCTGACTGCATCTCTGTGAGTGCTCCTTTTCATGACACCTGGAGGTCTAACAGGTATCTCAGGGTTACAGCTAAAGGATCTTCTGGTGTATTGTGTATATGTGCTACATTCTTGTTTTTCTAAAAACCCCATGTGTCTCTTTGCATCCTCTACCATGTAGCACTGAAAAGGAAATTTTGGCTCAGCAAGGTATAAGTTTTATTTACCCTATTGGGAAGACAACACTTGTGTTGAGCACCTTGAGTTTTGAAATCCCATTTTCAGGATGAAGAATTAGGAAGAATTCCAGGATGGGAAAGCGAAGAAATGATTTGGCAGCCTCAGCAGGACTGCAGTGAGACTCCAGCAGGCATTAGATTATTGTCACCTACTGTGATAAGGGATCCAAATATGGCTTATGTACTGCATTTTATTGTATGAGATGGCCCAGGTATGTAGGCTTGTTTTTCAATTCCATTTTGCACACCTGCCTTGCTGCGATTGTGAAGTTGAGCAGTACCCCTTAAGATTTGATTTCTATAAAGCAGTTTGAGTTTCCTCCAGCATGCATGACAAACTTTATGGCAAGAACTTTCTGAAGGCCTTGATTTAGTCCTCCTGCACATGCAAATTATATTCCACCCCAGTCCCAGCAAATGGGAATTCTGAGAGAGTGCAGTCCAAAAGCCTTGTTTTCCAGTGGGCCAAGTGCACAGAGCTCTATAGATTTCAGCTGGATTTCAGATGTCTTGTAAAAGAACAAATCCTATCCAACCTGCAGTGCTCAAGCTAAACTTTCATACCAGTGTAATTCTATGGATATACAACAGCACAGGCTTGAGTTAATATGGGAGTGAACAGGAATTTGCAGAGTTCTTGTGTCAAAAGTGCCCCTGTCCTGATGGCCTGGGCCTGTGGGTGACCCTGTGTGCTCCTCACAGTAGGGAGCTGCTCCTGCACTGAACACAGTCATAGGTTTAATGGATCTATCAGCAGTTGTAGTTATTTTGCCAATATAGGAAAGAGTCTCATCATTTCGCCCTGCAGATTTTACTTGGAAAGTTTTTTAAGAGCAGCTGTGACTGAAAGGAGCCCTTTTCACTATCCAGATCCCCAGGTTTCTTCTCTGTCTCTTTGTGGTTGTGTGGTGGACACGTAAGGTCTGTGCTGGGAAAACCCCTAAGACATGAGGGACAAAGGCCCAAGATATGAACCACAGCTCAGTGGATGAGGTCTGTCAGGTTCCTTATGTGTGACTGGGCTAAACCTCATGTGCTTATGTTTGCTCTGAGCCATCCTTCAAGTGATCCACACCAGGGTGATGCAGAAATGACACTCTTGGCTGTGAATGCAGCAAAAAGTGTAGAGCTGGGCCTAGGTAGAAGTGGAGAAAAGATTGGACAGCACTGGGCTCAGTTTAAAAGTAAAGTAAAACACCAACTTGGCAAAAAAAAAAAATCTGCACAGATTTGTCTCCGTTTTTTTTCGTTGAGTTTGCACATTTCACTTCTACAGGGAGAATAACAGCTGCAATCTTTCCTCATCACAATTGCAAAGAAATGATCATCCCCTTTTGCTGCATTTCCTAACTCCCCCAGTTCCTCTTTCAGGTTTATGCCTTTTCTGCATGAAGTTCTCTTGGCGGCATGGAAATTAATTGAAATGAGTGTGACTAAGAGGGGAAGACCCAATAATGTCAGGATTTCAGTAGTAGCTCCTGAGTTGCGTAAGTACTATTTTTACAGTGATTGCAGATTGCAGACAATCTCATGAATCATTGCAAATGTACACAGCTAAACACAGGCTGTTTCTTCCTAAAGGCTGGGCCTGAGTGGCTAAATCTTGTACATCCATGGTGCCTGGGTGCTAATAATAACCACTGTCTTTAGACAGCACGGTGAGCTGGTGTCACTCACAAACATGATGGGGCCTGATCTACAGAGGTGTAGTGAAACCACAGCATTTATTGAAGCAAATCTCCTGCAAGTAATAACCAATTCCTGTAGCCTCCTTGGACTTCCTGCAAAAACCTCACCCCCACAAACCATTAAAAATGTCCCTGCCAGGAGTCTAGAGGCAAAAACATGTCTAAATCCCCACATGCTGTATTGCTCTTTTCCTTCTTTGTCTGTACATTACTTAAGTGTCTTCCATTTGCCTTCAAGGTTAGCTATAACTCTTACAGGTTCCTATTTGAGGCAACTTCTGTACTCCAACTGCTGTTTGTCCAATTTTCCAGGGGAGGCATTTGAACTTTCTTACATCTGCATGCCTTGCCAAGTGTACTGGGAAATTCTTCCTGAACTGAGAGTGGAACATTTTTCAGTGCCCATCTGCAGAATCATCAGCTAGACTGTTTCTTTAGGAAGAATTAAAAGAGGAAAAGGGAGAGAAAAAGCTACTGTCTTTACTAAGACTACCGTTTTTAATAAGGCAGTAATCCTTATTAAGTTCCTCTATAATCTTTATTGGTATTACCACTTGCTTCCCTCTGCTCTGCACTCCTTTTTTCCTTCTTTCAATATGAGCAAGCTGGGATTTTTACTCTGGTGTGCTTCTTTATTCACGCTGATCTTGAGATGGCATATTTTATTTTGGGAGAGGCAATATTAATCAGTGTGGCTGCATGAGTTTCTCTAATGCCTCATGGAGAAGGCTTCCTGTGCTTCCAGTCTCAGCTCCTCCTGTGCCTCTTGGCCCCGTGGCCGCATTACATTACCCTTACTTACTGTGCCATAGTCTCCGTGCTGTCTGCACTGACAGGATGCATCACGGCAATTTGATGACTGCAGTGCATTACGGACACAGACTCCAGTCAGGGAGTCTAGCTCATGCAGCAAGAAGCAGGCATGAAGCTAGTAAATGATGGGGACTGGGAAGCAGAAATGACATTAGCTGGGAGAGACAGGTACTGAGATGGATGAGAGACTCACCGTCATGCAAAGGCTATGCTTGGTCCCTTCCGTATTACTGTAAGGCTTGTTGCAGGCATTAATGGGGTCAGGGAACCATAAAACACAGGGTCAGAAGAGACTTTGTCTCCATTCCCCAACTAAGAGGTGGGAATCAGTGACTCAGTGGCAAGGGATGAAGGAATGTCATTCTTGAGCCATTTATGTGATTGCCAGGCTGTAGCTCAGTGAATGAGATTGCTTGCAGTTGGTTTTACAACTTCGCTGTCCTCCTCCAGGCATTTGTGAAGCATAAGGGTGTATGCTCAGAACATTGCAGACTGAGAACCTGTTTCCATTGAAATGCATATTTACAGTTTGCTGCTGCTCTTAGACCACATTGGTTTCCTGTTTTCATTTGGCAGGTCTGGCTTCAGAAGGCCAAGTGTGCTGCTCCTCTTTCACTATCTATTTGCCCTTGTGTTGAAGAGCAGCAGAAGGACAGACTCTGAAGATCCTTAAATCTAAAGGTTAAAGTAGGTTGCTTCTTCTAACCCTATTATTAGGATTAACAGAGAGAGTTGCCCATAAATCATGACAGATTGTTTTTATCTTTCTACAGAAGATGTATAGCTGTAGTTATAGAGTTTAAGAGGTTGTGAAGCTACTGCAAGCATGCTTTCCCAGCCAGAAGCAAAAGATGCTTGAATGTAAATTGGAGTAGGATACTTTATTACCCTAATAATACATCTATTTGTGAAAACACTGTACAGCAGTGTTGTAAAATATTCTGCTTTTAAGAAGAACATGCATAGCCACAGGGAACACAAAATATTTTAAATCTATGCATGAGATAGAAATATGATAACAACAATGCAATGAAGATGTGCATGTACATTTACTATGATATGTAACTGGGCTAGTTTCAAAGCAGTGGAGATGCAGTGAACAAAAAATGGGCTTGTGGGATAGAGGGCTGGGAGTCTGGCACTCTCTCAGCATTGATATATATTGATGCAGTGTCTGATATGATATGTTCATTCAATAAAATTTCTCCATCTGTGAGACTTCTGCTCCCCTCTGCATGTTTGCTTGAATAATTTTAATTTCCGTAATTTTGAAGAAACACCAGGCTTTTTAAATTCCTTGAAATGAGAGGTTGTAAACCTTTCCTCCAATTATTTCTTCTATGTCTTACTGCCTCTGAAAGCTGGGCAATATGTTACATAAAGGTTGCTGAGAAACAGGGTGGAAAAATGTGAGTGTTGTTTCAGTGCTTTTAGAGATGTCTCAAATGCCCAGTAAACAAGGTTAATGCAATTACTGCTCTAATGAATCTCCAAAATACTAAAGATGGTGATGTGAGAAATGATAGACCTTAACTGTCACGTGCCTCAACATTCAGGGTGTATTCCTTCTTGGATTTTTCATAAATGAGCTAATTAGCTACCCTTTATCTTAATCGTACTTAATACTAATTATAGCAGCCTGGACCATGTAGGGACTAGGGATTTGCCATAGGAACTACACAAGGACAAAACCATGGAATCCAAAAATTAGCAGTGTAATTAAAAGCAATCTGCTCCCTCTTCCTCCACCAAAACAGCCCATCAGAACCACAGCCTGGGGAGGAAACTGGGGCTGAGAGGGACTGGCTAAAGCTGGGTGCTCCTGGGGGTAGATGGGAGCTTGTGGCCCTTCAAGGGCCCTGTCAGAGCCAGGATGGTTTTATACTGGAGCTGGGATAGTTTGCTGGGATTAAAACCTTAAAAATGGTGTCGGGGGTCACTGTAGAGAGCAGTCCACTGGTGCCCATGCCGGGGGTGAGCGGGGTGCTGCCGCAGTGCAGGGCAGGTGCTGGTTGGGAGGGAGAGCTGTCTGGCACAGTGTGAGTCACCAGCACTCGCCCTTTGTTGTCCCGCCTGGGTGCGGGCCAAGGCACTCAACCACTTTCTCTGAGGTGATCTGATGAGATCGCAGCACAAGGAGGGCAGGTCACCTGCCAGCAGCTGGAGATTTCGGTTTCTGCAGATGCGGGTGCCAGTCCTGCTCCTCAGGGCAGGTGGCTGCTTGGCCCCAGTGGCTGTGTCACCATCCCACATGTGCCATCAGCACAGGGACCTGTCAAGTCTGTGGGCCAAGTGCCAGCCACCACCCCAGCCCTCACCTCGCATCTGTGGCTGTGGTGGCAGCAGCATTTGATAGGGGGTCCTGGCTGGTCTGCACTGCAGCCCCAAATCTGAGAAGGGTGTCAGATGTAGAGTCCCACCACCAGAATCAGGCCTTTGGCTCAGCAGCCCTGCTCCCTCCAAGCCTCTGCCCACAGCACCCCTTCCATTGCCTGCCCACGGCTGCAGTGTCCTGTGGCTCCTGAAGGTGCCTGGTTATACAGCTGGGGCTGTGGTCATGTCCATCTGTCCCTGGAAACATTTTCCACTGTCCTTTCTCCCTGCAAATATGTGAACAGTAACCCATGCTGCAATTCAATCTGCTTCTCTCACCAAGATACCTGCACATCCCAGCTCTCACTAATCCCAGTGCCCACAGCTGCTCGCTTCAGTGGCTGCTGCATGCACAGAGGGTGAGCTGGTCTCCTCCCCATGCCACTCACACTGATGTCACTCTGGGCAGCTCCCACAAGCTGGTGAAATGCCTGCCTTCATGCACTGAAAGGCTCTCAGCACCTGATGCAAGTACCTAGGGATTTGTTGGTTTTGTATGGCCCCTGTGTGCTGCTGGAGGCAGAGATCCAGGCAAGCTGCCAACAGCTCTATCTTGGTCACTCTGAACAGTCTGCTGAGATAATTCAGCAAGGAAGCAGAGGAATAAGGCCACAAACACTGGAGGACATGCACAACCCTGCAAGTTGGATCCCAGTGCAGTTTGAGTGGGAGAATGTGAGTTATAACTAGCTCTATTTTTTCACACCAAACTATAAACACCTAAAGATGTGAATATTCCATTTTTCTGCAATGAGCGTGTTACAGATCAGGTGCTCTCACCTGTGAACCATGATGCCTTTGGTGGGATAGGTGGGCACCAAGGGAGTCTGTACCTCACATTGCACAGAGCAATATTTTCTTCCTCATACCTCTTGCTGACAAAAAAATATTTTGGGAGCTGTTAATAAGAGAAAAAATTTGACTGTTTGCCTACACAGCTCACAGTTAAATTCTGTTTGCTAGAGAAGTAAAATTTTCTTACTGGATGAAATCCAACTCTATGCTAAGGTGCAAGGCAATGTCTCACCATTTGGCTGAGCTGGCACCCAGGGGTAAATTACTTGCTTGGGGAATATAAAAAGAGCTCTGAGACAGAATTTATTTCTCTAAATTTAAGGTGAGTCTGTGGTATTGAAGATGTCATGGACAATGATACATGGTTAGAAGTTCACAAAGTGAGAAAGAGCATGAGAGACAGTAATTTAATTTAATGTGTTTAATTTGTGGTATGACAATGCATTTTGTTATCCACAAACATAGTCCACATAGGCTAGAAATCCCCTAGGGACAAGATAAATCAGGAAAGTCCTTGTTTAAATGTCATCTATGGGGATATCCACAAAGTGAGGCAACTGGTAATTCCTGGAGAATGTAGCAAAAAGAGAAGGGTAAAGTTTTCAGATTTTAAGTAGCTAGTTGGCATCACTTCTCAACTGATAGCACTACTGTGAAGATGGCAAGGTGTGGAGATTAGTGGAGCAAACCTCTGTGGAAGACAACATTTAAATGCCTGGAGTCAGCACTGAAAAGTTCATTTGTCCTTACTGACATGCGTTGCCGGGACTCTGCTGTGGTGTGCTCTATCATACCACCTCCTACTTGAATATGAAATAGTAGATTTCAAAAGGCAGCCTCTTTCTTCATGGCACGTTACTCCATTTCAACGACATTATATTGCTATGTACTCTGGAATTTTTGAAATATTCTGGGGGACAAGTGATGACTGTTTGGAGCTGATTCTGGAAGAACAGAAGGACAGCAGCTCTTTGTGTTCAACTTCATTTCTGGTACACTTCAGAGTGTGAGGAAGTAGCAGGATTGCCTTTTTCCTGAAGCACCCTTACAAACACCAAGCAGCAGGTTGCCTTCCCATGACACATACTATGGCAGGTTACAACAGGGTTTGTTGGTTATGTCACACGGCATGATGTGGTGGTGTGGTAACACAGCATGACAGCAAGATGAAACGCAAGACCCTGTGTCAAAGAGTCTGCTTTCAAAACATAGCCTGCTCCTTACCATCCCACGGTGCAAGAAACTTGCTCTCTTTTTGGTGTGCCCTTCTCTTTGGATTGTATCTCTAGAACTCTTATTTGCCACGGCTGAGCAGGAGTTGAGGAAAAACCAAAAAGGCATAGGGAGAAGACACTGTAATTTTGCTCCTTCCATCTCCTCTCCTACACCCATTAAGAAGAATAGAAGTGCATTAAGAGCTCTGAATAAGTTGTTGAGCATTTCTGAACGCTCTGCTTGTCCCAGTGTTGTTGCTCCAAATTCACTGGATTTTGACTGGAAGCACAGGTCAAAATCTAATGCTTATGAAAAAATATCTGAAGTGCCCCAGGGAGTATAGCACAAAGTATTCTCCCTACACTGCTCTAGTGATGGTCCCCAGCTCTTTCCTGGAGGTATTTATTCTGTGGGCAAGATTGTGGTGTTAATTATAATGCCTCAGGAAATGGGATAATTATGTAATATGCCAAGGAATAGTACCCCTCAAAAACCCAATAACTACTTTCCATTTCATCTTGTTACCTTTTCCAGGCAGGATCCAGAAATTATATTTGTATCTGAAGTACAGCCTTGAACCTAAATACCTTGCCTGAATACATGCATTTATATCCACACATTTAATGGATATAACTGTTTATTTACCAGTTTCTAATGACCTCATTTGTACTCAACTCCATTCCTTGCAAGGGTGATGTATAAAGACAACAGTATCAACATTTCTTCTACTAAACAAACACAGGTAAATGCAGAGAGGTGCTGAGCTGCTGTAAGTAGAAGTACATCTAGAGTCTTCATAATCTAGAATCATGCACATAGGCTTGAAAGGCACATTTAAATGTCTAATTGCCATCTTAAACCCTCAAAACGTCTATCTCATTTTTTGTTTCTGAGGTCTAGCATTTCTTCCAGGAATGTCTCTATTGCTTCATTACTTCTACCTTTTGCATCTCTGGATTACTTTGTGGAGAAAGCAGGCCATGGTTTTCTTCCTCATAAATAAAATTCCCAGAGTAAGTGTATTTTGACCTGTTTCTCTGTGATGGTCCAGTCTGATTCAGAAAACAGCATATGAAACAAAATCCCCTCATGTCTGAGAGGATAAGAAAACTGGGAAGCACTTATGGCATGCAGGAAGCCAGGGCTCAAATCTGCTTTTGGCTGGTAGTAAAGATGTGGGGTATGCATGCAACTCCATGTCAGTTGGGACTTTGGGAATCATTATGAATGCCTCTGGATGGTGGGCTTCTGTTTCACATTAAAAAAATAATTCTTTGGAGATGGGACCAGAACGTGACTCTCCCAGATGTTGGTATGGGGCTCTTAGTACACCAGCCATTTAATTATAGTCAAGATGAATTCACAGAAAGACTTCAGCAGTGAAGTCTCAGCCCTAGAGAAGAGCAAGCCCAGACATTAAACAAACTAATCTACTACAAATTAGGAGGTATATAAAGCTAGCAGGCATCAGGCTTTCACCAACAAAGTTCTGGCAGTCCCTGACACCTCTGCTTCTAGGCATGTCTGCTTTGTTTCTGTTTCTGCTTCTGCTTTGCTTTGAGTAGAGGAGTGCCTGCACCTCCCCACGATCCACAATCCCTCCTGCTCCTATTTTTCACCTAGGGCCTGAGCCAGAAGGCATCCGAGAGCACTCATATGAAATCAGAGAGGAGGTCTGACCCAAATCTCCCATGTGACTATTCCAGTCACTGGGTAAGAAGCTGTCTCAGGGTGGGACGTTCTCCACCCTGCTGCTGCCTGTGGTCCCTGAAGGATGGGGCGGATGTCCATCGCGCCAGGGAGAGTTCTGCCCCAAAACCAGCGGTCAGGGCACTGAATGGAAAGAGGGTGAGGTTCCAGGAACCCTCCCGGCTTGTGGCATGGACTCTGCCGTGATGGGGCCTGACACATGGTGGCAGCAGAGCTGGCGCCGCCGCAGCGGGAGCCCCGGGGATGGAGGCGGGGGTTCCGGGAGGATGCTCCTCAGGGAAGACCTTGGCAAGCTGCTATCTCAGAGCTGGAGGAGCACATGTGGACAGGACGGACTCCTAGGAAAGCCAAAGTAACAGTGCAAGCGCCCTGGCTATGACCAGGTTTCCTCAGGACAACCCTTAGGAGGGACCGGAATAAGAGGGTGGACAAAATTCCTGATGCACAGATTAAACTTCTTATTTTCTTTGCAAGAATGCAGAAGACTAATAGATGTCTTGCTGTTTTCCTATCAAACAGAAAAATATATGTGACTCCATGTTCCTAACAGCCTCTTGAGAGGTGGCAAAGGTGCCTAGGCAGGTTAGCTTTCCTTTCCTCAAGCCACTCGTGGGTGGGAGCTCATGCTGTAGTTTTGTTTTGTTATCCACAAGGACCTCCAAGCTGGCTGAGCAAAGGCATCAGAAGTCTTAAAGAGGGAATTTCTCTGGGAAATGCACTGTGAAAGTACTTCTGTGATATGGGCAATAAATGACCCTTTGGAGAGCAAGTAATATTGGGCTTTCTGCCCCAGGGTTTGCCCTTTTTACGCTTGGGAGACTTGGGAGCCTTGGTTGCCAGAGGGAAGCTGGGACATTTCACTGCTGCTAGACTCTCTGGGAAAATGTGGTTGCAACTGCCTGAGTGGGCAATCATGCTCTCTTTTGTCTGACAAAGGAGGTAAGTAAGATGATACATTTCCTGAAGAAGCAATTTCAGAATGCCTGGATAAAATACTGGGTAAAGTGGTAGGGTGGTCCAATTCTTGGGTCAAGTTTTTGTTAGGTAACCACTTACAAATGCTTGTATAGAAGGTTTCTTTGGGAATAGTTCAGTCTTGGTGGGATGGAGGAATATGAACTGCAGTTTTTTTTTTACACTAGAGAGGGCTGAGAATATTAAAAATTACATATATTTAAAACCTTCTTGTTTGCATATTGAATGGAAAGAACTCATTCTCTGGTAAAACCACCAAGTTCTTTAACCATCAGGGAATTTGAGAATATAACTGATTAGCAAAATAACAGAAGGTGGGTTGCTTTTTTTAAAGTGGGCTCGGTTTCTGCCTGTCATGTAGAATAATCCAAACAAAAATAGAAAACTTCTGTGCCAGTGTTTCTGAGATTAGATGTTATGGTATAAATTCTGTAAAATGTGGAAATATGGAGGGAAATATAGATGTAAACCAGAATGCATTATTCCCAGTGATGTTTACAGTACCAGAATACATCATAGTCTAACCTTTTAAAATTCTGTGAAAGAATGATCTTCCAAGAAATTTCCCCAACATGTTCCCACCAACTCCTTTCACAATGGCCACTGACCAGTTATCAGGCGTCTCCTTGGGAAAGTAGGGGTTTATGCTACTCTAAATCTGGCAGACTAAAACTCCGTTCCTCCAAATCCTCTTCATTTGCAATCTGAACAGGAAAAAGATGTATGAAAATCAAGAGAAAGATATTAGGCATATATTTTAGAAACACTGGCAGGGTTTCCTACCAACCATAACACTATCTAGTTATCAGTTTTACAGCGGCTCGAATTTGACCTTCATGCAGAGAATTAGCTTCAAGCAGGCACCACTTGAATGAGTAAATCTTAGTCTGTATAATTTTATTGTTCCTCTGACTATCACAGTCAGGGACATTAGTAGAGAGGGCAGACTTTGAAGAGGTTATTACTGAACACTCATCGTTTGCTTAAATCCTCAGATCTTTTTCATGTAGCTATAGAGAGAGCACTTTCATGAGCTTGAAGAATTTTTCTTCTGGCTGCATTTTCATTTCCAAGGAAACAAATAAGAAGGACTTTGAAGAGATGATTAGCCTATGAGCTACTTTATGGATTTTTTCATAGTCTGGTTCCTTTAAGCCTCTTGCATGGAACTTATTTTTGTTTGGAGTAAGACTGTAGACTTTAGTCAATACAGACAGGATATTTTAAAATAGCTTAGCACTGGTTGCAGTGTTCTCCTCAAGTTTAATGGAAGCATTTGCTTCTAATTTTAATGAAAAACAACAGTGAGGGCTCCTGAAAATCCGATTTTTCCTGCTTGTTGAATCCTGAGTGTTCACATAGGAGATTTATTTAAAGCTCTTTTTATGAAAGAACAGACCCTGTTTCATCAAAAGTAAGTTGGCATTAAGATATTTGATGGCAAAATCTAGGCCAGGATATTCAGGGAAAATGCTTTGCACTGAGTGTGGGGGAGAGGGAATGGCCATACCGAGGTGATCATGAGAAGTCCTAATGCCTCAGTTTCTGCAGGTGTACATAGGCAGAAGTGCCCAAGGGCTGACATATGGAATGTGTCACAGCCTCTGCTCAAGTCTCATTCATTCACAGGATTCTCAGATTTGCCTTTTTGGGGTGTATTTGGCTACATAGAATCTTTGGAAGACAGCTAGGACTGTGCTTCCTATAAAATGCATTAGGTGAAAGGTTGTTGGTGTTTAGAAGATGGCTGGTGCCATGTAGTTGCACATACACCGTAGCAGCATTTCTTTATCACAAGGGAGTTTTAAATTCAAGGCCGTTCCATTTCCCTTGGCTCAGAAATCTGAAACCAAGAACTGTAACTGTGTCATTATATGTGTGGGGGGTTAAATTGTTGTGGTTGTTGCTCTTCTTGTTTTAATGAGAAAAGGCTGGTTTATGGAGCTTTACTCCAGGAACAACTCCTGACTGACAGATCTGAGAGCTCATAAGTGTGTCCTTTTGACATGGAATCAGATAGAAATGTCTAATTTAAACATCTCACATTCAATTAACTTCTGCTGGACACAGAACTTCATCCATTAAAACCTTGCCTGATTTCTTGGCAGACTTGCCCTGCCTTACCTTTGAGAACTTATTGCCTCTCTGTTCAAGAAACATGGGGTGGTCCAACAACATTTTTCCTGCCTTCCCCACCTAAGTATTTACAGGAACCTGAATCTTATAGGTGATTTTACATTGCCCCTTTCCCCTCTTCTCCCTTTCTTGTGAATGCTAGCAAAGAAGGCAGTCAAGAACCCATTACATGAGAAAATCTGCACTGTTCTTTGCTCTTTATGTCTGGAGTGTTATAATTTAATTTTGCAGACTGTATGTAGGATTTGGTATTCTAGAAAACTATGTGTATAGTTCTCTCATAGAGGCCGGGAGAAAACCAATCCTGGCCCTACCACTGACCCACTGGATGGACTTAAATAATTTGGATTCCATGTCCTCATCTGCAAAACAGGTAAACTATAGGACCCTCTCCATTGTGCTCTATTTCAGATAAGACTCTGTGATCTGGCTGGCAGCTCACTGTCTCATTGCAGCCCTGGGGAACTTTTACCCTCTTTTTCTTCTCTTGCATGTGGGCAACACTTTGAGTCTCTGACACAGCAGCAGCTGCTGCCCCTCATTCTGGTAGCAGCACTTTGCCCTTCTGGCAATGATCTTAGCTTTTTCCTTTGGTTTGTCTTAGCAGCTCTAGGAGAGGGAATTTGTGCTTGTTTGCCTGGCTAAAGGTAACACAATGGATCTGAAGTCTGTAAATGCTGAGGACCACAAAAAATAAGAGAAAGGGGGAGAATAAGACTCATAATTTTTAAGATTACCAAAATGTGGTGCAAAGGAAACATCCTTCATGGTTTTTGGTTTCCTTAAGTATCCTGGTACATGGGAACCACAAACTATAATACGGTAAGTGAAGCAAAGTTAGCCAAACAGATAAATTGATGTTATGAATCTGGGACAGGATATGTCTGACTATCCTTTGCAACTTAACTGATAGGTTTGTTCTATTTATGGCTGAGCTGTTCTGTGATCTCACAGGAAATTGCTTTCTGTACACGCCATTCTTAATAGATTTTTAAATTCATGCCTGGTCTAGGAAAGTGGATTATAATACAAGAGATTATGCATTTTTCCCCAGCTTTTAAGGAGCAGCCTTAATGATGGTTATTGTTGATGAGGGCATTACAGAGCATTCGTGTAGCAAACACCTTGAATAGCTTAGTGTTGAAAGCTTTAATTTTCCATTTAATAATAGTGAAACTAGTTAATACTAATTTTATACAATCACTTCCTAAGCTTCTTAGAAAGCATGCAGTCATGGATTTAGTCTGTGCCACGGGAGAATGCCATACATCATGAGGCTCAAAAAACCCCAGAGTTATTAGAGCTATGTGTAATATTTTACATCCCGCCTTGGATCCACTTTGTAAGTCCTTTGATTCACGGGCAATGATGACTTACCCGGAGATGGCTGCAGTGATTCCTGCCGCCGGCTGTCTGCCCCACCTCCCTCTCGGAAGTGTTCATTCGCACTGTGAAGGTGGCTCAGCTCTTTGGGAGGCAGCTGTTGAACCAGCACAGTTTTCAGACCAGTAATATTAACAGAAAAACTGGCACCGGCTTTGGCTCCCCTTGATACACCAGGCTGTAATTTACAGTGGTTCAATTACTGCCACGCCAGCTGCTGAGCTGTCTCAAAGTAGGGGCAGAGCTCAGAGGTGAAGATGGGAACCCCTACAGACATCTGCTGCCATCCCTATTCATCAGCCAGATACCCAGACCTAGACTGGGGTTTGTAAACATGCACAGCAGTTCCTTTGTGTTTTCAACCAGCTCTTTTCTCAGACCAGCTTCTCATCTTGCCCCATGATACCCTGCTGGGAGTCTATGGTCTCACGGCATCTGTGGGTATTTCCATGTGGGGGAGGCAGTTCTGACTTTGGGACAAGGACCCCTGTGGACTGCTGGGGCCTTGGGAAGGATGAAATACACTTTCTTGCACAGGGCTGATGCAGGACCAAAGCCCTACATGCGTCTCGCTGAAACCTGCTTTTGAGGTTTCTGTGGTAACTTCTTCAAAAGCAAATGTCAGAGGGTAATATTGGGCTGGGATTTCACAATTCACTCTTACCTAAGATGCCCAGCCAAGGGGCAGAGTCAATACCGTGTTATTTAACCAGCTTAGAGAGACATACCAGCCTGCTACTGGTTCACGGGAAAGCCTCCCCCTCCTGTGGCTGTCTTGCTGCGGGTGCCAATAATCAACACCCCGGACTGCCTTGCTGCTGAAAATCACTCACATTCTCTCTCTGTAAGTCACTCAAGGGCTGATGATCTTTTGTGAGTGCCTGCATTTGATCTCAACAGCATGACAGAGCATCATGTTTGCCATCCAGTCAGACAATACCTCACAGCTGCTTTTAGAAAAAAAGGGAAGAAAAGGGGGAATGAGGCTACTTTTGAAGGCTTCAACAGCTCTTGATTTTCATTGAACATGCCCTTTTCATCCCTTTTCAGGTGCTGTTGAGGGAGAATTTTTGAGAAGTGTGGCTCATGTTCTAGTTGTGCCTTTCAGAGCAAAGATCGAAAATTTGTAATGTGGGAAGAGCAGGTCAGGCTCATGGTCAGTTGTGGTAGCCAGCCCTGTCAGCCCAATTACTGCCCTCCCCAGGGCAAAGTCTGACAGAGGGGCAACCTCCACCTCCTGTGGATGTGCTACCTGTCTGAGCCCTCCACTCTCTTTGAGCGGGGACAGACCTGAGGAGGGAGGAGAAGGGGGGTCAGGGATGGGATGCCTATCCCATTAGGATGTGCTGAGAGGGGATATGCAAGTAGAAAGGAGTATCTGGCAGATTAAGAGAGTGAAGCTTTTCTGGGGCTGGTTGCTGGGAGTGGTAGAGGCTGCTCTGATGTCCAGGCTGGCAGGTAGGGGTTGTGGGGATGGAGAAGGGACTGTGAGATGACCACCATGACACTGAAACAGGACAAGTGGGAGGCTTAGAGACTAAGGCACCCTGTCTCAGGCTGTGTTTAAATTTCCTGTGGAGCACCCCTGCTTCTTCCTACAGCCTCAGCTCTTCTAGACTTTGAAGCAGGACACATAAAAGCCTACCGAGAAGTTCCCATGGTTTTTATTTGCTGTAGGAAGCAGAGTAGTCCTAGTTGCATATTCAGTAGTAATTTACATGGTTTTGGTTGGTTACGCAAGATATGTGGAGTTTCTCTTCCCCTAACTTGAATGTCTTGCACAACTAGTCAGCATAGTGTGAATTGTCATCGTGAATTGTCAGCCCTACAATCAGGACTACCAACTACAGTTTTCCCTGACAAAGGAGACAGCAGAAACACAGGGGGGTTGAAAACAGGCAGCAAAAATAATTAAGCATGAACAGACTTCCCTCAGGAAGAAACTGAAAAGAATAGGACTACTTTGTTAGAGAGCGGATGACTAAGAGTTATACAAATTAATGAATGGGATAGAGAAAGTCGCGGGGGGTTGATGGTGTTCATGTTTACCCTCTTGAACTATAAAAGAACAAGGCAACATTCAATGAAAGGGGAAGAAAAAAGTATCAGGTGACAAACCCCACTTTGCTTAGAATGGGACTGAGTTGGGTTTGAGAAGTCTGTCTCACTGCAGAGCCTGGATGGATCTTTGGGACTGCTGAGCTTGCAGGCACTTAAGCTGATGAATCCAGTGGTGTTGGTTTCTTTAAGAAACTGCTTGTTTGCTTGGAAAATGAGGGTATAAATAGGAGATAGTATGTGTGTGAAAGTGTTCAGATTTATTTTTCCTACTGCTGGTTTCATGAATGCAAGGTAAAATTTCCATTCTGGACAAATATATGATTTTCGATCATCTTTCTCTACTGCAGCACAGTGCATTTTATTGGTTCCAGCAGTTCCTTCTCTGTCACTATCTAACAGTTACATGGTCATTTTAGATGACATTTTCCTTTGTGCTAATTTTCTGCTATTAACCTCTTAGCATGCGACATCTGATTATTGGCTCCTTTGCTTAGTTAATTTATTATATTGTGCTTAGAGTTGTAGGTTGAAACTGGAGTTATGCTGGATACGTCAGATATATGGGAACGCTCAAATATCCAAAACAACTGTGTTGGGTCACAGCAACAAATTCGTCTCAAATGCAGCAGAGGCTACCAAGGCTCTCTACTCCCTAAATCAACTAGAACTTGAATTCTTTGAGCTATTGTACTTTGTCTTGCACAAACATGATCTAATGCCTGAGGGGTCCAATTAGGAAAACAAGCTGCTCACCTCATTGAGATGATGCTCAGCTACCAGAATAAATATGGATGGGGTGGAAAAAAACTGATTACTAACTACATGAGAAGATAAAGGCCTTGGCAGAACTGGACTAGTGCCCAAACCAGCCTTAGTAATGAGAGAGGGTTTTCCTTGCTTGTGTAGTGGTCACATACTGACATATAATCACCACAGAAACTCACTCTCTGCTCTCAGGGCTCTGGGACAGTTCTTCTGAGACCAGAGGTCATGCCCCAAGTGGGTTACAAGTGGCGTCCTGACTCAACAGATACTAAACTGTTTGGATGAATATTTAGAGTTATGAGAATGTCAGAAACTAAGTTATAACAGGGAAGTGTTTGAGAACTGCTGTGTGAAGAGCTTTGCCCTGTTGCATACCTGGCATACCTGTCCTAACAAAGTCAATGAAGGCATACCTGTGCACTGAGTGGAGCATGTGCTTAAGTGCTTTGCAGGGTCATTGCTAGCACACATAACTGAGAGTCAGGTCTTGGGCAGTTTCTGGTGCTTCCTCCCCGTTCTGGTTCAACCTCAGAAGGCAACTGAGTACCACACAGCCACTGCCTCCCTCCCCCTGCAGAGGAATAAGGGAGGGAATTGAAAGGGTGAAAGTGAGAAAACTTGTGGATTAAGATATGGACAGTTTAACACACAAAGCAAAAGCCACATGTGCAAGCAACTCAAAACAAAGCAAAACAAGGTATTAATTCACCACTTCCCATGGGCAGGCAGGTGTTCAGCCATCCCCAAGAAAGCAGGGCTCCATTACATGGAACAGAGCCTTAGGATGGCAAACACCATCACTCCAAACGTCCCCCCTTGTTTTTCCCTCAGCTTTATGACACCATATTGTACAGGATATCCCTTGGGACAGTTGGGGTCAGCTGTCCTGGCTGTGTCCCCTCCCAACTCCTTGTACACCCCCAGCCTGCTTGCTGGTAGAGTGGTGTGAAGAGCAGAAAAGGCCTTGACTCTGTGTAACCACTGCTCAGGAGTAACAAAAACATCTTTGTATTATCAATATTTTTTCCCAGCAAAAAAATCCAGAACACATCTCCATACCAGCTACTATGGAGAAAATTAACTCTATCCCAGCCAAACCCAGCAACCCCCACCCTCCACTGAAAAATCTTTACATCTTTGGATGCAGTAAAAAAAAGCACTATTGGAAAAACTTATAAATGAAAATATATTTTCCACAAGACATGAATAACTGATATGAAACTTTGTGGTGCTCTGGACATTTCAGACAGTTTATAAGATTATAAGGCAAGAAACTGTGCAACAGCCTGAAGCAAGCTGACATTAGTAGGGAGTGAAGATCCAGATGGGAATGCCAGGGGTATATTCTCTCAATACATTTTCAGTGATGTTCTAATGAAAGTGATATTTGACCTAAAGAATCTAAAGACAATATTTTCAGAGTAGTTGCCTGAATTTTAAAATGTGATAAGTGGCTTGACTTTCAGAGACACCGATCTCAATGGTTTTATCTGGAAGATAAGGCATATTTTGTAATTTTTAGGGTCAAGCAGGTGATCTCATCTAGCTACTTGAAACAGGCCATACCATTTAGCTTAGCAATTCTTTTGGCTGAAGGAATTCTTCTTCTTTGTGTAAGCAAACACAGCAGAGCTCAGCCATACATGCTAGTTTTTCAGTTCCTTAATGCCTACAGTCAACAGGACTGATTGTCCTGATGGTAAGATTAAAAACAAGGAGGTAATTCTTGTTCAGTATTCCTCTCCCTAGTATATCATGCTCTCTGATGTACTGGTTCAGTGCACACAGGCAGTACTTAGCTTGATCATGTTTTCTTTTAATAAAAAGATATTTTTTCAGTTTCCAGGCTAAAAGTCCTTCATGTAAACTCTTTCTACCTCTTCACTTCTGTGGCCTTTACGCCCAGGTCTCTGTATCCTACCCCTGTGGTGAAGCTCATGAAGAACAAGTCAAGGCAACAGACTGGAGATCTTTGGACTTCATCTTAACTGAAGTTGGAAGAAAGCAAAACTGAGAAATGGCTATGAGAAACAACTGAAATGGGACTAGAAAGTTCAGTTGGAGTAGAAGACTTCAAGGAAGGTTTCTTCAGTCAATATTTGATGAGAAGGTTACTTTTTGGGAGAAGGATAGAGGCTTGGTGAATTATATGCTTATTTTCTACTGTTTGTAGGTAAATCATACCACTTACTTAATCCTTCAAAAACACGAGACCTTTTCTGTTTGTTAGCACCCCCATGTTCACTGAGCAGCAACTCTGCTTGTTGTTCAGACTGCTACTGCTTCTAAGTGTTGCTTCTGTGTGTCTTACTGATGAAAAATTACTTTCATGTAACTAAAATATCATGCCCCTACAATTCTCTAACAGATCTTCTACTTGGATCAGAACCCTTGTCATCAAACTGGAAGGAGAGTTTACTGTGTTGACCAGAAGAGAAAAAAATCTTACAGGATTATGAGATTTATTCCTCCTGATTGCAAAATTAGTGTACCTTTGATGAGTTTTGTTATCTTGTGTACTGTACACATGGCTCAGAAATCTGACATGAGAAAGACTTTAATATGTACCTGGATTTAGATGCCAGCCCAAATTTTGACAGTACAAACACTGATTGCAAGCAGATGCATATTCTAGGATTTTCTGGGATATATTTTTTGAATGTTTGAAATTCACAGCATGTTTCAATCTTTGGCTGTGTGCTTAAAAATCAGGACTTACCAATGAAAAAAGAAGATGACACTTCATTAGCAAAATGTGTTACAGGTCTTTTAATAAAAAGACCTCCATCATTGTTGCAAAGCATGTTCAGTGCTGGATCTTTGTTCATCTTATCTTGTTACCTTCTCACCTCATTCACCTTCTGCCTTGTTACTGCCCTGCTTAAAGGTCATTGAAAATCTAGGTTCTGTCTAAAATTTGATTCTTTTTCTCCAGTTGTGCTGATTGAATTGCAGTATATCTGCTGCAGAAGGAGTCAAGTGAAGTGGGGTTTTTTGTTGATGTTTTTGGTTTTAATTTTTTTTGTGTGTCTGGACACTTTTGGATTATTGCTATAATTTAAACCTTTGTCCCATTCAAATTCACCTCTTGAAAGCATCAGTCACACAGTACTAAGGCAGGTGTGATGATCTGCATCTCAACTTATTCAAACTGATAACCATGTGTGAAAACATTTGAGTTGAGCAGTGTGAATACAAGAACCAGAATGGCAAAAGAGTCACGATGGCCTTCATTCCAGCTTCAGGGTTTAGTGCTGAGGCTGTGTGACTAAGCCATCACTGGGTGTGTGACGCAGGTTACATGAGTATGTGTCACAGGGAAGACATCTAAGCCTGACCTAGACAATTTGAATCTTTTGCATTAAGTCAATGGGAAGAAGAAACTGGGGCAAAATGATAACTTGTGACTCTCCATATAGTGAGCCCATGGTGATTAGAGCAGACCTTGGTGTTTATCTTTTGGAGAGTGAAGTGAAGGAATCCCACCCACAGGGACCAGCTGCCTGCCTGCAAACCTGACTCACTGATGTAGCAGGGTCAGCACTGTCACATTTGCTAAAAGCAAAGATACTGTATTACATTCTGTGGATTTTGCTTATCTGGAATATTTCTCAGAGCTGTAGCAACTTATTGCAGGCCCACAGTAACCAACTGCTGTTTTCTGAGGAAATCTGAGCTTGTGCAATTCACTTCTAACAGACAGTGTATTCAAGGTTGAGACTGTGCAGACTTCCCATGCACCCAGGAAGCCTCTCTTGCAGGCCACTGTGTGAAAAGATCCTTATTAACTTCTCTGCTTTTCTGGGCATCTCTTGTAAATGGAATGATAAGAGCTGCACAAAATCATCTCTCTTGGCAGTATACAGGCCTCCTCCTTGAAATCCAGCTACTTCTGGCTGCATTTGCACCAGAACTGGAAAATCAAGACATACAAAGAAAATGGAAGGAATAATTTCCAGTCTCTTGATATTGCTCCAAAGCTGAAAGAAGTTCCACCCTGAGGATCATCTTTGAGTGTATCATTAGTAGCTGGCTTCTTTAAATTCCCCTAGGTGGGCACTTGCATCATTTAAACATTAAAACTCTTGGGTTTATGTCAGGTTTCTGCTTAGCTACTGAACTAAGTAAAAGAGTTCATGCTAATGAGAAGCAGTCTTTGTCTAGAAAATTCAGTCTAACAAGAGCGAGGAATGACAGAGCTGATGGAGGGAAATGGATTCCCATAGAGATGAAGGTGAGAAAGTAAGTTGGTGTCAGATCCAGGACCAGAACCAAGTTCTTAGTGTACTGGATCAGGCTGCTTTTGGCTTCTTCTGTCAGCTGGTGGGCTGGAAAGAGGAGTTTGAAAGAGGCAGTCAGATAGAGAAAAGGGCACTTTTGTGCTTCACTTATTTTACCAATAGAGGTTATTGAGAGAGAAAGCACTCTAACAAGCAAAGTAGTTGCAGTAAAAATAGTGGAAAAGGGAAAAATAAATAATTTACAACATTTTCAGCCTGTTGTTGAAGTTTCAAAGCATGTTTAAGTAGAAAGCACATGTTGCCAACACTTGTGTTCACCAGCAAGTTTCTCGCAAAATCAGCTGACTTAGCAGGTTCTAGTGTCAAGTGTTGCAATGGTCAGAGTCTGTTTCATTTCTCTGTGAAATACGTCTAAGGCCCTTTTGCCTAACTCCTTATGTGCTCATAGACATTATATCACCTAACTTCCAGGCATCCTGCTGTCTCATGGCACCCTGACCCTGGGTTAGGCAGTCAGACTTCCTTCTCATGGAAAGACAGGGGAGGAAAGCTCAACAGTTAGGCCCCTTGAATGGGGTGCCTTTATCCAGGACAGTCCTGACAGAGACTGTATGGAAGGAAGACCTCTTCTGCTGTTAGAATGCTTGCCCATTGAGGAGGGGCACATGTCTTCTCACTGGTATCAAGATACTCAGAGCTAGGTCTGTCATTTGGGAAACAAGACACCTGTTTTCTAGTTCTTCCACCTCTTAAGTTGTAGGAAAGGGGAATAAATCTAGACATTCCCCCTTCTAAAAGCAATCAACTACATATGGCTTAAAATGGGATGGTGATAAATATAAAATCAACTTCTCACTAGTGGTCTTCTGTGTGAAGCTTGGCTGTGAAGTTGGGTCCATATACCTGGAATATACCTATTGGTTTGTGACCTTGGAGACAAGTGGGAGACTATCTAGGTTCCATCCTGCCCAGACAGGATTTGGGCATTAGTTAAGATGCTATCAAAAAGCTTGATAGTGTCAGAAGCAAGAGGTTGCTTCTGGCATGAACTTGGTTGCCTGTAGCTCTAGATGTCAGCTGAGCAGAGTTTTTGAAGATCTTAGTGATAATAAGATGTCTTCTGAAACCCTGCTGAAAGCAGACCTTTTTTTGAGTCACACCTTCTTTGTCCAGTCTTGCCACGGATTTAATTGACCTTGCAAATAATAAATATGAGTCTTGTTTGGTACTAGCAAACTCTGAAGAACAACATGTTAGTCTTTATCTGAACAGAAATAATACCCTTCACTAAAGTTTAAAAGGCTGTAGCATTTTTTTTCTACAACATTATCTAAAGGCTCAAACTAAAAAGCCCAACTGGCTAGTTACAGGATACTCCTTTTGATGGAGAAAAGTAGTTCTGCACATGGCAGGACAACTGTCTCCTCTGTACTGAGATTTATTTCTTTTCACAGAACAGGAATATGCTGGATGAGGGAGAATTACCCCAAACTTTTTGTTTACTTCAGAAGCATAATATAAGCTTATGGGCAAACCCGTCTGACTGCGAAGATTTTGAGGGATCAGAAGCCCTGTTTTCTTCCTTTTTGGGCAAGAAAACTGACTTGTGTGTGTAGAAGTACCGAGTGTTCTGTTGTCCTTCAAGGAAACAGGCAACTGTCCGCTGCCCTCTGCTTTGCATAATCCTTTACAGCAGTGCAGAAAAGATGAACTATCATTTACTTGAGACAGCACCATATCTACTTCCCTGGTGCACAGCTGTAAATGGTAGCACCTTGTCCAGGACAATGGCAGGCTGCACAGTCCATGTGAAGTAAGCTGAAGCTGAAGAAATGAAACTTTACTCCATAAGGAGATATTAATAAAACGTAGGGCTCATTTGGAAGGGAGCTGATAGAGGAATGCAGTCTTTGAAGAAGTTAATGACCCATCTACCCTACAGGTGAACAGATCTGAAAAGTGTAGTGATGTACCAGCCAAGGTATTGCCTCATATCCCTGCTAGTGTACGATAAGATCAGTTTATAGTCCTCTAGAAGCTGAAAGCTGAGTGTGAGGAGAGCTTGGAAACTGGATGGGTCTCTAATGCATCAATAAACACAGAAGAAATGTTGAATTGCAGAGACACCAGAGGCTGGCAAATTTCCTGTAGGGTGTCCTCGTGGGGTGCAGTACCCATCCCGGTTGATGTGATGTTAGCCAAACAGAGGAAAAAAAGCACAACCTCTGTGACAAAACATTCTGGAACACTGCTGATTTAGGTCGTCTTTTAGGACTATTCACTAGTTAAGGTTTACAATATCCAGTAGTAGTGATACTCCTGAGTACTGCAATATCTTCTCCAGCCAGACCCACTGAGGCTGGGGTCATGGAGGTGCTGGAAACATTTTCCCTATAAAGAGTTAGTCCAGCCCATTTTTCAACTGAATGAGTAAGACCTATCTAACTCATGTTTCATTACCCAAGGTTTTCAGCTGATGGAAGCACTGGGATATTCTAGGGACACTGCTGGTCACTATTTCATATATAGCTTCTTGTCCAATTAATACACTTTGTCCATAACCACACAAACAAAATTCTGTACTTATGAGAATAAATATGCAAATGCAACCTGTCCACAAGAAAGCTCTTATTCTACTTCCCCCCTTCTTTTAAAAAAAAAAGAAACAGGAAAGTTTCTTTTCCTTACAATCCCAGGTCTGTAATATTCAGCTGATTCGATGCAGATACCCCGATTTACATCCATATGAATGAGTAATGAATCAGGCCCTGGTTGAGAGGTACGCATTTCGACAGCACCACATTGCAAGAGTTCTCAGTTCCCTGATCCTAACCCTGGAATGCAAAGAAGAGTTGAAGTTTGGCAAGGGTTGCAGCCAGATGCAGTGTGCTTCTATGTTCACACCCTCCCTAATTATTGCTCTTTAAAAAATAATAATAAAATGCAAATAACTTACACCTGGTAAAGCTGGAAAGGCAAAGAAAAGCAGTAAAGAACCTGGAGGTTGTGGGAGTGCTGTTATTATTTTTATTATTATTACTATTAATCAGACGAACACACATCTGCCTAAAAGTTCCTCAAACATTGCTGTTGCTTTAGTAGGCCCTGAGAATACATTGAGGTAATGTCCTTTGGTTGCGCTACTTAACTGAACAGATGATGGGGGGGAGGAAGCTGTGCAGGGAAATTTGCTAGAGATAGACAAGAAGAATTCCCACCCACGCAGTAGGCATGTACTGTAATAATGGAATAATTATGTGCAGTTTGTTTATAGCTGTCTTCCCCTAGCATCGACGCCTTGGGCTAGAAGTGAAGCAGGACGGGTCCTGCAATCAGTTTTCACAATCATGTTTTCGCTGCAATTTGTCTTTTATTCCCCATTAGAAAGCAGAGCATGTCTGGAGCAAAGGCAGCAGCATCAGCCCTTCAGGATACTGCAAATTTGCTTGAATATGGGAAGGGGAAGGGATGGGTGCTCATGAGTGACTGGTGTGCATTTGTCCCATGATCTGTAGACCCCAAAAATCTGTAATGATGGTTCTCACTCCACAATCCCAATCTGCCCAGAGTTACTCAGAGCTGGATCACTTTTGGCCTGAGACATTTGCCAGCCTTTTAAATAACGCATGTTGGGCTGTGGACAAAAACCAAAGCCAGATGGCTTTGTGTGGTGAGACAGCTAAGTAACTGTTACTGCAATGGGCTGTACAGCAGGGATTTGTTCCTGGTGTTTCTGAAGCAGGTTAAAATTTTTTTCTTGTGGATTCTTCATGATGCTTGTTAATAAAATTGATCATGTCTTGGTTTTATATTTTGGCATGAACTCACACTGTGCTGATGGTAAAATGCTAATGATTTTCCTTCTGCTGCCCCTCTAAATTTATTAGAGGATGTTGTAGTCTTCATGCAGCTGCCACTTTGTGTTCAGTTCAGCTGCAATCTGCCATGAATGTGTACACAGCATTTCCCTTCCAATGGCACTTAGGAAAACATTTCCAGAAAAGTGGAGTATCCACATAATGAACTTTATCTTTCACTTGCAGCAGGCTGCATACCATGTCTGTGTAGTAATGTAGAGAAATGGGAAGTATTCACAGATTAACTGCGGAGAGGTCAATAAAGAGACATTGGACCAGGAAACAACTGGAGACAATTTTTGACATGATAGTCACATCTGCTACATTCACACAGCTTGTGAACTTTGACACCAAATGGTTTATTTCATATGCATTTGTGCAGCACATGACATGATGAGGGGTTTGATTTGAGGTCTAGTGTTGATTTGAGGTCAACTGTGTATTGGAAACTCAGAGCAGCCTGCAGATATCAATTAAAGAAATACCTCCACCACATTTATATGGGGAGTGGATAAGAATGTGTTCACCACACACTGACTTGGAGAATGCCTTGGAAATTGAATAGAGCTTTATTTAAGGGGTCTGTTGCCAGTGTATTTTGGTGCTGAAAAAATCTCCAGGAGCAGTTAATTAGGGGTGAGATAAGAAAGGGTTTATTTGCCAAGGCAGTAGATGGTATACGACGCTCGCGCAGGCCGTGCCTGAGAGGTTACATTTTATAACACCATCCATCCAATCCCAGATGTGCCCACCCTGTGGCCTTTCCTCTGGTCTGCCCCGGGTCCACCTCCTTGAAATGGGTCTGGGGTGTATTTTGGGACCCCTCCTTCCTCCCATCTTCATCACCATCAGAGCACAAAGGGTACATAATTACCTAATTCCTGACCTATTCTGTGGTTTAGGCCCAGATATGCTATTCTGTCAACTGTCTAGGCCTTGCCTTGACAAAAGACTAAACACTTCTGCTGTATTCAGAAGCAGGATTGATATGGGGAGCATAGAATGGGGTAAGAGGGTTAAGGAATGTATAAACAAGGGTACTGGAGAAAGGGAAAGGGACAAGGGACAAAGAAGGAAGGGGTTTCTGCTTTTAAAACCTACTTAGAAAACTCATAAGTCTTACAAATATTAGAAAAATAAAAACCATTAGGGGCTTAAGGCATCAGGTCAAAGATGTAATAATCATGAGATGACAGTGAACAATATACGAGGCAGCTGTTAACACCACCATACATGTGCAGCAGAGGTTCCTTTCCTCAGGATAGTACAAGCTGGAGTGCTATTTTAATCAGCTAAAACTGTTGAGAGGAATGTTGAAAAGTATGATTTTGTTATCAAAACTGTTCTAAACAAGCTGGAGTGAAAAATGAGCTTTTTCTTTTAAAAAACCAAAAAAATTGTCATAGATCTTATTTAAAAAACAGTTTTGGATAACTTGATTTTCAGTTGTTTAAACAGTCCTGGTCAGTGCCTTAGCTTTGGTAGGGGGCTGCTGTAGACATGGGGCAATGGAAAGCCTGCAGGGTCGCGAGCAGATACCAGCCACTTGTGTGGGTGTTCCTGTTCCCTGGAGTTGAGCTCCTACTTGACTGTTTAAGTAGAGTAGGAGGAATGAACCAAGCAATGGCTGCACCAGCCACCTTGACTCCGACTGGGAATTTCAATGGAATGAGTGCACTTTTGTGCAATACTCACTTAACCAGCCCTTTCTGATGAGCAGCCTTTCTGCTGAAATGTATGTGCTATGTGTCATAGTTCTCTGCCTTGGACCCCATCACAGGTAAGGCTATGTGGTCATTTGCATTGGTAATTTTCTCTTCTTATTCCAACAGCACATGTGGGAAGTTATCTAAAGCAAATGGATGAATCAAGAAAAAAAATAGCAAGGTGTGGTGGGCTAACAGAGATTTAGGAACTAGCATTTTTCTGTTTGACTTACTATCAGTGATTTAACATAGGGTCTTGGGTAAGTCACTTCATATTTCTATGACTCAGTTTCTGCTTCTGAAACAACTGTCTGCTGATCTCACTGGGGCAGTTTTAAAGCTTAATTTACTTATATTTTATAGCACTTTGAAGATTTGAACTACACCATATTATGGGAATCGTTGCGAGTCATAAAAGAGAGTCAGTGTTGCAAGAGGACGTATGATAATGAAGCCTAAAGTCAGAAACTTAATGCCTCAGTTCCTTGCTGAATCAAAGCGTAAGACTGTGAGTTCTTTGAAACAGGCTCTCCTCAATTAGAGGCTGCTCAGTGCTGAACATAATGGGGCTATGTCATACCTAGGGCCTCTGAGTCCTTCTGTAACAAACGATTAGGAACATAAGCTTGAAGATGGCACCAGCTGCAGGACTGCTACAGGTCCCTGTAGGGTCTATCTCTTTCTCTCACGGCTCTTAGGTTTTTTATTATCTTCAAATCTCTGTACCTTACTGCTTGTTCCATTCTCCAAGTCCTCAAAGCATTGTTCAAGCTATAAATAAAGAAGATAAAATTACAGGGTACTTATATGCATGCTAGCTAGGAAGTTGAATGGGCATGAAAGGGCTTCCTGGTTTCCTTCCAATTCAAAATGTTATTGAGTTACTATGTAATCAGATAAATGAGTTGTTAATCAAAGTGATGTCAGCTTGGGACATACTATAGAAAAATGATTCCGTTGTAATCAGAACTGTATAATTAAGCAATGAGGCATGACAGGGCTTGAATTATAGCATGATAATTTTCACCTCAGTGTTGCTGCTGAGGGCCATGGCTGTCTGCCATCCAAGTACCCGATTATGTCTTGCTGTACAACAACCCCAGCGCTGAAACATCTGAGGCAAACCAGAGCAAAAATTGTTCTTTCATCTCACTCCCCTGCACCCTATTCTAGGGTGAAGCATTTCTGTGATCAGCTGGGTCAGACTGAGCGCAGTGTTTCTGTGAGCAAGTTTGACTATGTGTCTGCTATTAGAATATGTATGGTGCAAATGCATTTTGTTTAACATGAGTTTGACATGACAGAAGGGTAGGGGATCCTTTACAGGGCCAATGATTTGATCCATAGGTGTTACTAGTTTAATTTCAGGAAAATGCCTAATGTTACAGAAGGTCACAAAAATGATTAGCGTTTCCTAGACTTAAACCCTCTTCTCCTGTAAATCTGTGAAGTTTATAAAAGGAATTAGTTTAGACTTTTACAGTTCTCTATTTTTTTTTCCCTACCACCTTTTAGATAGAGAGAAAACTGGACAGGCTTAAAGGAGGAGCTTTGAGGAGACATAAGAATAACGTGGGCTTTGGTAACCTCTTATATGAACAGTGGTGTAGATGTCTTGTTAGTTAAAAGGACTTTGTATAGAACAGTGACCAAACCCTGCAGTCATAGCTTGGGCAAAACTCCCATGGAAAGCACTGGATATTTGTCTGAGTCAGCAGCTGAAAATTTGTTCCACAGACTCAGTTTGGAGGTGAAAATACCAGGGCTGAAAAGTTCCCTTTTCTAGTGGAGGGAAAAAATGTCACTTAAGAAATATAAAACTGTGCCACCTCATTTTTCCCCATCAAGTGCTGGCTTTGCTGAGTGGGTGGGAAATATTATGCAATTTACCCTTTCCCTCTAAAAACTCTCTCCTGTCATGTCACCATCAGCCTTGCCCTGCATAGGCATTGCTCATACTTCTGCTTTAGGACTGGGATTTGCTGATGAGCTGATGCCACGCACTATTGGCCGCCTGGGCAGCACTTTATTGGTTTGCTTGTGGTATACCCAAATAAATCATTTTTACACCTTCTCCAGAGCCTCTTCCCTGTGATGGCAGTGCATGCAGCCTTTCAGGCACCTTTGTCTCCTTGGAGATGGGGCTGGGCAGCTTGCCCCAGTGCTGGCAGGCACAAGCAGCCCAGAGCAGCTGCCTCCTGCCTCGGGACAGAGAAGGGCAGCACTGGGTTCCTGTGGCTGCTCTGGACACCTGCGCTGGACAGCTTGGCTCAGGCCCTCTGTGATGGATGCAAAAGCATTTATGAACTCCAGTCAAGACCAGTGAGGCACATAATTCTCCTGGTGTTGCCTCTGTTGCAAAAATGATGTGCTCTTGGCAATACTGTCAATAAACTCTGCTCCTGAGGCTAAACGCATGCAAAGCAAATCTTACCTTCTGACAAACAAAATAAAAATATCCAGATCTTAGCTGCAGTAGCAAAAATGCTCCTGGCCTACTAAAATTATGTCATTGAAAGAAGTGTCTCTGTGTCTGCTGGTGTACCTGTAAATCAGTTCAAGTGAGTGGTCCTTTGGAACTCATTTCTGCTGATATATATGCTCTTGAGGATGAATGAACTTTTGAGCTGCTAATGTTGCCATCTCTCATAAGTCAAATCTCTTCTCCAGATACTTGAATCCCATGATGATAGTAAAAAGTAGGAGTTTACAAGATACAGCAGCATCAATTTTTTGAGAGCTTTCACCTTGGAAGGCAAGCAGTGTCCTTGGGTTGAGTGCCTGCCAAATGAGAGCAGTTGCAATAGAGGAAGAGAGGGATATTTTTTGCTTTTGCCTTTCAGTGCTGGCATAGGAATCTGGCTTGAGAGATCCTTCATTAACAAAAGAAAAGGTATGAAGAGGGCAATTATGGTAGAAGCTTGTCTCTTGCTTATGATGATATCCATGTTTTCTTGAATGTGGACACCAGAGAAGCTGCAGTTATGGCATGCTCAGATTCCTGCCTGATTTCCTTTCCCATAGTAAGGAAAGTAGCCAGTCTGGGGGGAGGAAACTTGAAAAGTCTCTCTGGACTGATAGCCTGGACAGGAACAAGGTTTTCTGGGTAGTATATTCCAAAGACTTGTATCCCTGCTAGTTACTGTTCTTATATCTAATGACAAAAAGGATCAGTGAAGCTGAGGGAGACAGACCCATAGCTGATGTAAGAGGAGGATGTTTTCATAGAATCATAGAATCAACCAGGTTGGAAAAGACCTCTGAGATCATCAAGTCCAACCCTTAATCCAACACTGCTCTGGTTACTAGACCATGGCACTAAGTGCCACATCCAGTCTCATCTTAAAAACCTCCAGGGATGGAGAATCCACCACTTCCCTGGGCAGCCCATTCCAATGCCTGATTACCCTCTCTGTAAAGAATTTCTTCCTAGTATCTAACTTAAACTTCCCCTGGCAGAGCTTAAGACCATACCCTCTTATCTTACTGATAGTTGCCTGGGAGAAGAGACCAACCCCTACCTGGATACAACCTCCTTTCAGGTAGTTGTAGAGAGTGATGAGGTCTCCCTTGAGCATCCTCTTCTCCAGGCTACACAACCCCAGCTCCCTCAGCCTCTCCTCATAGGACTTGTGCTTGAGTCCCTTCACCAGCCTTGTTGCTCTTCTCTAGACCTGTTCCAGCAACTCAATATCCTTCCTGAACTGAGGGGCCCAGAACTGGACACAGTACTCAAGGCGTGGCCTCACCAGCGCTCACCAGACTTCCCTGGTCCTGTTGGCCACACTGTTCCTGATGCAGGCCAGGATGCCTTCGGCCTTCTTGGCCACCTGGACACACTGCTGGCTCATGTTCAGCTTTCTGTCAATCGTAACAAAATTTCTGATGTTTTGAACTTCCTGCCACATGATGCTCTTAAAATAAACTCTTGCAGGAGTCTGAAAGCTTGTGAATTTGCCTACACTACTCAGATAGAAAAGTATTGACATTCGGAGGGCAAGTTACATATCAGAGATTAAGTAGATAAAGTTAGCAGAAAAACCGACATACATTGCTGATATTTTCATACATGCTAGGATTTGCATGGGACTGCCCTTCTAGTGTTAGCCCATTGCTAAGCAGCCAATTGACAACTTGGATTTGTCTCTTGCATGGTGAGATGTTTGGATGAGTGATTCTTGTATCCTCATTAACTGTGTGCTATGTGCAGCAGATGCATGGTGGTTCTGTGGCATAGGGATTTGAGATGGGATGCCCAGGGTTGATGAGGGGTGAACTCTCTCCAGAGGGTATTATCCTCTGCAACTCCAGATGGCCTTTTTTGTCCACTGCCATTTTGATTTTTCCATCCCTGATTGACAGCTTTTGTTTGCTGCAAATATTGGGATTTGTCAGTAGGCTTGGAAAAGAAGAAAGGGTTCTTCTGCTGGAATAAGGAGCATCTTAGCATCTGTGGTAGTCTCACATCTCTGTTTGTGAGGCACTGGAATTGCTAGGAGAAACCAACAGTAGGTAGCATGGCTAATTTAACCCAGGCCATGCACTGAGAGAGAAGCACGTGTTTTATACCGGAGGAAAGGAATGTCTCTGACACATCCACATATCACTGTTAACCTAAAAAGTAGAGAGATCCTAAAATTGCAATCCTGAGAGGAAATCAGATACAGGATTCTCCTTCTGCTTTGAATTCCTAAAAGGAAAATATTCAGCTGATGACATAAGTACAAGTCTTGACCTTACTTTTTTTCCCTCCTAGACTTTCACTGGATAGAGGATCAGGTGTAGGCTCCTCTGTGCCTGTGCGAGGCGGGCTGCTGGGACAGGGAAATGGCTCGTGTGGTTTGAGTTTTCCATTCAGGTAAGATTACTAAATGATTGAGAAATTCGAGTTCACAAAATTCACTTTTGTTAAAAAAATTAGCAGTGCCACCTGCAGGAAAGTGCGGGGAAACCCAGCGTTTCCCGAGGAGCTCAGGACCAACTGTCCTGTTTCTTCTGTAAGAGGAGGTCTGGCTGTCAGTGTGGGGCTCCCCTGATGAGCTGGTTTCTCATTGACATCAAAAGGAGATCTCCATCCACAGATAATGCAGAATACCTGAGAACAGAACTTTGTCCAGAAACCACTCTTTGATAGCTATTGCCTTTTGATTTTAAAAGCCTCCTCCCCCCCCCCCCCAAGAGTTTTCCCAAACAAAATGTGTTGCATCTATAAACTCTGGTCCAACTCCCAGTGGAAATGATGGCAGCTTTCCATTGAGTGCGATCCAGACTTTAATGCCTTTTATGTATGCCAGTGAAAACTCTTTACATTGCATACTAGTGCTCTTTAAAGGCTCTCAAGTAGATAGACAGATTAGATTATTTAGCACTATACAGTGCAGCATAAGTGGTGCTGGTGAGTCATGAAATGGCATTCTTCCCTCTGACTCAGTGCAGAGACAATGCCTGAGCATGTTGCTATGGGGCTCTGTGTTGTTGGAGGTGCTCTTTTTCAGACAAGAATTTAAAAAAAAGGTTCTGACCCACTATTCTTGTTACAGACCCCACTTGTCTGTGAGTGCCTTGGTTGAACTTGGCAGAATTCTTCACCCTAGAACAAGTTATCCTCAGCTTCCAATAGAAAACTATTGTTCTCCTTGCCAGGAGGGAGCAGGGTATTGAGCTATCTGGAACAAAATGTTTTAAAAACAAGAATGGGTTATTGCGAATACACTGTGGGGTTTAAATCCTCAATATTGAAGGAAAACCTACACCACTGCTTACTGCACATTCATATTTAGCATTCTGGTTTTGTTTACCACTTCAATGACTGTTTTCAATTACTGCTCCCTGCATGAAACCACTTTACTCAGGCCTGCTGCATATGTAGAACTGACTTAGAAAATGATTACTCTGTTTTGCAGTGATTTTCAAGGTGTCAGACTGTTTTTTTGTACCCTATCTACAAGGCACTTGGTGTCTGGAGTGTGTGAGACTCTCTTGTTTAAGTCCCATCCATCTTTCTGGTCAAAAGATTTCATTGCAGCTCTTTCTCAACTGTGCAGGGAAGAGCTCTTTCATCTGGCCACTCTCCTAACCACCAGGATGTAAATTACTTTCTCAAAACCTGATGCCTTGACAAGAATATTTCAATTTTGAAATTGTACTTTGTGTACTGATCAGCTCCAGTATGCAGAAAAGTTTGCTTAACAAATTACATAAGTAGCCCTGAGATGTCCTCATGACTCCTGAGAAGAGCTGCTCAGGCAAAATTCAAGGGCACCTCGGGGCAGGTGTATTCTCTTGGTAATGCCCCAAATTCCCTTCTCAGGATTATAAGTGGTTCCCTACATCTCTTCTTGAAAATAAATCCATGATGGGATAGGGAGCACTGAGTATTTGTCAGTGAGGAATTGGTCTTGTTTAAAGGGTGGTGGATGAACTTTAGGTATGACACCATCCACTCTGTATCCTTTGACAGGCTTCCTTCCACCTTCAGAGAAAGTATTTTAAAACTGATACTTGAGATTACAAGGAGTTATTCTAGGTTTGGGTATTGCAAGCTAGGTGATCCATTCCTCTTTGGAAAGGACCACTGAGATGGAGAGGTCTGCTTGGAGGCACACTAACACAGGTGAGGTGGAGACCAGGTGGTGAGGCCAGGGAGCAACAGCAGGAGCAGCTTGTTGCTGAACATACTTGTTTTACAGTATGGCATTCCAGTGACTACCTTTGCCCCTTGTAACATTTGTGCCAGCTCAGTATGATAAACCACTTGTTTTATCTTAATTTATCTGTGTTCAGTTCTTCATCTTGCAAATTCTTAGGTGGTGTGTTCCCTCAAATATAATGCTTCACCTGGACAGGCATCTTAATTATCTTCCTGTGCTGTGGCTATTTTCTGTAACTCCAATTAGCATCCATTAATGATTCACTGTGAAATCCAGAGCATTCAGAAACCCAACCTTTTTATTAAGAATCAGTTAATCAAGACAGATTAAAGGAATGATGGCAAAATGCTCAGTTACAGAGCTTAACTTGGAGAAACTGTTTTCAAGAGGAAGAAGCTTTATTTAGGACTGTACTCACTGATCATTTTACGTGAAATTCACAGCAGCTGAGGAGGAATTTCCTCAGTTATTTGGACTGTAAATTCAGCTGTGTAGATTCTTTCTCAGAACCTAATTTCCTTCATATGATCTCTGGAGGAGGGGTGGAGGGATGACACAAACCTATTGAAATTATTTTGGTTGCCTGGGGAAACATTCAGAAGCTCCAAAAGGAAAGTTTTTTTACAAGGTCACATAGCCAATAACACCTCCTGAAAGTCCTCTTGCTTAAAAAACCTGTAGAGTAGGCTGATTAATGCTGAGCAAAGCAAGGAGACTGACAATGGTCAATGCCAGAGTTACGCCATGCAGGGATTAACTTGCATTTACTGTATAACAGAGTGCTTAACACAGGACATTTTTCCACCTAGTCAGAGATTTTTAACATCTACTAAGGGGCTGTCTTTGTATTGAAGAATTGATAAATGAGAGAAGTTGGGAGAAAAGTGGTAACCTATGCATGCAAGAGACAACTGATTTGGGATTGAGGAAATTAGAGAACAGAGCATGTGACAGAGCCAGGTGCCTGACGGAGATGCCCAGTGTCAAGGTTAAATGCAGATCTGCTTCGTGTCCTCAGTGCCTTTTCTGTGCTGTGACATTTGCGTTGCAGCTGCTAAATCACAAATGCAGCTGGGTGAATTTAGTACTGGAGAGACTTGAGTGTGCTGAGCTGAGCTGCTCAGGATTTATACTACGTTAGATGAAAACAGTTTTACCTTGAAGTTTGTGGTTTATGTGATATATGGCACGTACTGCCAGTAATGACAAAAAAATCCTTTACTGCCTTCCTTTGATTTATTTCTGATTTACACCCAAAGACATTAAAGTTTCTCTATATCTATATTCTGGTAAATGAAAACACTCTGGGGTATGTGATCACTTCTGTTCTACAAGACCAGGCCTAAAATTGTTCAGTATTTTGGTGCAGATTTTCTCCCTCACTAAGCTGACTGTGAAGTATTCAAGGAAGAAGACATAAAGATGCTGCAGAACAAATATGTGGTTACTAGACTGAAGTTTGCTCACTGTTAAGGAGGGGAAAAAAGTGAGTGAGTGTGAGATGACTCACATATCTCCAACAGATCATGCTTAACTGCTCTGAAAAGCAAACTGCAAATGATCCTTCCCTATGTGTAAATTCTACCCTCTGTCTGCAAACACCTGCTGGTGACTTCAGTGCAAGCCACATATTGGGAGGAAAGATTTATATCTCCAGACTTTATCAAGAGGAGAGTTTGTTGCAGAAGCAGAAAAAAGGATTACCTCCTGCAAGAAAGCCCACACATCAATTCCTGTAATATCTAGCCTTCATTTTGTCTCAGTCTTTTTAATTTGAACTCTCCCAGACAGATGAAGACGGTACTGAGGGATAAAAATACTATCAGACGAATGACAGAGTTATTGATCTAGGAAAAATGAAAATACAGGAGGGAAAGAATGTGCTGGAAGCACAGGGTCTCTTCAGTGCATTACTGGAGAGGGGAGGTTACAGGTACATAAGTGAACGTGTCCTGAGAATATGCTGGTGATAAAAACGTAGCTGTTGTGATGTTGTGCTATGCCACTGTTCCTCATGCTCTTTCCTTGGGGAGTATCTCTAGCCATAAGAGCAATGCAGTCAAAGCCTGTGATGGCTGCTCTGCCCTGAAACCTTGGCTGTTCTAGGGCTGAAAACGTCCAGTCCTTCCCCCAGGAGCTGAAGAGCCATTTTGTCAAACTCCAGCTGCTGCAGGCTTACCTCCATGCATTGGGAATATACCTGCACACCTGCTATGCCGTGCAGTTTCTTGCTGAATTAGGGAGCTGGGGACTCTCTGCTCACTCAGGCTATGTCTCAGACTTAGCAATAGAAAACAGGTGCAAATCTGTGAATGAAGTCTAATCTTCAAGGGCAGAGAACGAAAGGGTTTTATATATATGCAGGTTTGTTGCTTTTTAAAGGAGGCAATTGCATTACCCTAGCAGAAATGAAAAAGAGTTCTCACAGTTTTTTTCCACAATTGCTATGAGTAATGTTTCCAGTCGCTTGGTTTGTGTTGTGCATAATGAAATATAAATACTGCGTGGAATGCTTTGTCATAGAAAATATTTATTAATAGCAGATTTGCAATCATCATCTTGTCTTTGATTTGAGCAGGTTTTTTCTTTTCATAAGGTTCTTTCAGGCTGCTGAGCTGTGACTGATGTGTGTTTATTTCAGTTGAGTCATCAGTATCATTAATCCTATCTTATTTACCAATGTTTGTCATTTTATAGCGTTTAACTGGTAGGGTGACTCACCTCAGAGAGAAATGAGAACATGAATATAACAGGCTTTTTTCCTTCTTCTCCTTTGGCTAGGGATAGGAACAGAGAATGACCTTTAAGGCACATCCTGAGTCATGAAGTTATCGTATTTACCTCCGCTGTTGTGAGATTAATAATTACAAACATCCCTATGTACAAGGAAAAGAGCTTGAGCTTTTATCCACACTTGCGCTTATCTCTCCATGGCTTATGTGGAGGGAGAAATTTTCAGCAGGCCACCAGGATGAGGAAGCTCTTGGTGCCTCTCTCCCTTGCACAGGAGCAAAAGGAGGCAGCACACAAGAGACTGAGGAGGAGCTGGGGAGGAAGCCATCCTGCTGGCCCTGCTTGAACTTTGTGAAATTTGCTCAGGGCACTATGAAACATTTGCATTCTCTTTTCAGCCCAAGTGTGGGAACTGACTTAGCAGAACCTCAGCCAAACCTGCTTCTTCACAACTAGAAACAACCTTTTCCTTTTCATATCTTCCTGACATTAATTACTGCAGCTCACTGCTTGCATCGCAGCAACCTACAGAGAAAATGCAGCTCTTTTGTACCAGTGTTGCAGAAACAGCACTGGAGTGCCACGAGTCAGTCCCACCACTCCATAACTCCTCGTGAGGGGGGGAGTACAAGAAGAGACACAGCAAAGGTCTTAAACATCTAAAAGCCAAGTGACAAGAGAGATTAGAGCAGAATCTACAGCCCTCACTGTCTTAAATGTATCAGAAGGGTTGAAAAAAGTGACTTAGCATCTCCATATCATCTTCTTACACACTTTCCGTGTACACAGTCCCCTCATGGCTATGCTGTCCTTCTAGGACTGAGACACAGAAAAGTTGATGACCCCAAAGAGCTGGCACATTAAGCAGGGAATTAATTGCCCAGAGTCAATATATGCAGCATTCAGCTGCCTACAGCTCGTTAGTGGGGGTGGCTGAGAACAGGGGTGGGTGGTAAATCCCAAACCCCAGAAGCCTTAATTCAAGCACCTCCCTGCAACCCTGTGCCTACTTAGAAACCCTTGCTCCAAAATGAGTTGGGGTAGCAGGATGGAAATGAGTAAAGTTTGGAAATGCACATCCCTTCTAACTTTTGACTGTGATTCTCATTTTTCTGTTCAGTAAAGGAGTTTGAGGGTACCACCTATCCCCTTGTACCAGTCCAGCAGCTATGGAGCAGCTGTTGTCCCCTGCACCTCCAGACTTTTAAATCTGCAAATAGTAATTCCTTGAAAAATGCCTTAAATATGGCAACACAGGCTGGTATATTGACATGGTACCCTTCTTTTATTTTACAGTCTTGCCACTGTGCAGAAAATAATGTTATCCTTGGAAAATAATGTTATCCAGAAAGTGCATAAAGCAGCAGTAGTTTCGTTCAGAACTGTCCACAGACGAAAAACCAGCCCGTTGCTCAGAGGTAAACTCCTGAACTATTGGGGTAAAACTGCATCTGTACCTCTGTTTCAGAGTAAATGTTTGCATTTCAATGTATAACCTTGTAGGAGAGAAATAGGGCTTTTCATTTCTGCTAGCAGAGCAAATAATTCAGCTTCCCACTTATTGGCTGAGGGTGTAAATCATTAGACTGTTGCTCCGGAAGAAGAACATCAGATCGCACAGGTTTCCCCGAGGGACCTGATCCTGTCTGTGAAAGAGCTGTGACTGAACACCTGTATCCTGGGTTTAGGTTTGAACAAGGCCTGAAATACCTCAGTTTCACAAAACCTGGTGTTTTGTCAAAAGGTGTGGGGTCATGACGTGAGATGCACATGCGGCAGCTGAGCAAGGATGTTCATGTTCACAGCCTTGAACTGAGCTTACAATTATTTCTAATGTGCATGCTGGATGTAGAAAAAAAGTGGTATTTGATGATATGCCCATAACCATACTAGTTGATGAGGGATAGACAGTTTTCCTGTGCCTTATCTGAATGCTCTGACTCCAGAGACCTTTACTTATGAGCTATTTTCTAAGAGTAGGCTATTGCAATTACATTTCTTTGCAAACCTTTGTCCTGTAGATTATTGCAACGCGTAAGTTCAGTGAATGAGTCTTGGGTCCTGAGTTCATCTTATCGAAGAGCCACACCTCGCTGCTATACTTTTCACAGAAAGCTCTTGGATAAGAAGTTCGTTTTCATCAGTGCCTACCTGCTTTCTGTTAAATATGTGTATTTATGGGGCTGGTATCTTAAAAGAATTTGTCTCTAATGTGCTTGTCAAGGGACCTAAAGCTTGGCATATTTAAATAATCATAATGGAACTTTCTAATTCTGGAACAAAACTTCCTTACTTTTCCCAGCAGACACAGTTGTAATTTCCCTCTTTCTTAATTTTGCCAAGCAGGCTTACCCAAAAGTTTGATAAGCCAGAGCTTCAATGCACCATAATTGTATTCTGCACAAATATGACTCCCTTTTACAGGTTTCTAAATATCTTAAGCTGTGTTGAAGATACAAAAGAAGAAGAAACGATGGGAGAAATTATTTGGTTTAATCTAATTACTTGGGCTGTTTTTCAAAATGTGGCTGTCTGTTGAAAAAGTTCCCTGTTACTCAGAATTGCCTCACACAGGGACAGCAATTTTCTTTGAACATTTTATCAAAATTCATTTAAAGCTTCATGATAAACTGACTCATCCGTAACCACTTGGACAACATTTTATTTTCAACTGGTTTGAGTCTGGATGAATTTCAGAGCTGGATTAGGTTATTAAATAAAGCCTTTGCTATGCTGATGTGATGAGCCGACCAGCTGAGCTTTACTACCCTTTTATTATCATGTGGGAAATAAAATCGCATGCCTAGATTCAGAGGGCATGACTCACGGCTCGCCTGTGCGAGCACAGAGCTGGCTCTGTTCTGGGGTGTTTGCCTAAAGACCTTCTGGCTGGTGGTTGCAGGCACTCGGTGTGATGGGCCACAGGGGCAGGTATTTCTGGCTGACTCAAAGCCTCACTAGAAGCTCTCAAGGCAGGGAAAGCCGAGAAGGGCTCAGTCCTTTCCTTGTTCCTGTGCTGTCTCTGTGACAGGTTGATGCAAAGGACAGAGCGCTGCCATCGCTGCTCCCCTCAGGCTGCCACCTCAGCAAGTGGGAGAGATGAGCATGTTCGGTGAGATGCTGAGGGTGCACACCTTGGATGTCTAAGCCTTTGGCTTTTTCTTTGCAACCAGGGAAGGATGCATCTATGCTAAGGTTTTTTTTACAATTAATTGACTGAGCGTTGCTCAAGACTAATATTTGCCAGGGCTAGTCTGTCTGTTTTCCTAACCCTGTCCAGCCTCTCCAAATATCCACTCTCTCCTTCATTGCCTTTCACCCAGTATATCCCACAACAGCCCCAGTAATCAATCATGGGGCCTAATTATCCTAATCTGCCTCCTTTTCTGACTTATTAAAGCCTAATTAGTTTATAACAACATAGAGGCTGGAGGTAATTTGGAAATTTGGAGGAGAAAAAGCCTGCAATAATTGAACTGCAATAATGAGGCTTCAGCAGAACCCAAGTCCACAGCTGTGTTTACACTACCAGTTTTTAGGAAACCTAGATTCAACTGCCCAATGGGTGTAAGGAAAGGACAGTGGTGTTACTCTGGGACGGGTTAAACAACTTTGTGTTAGAGGATGCTACAGGCTTTCCCTGGTGCTTCTGTGTGCTGCCAATATGTTGTGTGGTATAGCCACCTTTATTGGTCTGTTAAAGGTGTGTGACAATGTTGAGGTGTGGCCAGGGTGCTTAGCTCTTGGTTAAGCACCTCTTGTGCCTGCTGAGTTTGGTGGGTAGAAAAAAGGGTAAAAGAAAACTACTAGGTATGAATTACCATTGTGCCAGAGGAAGGAATAGAGATGGAAAGATTCTCTTTGCCTGATGGTAAACCAATGCATTTTGATTGCTCTTAATATGATGATACTGCTTAATTGATTTGAAAAATACTTACTGAAGCTTGAGAGATGGTAGTGGCATATAAGGCAGGAGTCAGCACACAGACTGAAAGAGTGGTAGGGATAAACCTCTTCCTGTTCTACCAGCGCTTTGTCACCTGAATAATGGTGGGACTCCTCAGAAACTTGTCCTACAGAGAGAGTTCTCTAGGATCAGAGTGTCTTCTAGCTGTCAGTGACAGTAGTATGGACTAGTTAAACATGGCTCTTGGATGGTAGAGCTTTCATTTAGCATTTCAGTATTAGTAGGATGTCCCAGATAGTTCACATTGTGTATCTGGCTGCTTAAAGAGGTGTGGAAACTTTTATACCTCTATGTTATTTAGATTTCTCTTGGTGCACATAGTAGTTGGATGAAGATCCCTGTTTCTCTGGGAAGACATGAAGTTTAAGTAAACATTCTGCATGAAGATTGTGATCTGGCTGCTGTTTGGGGCTCTCATAATTAATTTCAATATGTGGATTGCAGAATCAGCTGCACAGATAGTTTTGTTAAACTTTGCTTTCAGTGGGGCATTGACCTTGTTTTTGTAACAGCTCTCAGTTTTTGCAACCCCAATGCTATAAAATAAACAAAAATGAATAATGGAGAGACTCAAAGTGGTATGGGAAACGTAAACAAAGCAAGCAGTAGCAATGTGTGGCTGAGTCATCCCCTCTGTTATCATCCAGATGCTGTTACAGATTTCAATTTCTCTTGCAGAATATCTCTGTTGCAGTAGACAAAGTTTAGGAGGTGGAGTTTTTTTCTCAGTGTCACTAACTTTATTTTCTTCAGAAACTGGTGCTGATATTCCAGGAATGCAGTGGTCAGGGTAGCTGAGGTGAGATCTCAAAAATACTGATGATGCCAAGCTCTTGCTTCGGCAGCCCTCATTGATTTGGATATCTCTGCTGTTCATAGCTGGCTCCTTTCGTGCCATGTATACTTGGAAGTTGGGGTATTCTTCCAAAGAAAACAAGTGGTGCATGAGCTTTCTGTTCATAGCACAAAGGTGTATCTAATTTACTGAAACTTTCTAGGAATGACAAGGCTCTGTCAAGATGGCTGGGCTGTTGTAAGTACTTTCTGCATCAAGAGCACAGCAGGATTTATGTGAGGTAGCTTCTGATTGCTGCTCTTTAAAATGGAACACAAATGTAGACAAAACCATACTGAATACCCCTTAAAAGAGTAATTCATCACTGTGCTGTAATAGAGGAAGTGCAGAACACTGCTTTATTTTTTTTCTTTCTTACTGTTATATAGTAAGTATGGAATTGCAAACTGTAAGCTGTTTCTCCTTTTATATTCCCACTCAACTCTTTTGATTGTTAAACTTACAAGCCAGACTTAGCCTGCTCTTTCACATGTGTTAGGCAAAACCACAAACAACAACTACGCCAAAACTTGCCTGGAACAAGTTCATTAACACAGCCTAATGAGACTTGACATACAACTGGAAAAACAGGAAAATATTTTAGCAGCTGGGAATCCTTGTTAGAAGAATTCTCCTTTCTTTGTCTTTTTTTTTTTTTTTTTTTTTTTAATTTTTCTTCCCCCCTTGGGGTTAACATCAATAAAAGACATTATTTTTCAAAAGCACCAAATTAGATGGGGAGATCAAGGGCTAATGCTGAAGGCACTGGTGCATCTCAACTGGCTCAGGATCTGCCATGTTCTCCCCGTCTGGGCAGCAAAAGGGGCTCTTCCAGAGGGTGATTCAGAGCATCTAATTTACCCTCCCCTGGAGAGCAGTTCAGAGGTGTCTGCCTCTTTGATGATAGAATTAAAAGTCTGAGGGCAATGAGTGGTTAATCTAAGGGGAATTCATACCACACACTGAGTTGCCAGAGGCGTTTTAATAATGGGACTTGAAACTCTTGGCTCATGATAACCAGACTCTGTTCGTTCTGTCAAGGTGAACATCCCCAAACACTTGATTCTGTCGTGTAGACCTGCTCCCTATTGACTTAGAGCTGTCCTGGCAAGGGGAGTGGGATTTCTTCCAAGAGCCTCAGTTCAGAATATTTTTGCATATATAAAGTACATCTTTCCATGGGCAAACTTGCTGTTTGCACGGAGAACATACTAATTTCGGAATCATGCAGCCTCAACTCTGGCCTTAGGAGTGTTGCTGGGAATCTTGCCTACTATAAAAGGGCTGGATCCACTTCTGGCCACAGATTAGAGAATGGTTTAAGGTCAACACCTTTTTGGGCTTTTATAAATGTTCTCCTCTTCTGACTCATGCATCAAATGGCTGTTTTTACGCACAGCTATCTTCTCTCCTTCTGAACGTAATACTTTCCATATCCAGTGGTGTGACAGTAAGAACGGGCTTTTACTGAAATTTAGCTACTTATTTCTTTCCATGAGGCATCCCGAGCCAAAGAACAAATAGCGGGATCCCCAGAGCCTGCCCTTGGCCAGAGAAACTCGGTATAACTCATCCTGCTCAGCACTACACTGCTTTTTTACAAACAGCAGGGGGAGCTCAGATTCTGCCTGAATCCCGATGAAGCAGAGAAAGTAGTTTGCTGAAATTCTTTTTACTTGAAGCAGGGGAAAACCCCGACCACTTGCGGGTTTTTTCTTATAAAAATGCGGTTTTTTCCCCAGTATACCACAGGGAGACAATTAGAGCATGTAGAACAGATAATACAGTAATTAACATGAACAGTTCTGTTACAGGAGCATTGTTGGAATGGTTCTTGTGACCTTCTAAATGTGTGTATTCAGTCTTTCTAGTTTTATCAAAGAGGGTCAAAACCAATTTTAATACTAGTTTCGTGGAATCAGTCCCCAACAGGTTCTGAACTTGAGAAAGGCTGAAATCACTCTTATTTACCTGAAAAGGAATACCTGGGAATGATAGATCAAAACCATCCTTGAACCTGGCTGTCCAGAGGTGCCTTTGGCTTGAAGGTATTTAGTAGAATAAGGCTACTTGGTTCTCTGAGTGCTGTGTATCAATTAATCTGTTCTGGATCCTCACACTTCTGTAGGTCAATGAGCACTACCAGGCTCTGTTTGGTGCCAGAGAAATCTGAATGCATGGATGGCAGTGACTGATGCAAGATCACATTACCAGGACAGAATTGGGAGATTAGGATCTGGATTCTTGGTGCAGTTTTGGGGAAGGTAGGAAGCATGTTAATCCTCCTCCTTGGATCTTCTCCAGTGGGGTACCCTGTGGGAAAGTGATGATTTTGCTGTCCTTAGTGACACTGGATGTAACATAGGGGATATTCCCCTTTATCCCTAGTGTGTGAACTCGGATTTGAAAATTTTTAAGTGAACTAAGCAGTCCCCAGGTCTGTAGGATTATGGCTGTTCAGGGGTCTGTGGGCAAGGTGAGTTTGTTGCCAGGCTTGTAGCAGGGAAACATATAATCCACAGAGCCAAGAAAAGGAGAGAATAGTCCTAGATGTCAAGCCCCAGTCATAGTCTTCTCATTATTTGTAATATTTCCCTGTGAGATGTCTTTGTGATATTTCTTTGAGTGATTATATCATTGTGAATGTCTTCGGTAAGAAGCTGTGCAGGCTAACTACAGTATCCAATGCAAACAATGCTGATGCAGTTTCCAAGGGAAGAAAATGAACTCTTGACTTACCAGGAAATTCAATAAGAAAGCTAAAATCTTTACTTTTACTATTACTCTTCATTATCTACTCAACTAATACTCTGCTATTGTTTAGTAGGAACTGGAATTTCTTAAACAATCTAAATATAAATTAAGTTATTTTATTTTTTTTTAGAACTGACCCAGCTTTTAACTTTTGAGAGCCAGCATGGTGTTTCAAGGAGTCCTGCCTGCATTACAGAATTTGTAGTAAACCTGTGGGTGAACAAATGAACAGTTATAGGAGCAGGGAAAAGATAAGGCATGCGATGATGGATTCAGTATTTCTTGTAAAAATCAGATTAGGCTGTCAGGGATTTGGGATACATAATATACAGCTGGATAAAGGACTTCAGCCTTTCAAGTGGGTAGGAAATTAAAGCTGGAAGAAGCAAAAGTCAAAGATGCTGAACTGAGAAAGCCAAAGGTGGATGACAATACCTGCGTGATAAACTTTCAACCAGCTTTGGGAGGCCCCAGAAAGAAGAATGGCCAAAGAGGGATGGGCACCTGGCTCCTCAGAGCCAGGGACAGTGAGAGCCAGGCAGCCAGCTTGTGTGAAAAGCAGCTTGCATGGCATGTGAGTGTGAACCTTGCACCTTTCCTGCTCTCTGTAGGAAATGTGTCCTCACACGCATTTGCTGCACGCAGCCTCCCTATCAAACGCAGTGAACATCAGACTGCTGTCTCTGAATAGCTAATGGTGCTTCCCCACCACTTCAAAGTCTCTGTTTCACTATTTTTTTTTCACCATGTTGGTGATGTTGAAAGAGACGATTTTTCTTCTCTAAAAACCACAGCCATAGAGAAGTTAATGAAGGGTGCTGTCTTTGAAACTCCCAGGCAGCTGATCCTGCCTCTCCAATCCTTGCTGTGACTTTTGCCTGGGAACCAAGCACTGGACTGGATCCTCGCTGCCGATTAAGACTCATAACCACAAGCACAGGTGGCTGAGAAAGCATAATGGAAGAGTCAGCACCTGATGTTTCGTTAGGACAAGAGGAAGACACCAGACACCAGGCTCATTGTAGGTTTGTGTGCTTCATTGTCCAGTGGTGGATGGCACCAGAAGCTGGGCAGCCTCATTCTTGGGTTGCATCTTGCTCATGGGCCACCCCAACTAGGAAACCCTATTCTTGGGTTGCATCTGTCTCATTTGCATATCACTGCTGACAAATATCTGGGTCTTTTCTGTGCCAAAGCAGTGAGACAGCAAAGTCTCATTGTCTTAGAGGAGGCTTATGGAGACAGCTGAAGATGAGGAGGGGAATGGCAATCAGCTAAGAAAAGAGCCATGCTAGCCTGTCTTTTTGGTTTTCATTTAATGGCAAGGGAGCTTTAGACCTGCTGAATCTTAAGTGTATTAATAAGTAATAATAAGTGTATTAAATAAGAGAAACCAAAAAAAAAGAGGCAAGGAGAAGCGGTCATTGACCAGGAGTCACAAAAGGAGGTTTAGCTGAAGAAAGGCATCTTGTGCCTGGTGGGAAAGGACTGTGAAGGGCTCTTGGCCTGGGGAGGCGACATGCCTCAGCAGCACTTTAGAGAGCAGCCTGGTGCTGTCACCTGTGCCTGACTCCAGAGGTTGCTGCCATCCCTTGAACCTCATGCTGGTTTCCCCAGGGTGCCGGCTGCCAAGCCAAAGTTGCTGGGAGGAGGAGCAGCCCTGGGGCCACAGGGAACTGGTTGCCTCCCTTGTCTGTGTGTGGTCTCCCCTACACAAGCCTGGCCCCAAAGGCTTTTGTGGAAAAGGGCAATCCCTGCTAGGACATGTTCCTTTATCGGTTGCTGTGGCTGTTGCTGGTTGCTTTATTGCGAGCAGCTGCCGTTTGCTCAGTTTATTGACTGGAAATTGCACACAACTGCACCAGGGAAAAGCCAACCTGAATTATCTTACCTGCAAAGGTTATTTAAATGAAAACTTCAAACTTCCCTTCATCCTCCCATAACACTATTTAATTTATAACTGAGACCCAGATTTAGAAAGCTTTTGAAACATGCTTATAGGCAGTGGTGAATTAAGATTTGGGCAAATCTAATCCTTCCTTAGCGTTGCTTTGCAAGTTACTTGCCTCACATATGCCAAACAATATGGGATAATGGAACAACTGATGCTACTGAGCATGCTGCTGTAAAAGAAGTAATGTACTCTTTTTCATGAACTTAATCAAATGCATCAAGTCTATTAACCACACATCCCCTTACCCCCCAAGTCATATCACTATCATTGAAATAGCACTTTGAAAATATCTGACTGCAGAGAATGGTTAACCATTAATTTAGGAAAAAGCTACAGTTGCAGTGTGAACCTGACTCACTACATATTTAATAAACTGGACTATTTTGGTGTTGAGGTATTCAGGCAGAAAAGAATTCAACTTATCTAGAAGAACACTGTTTCTCAAGCTGTGTTAGAAGACCTAGTGTTGTTTGCTTAAGTTAAAGATTTAATGAGAAAAGTTAACTCAAATTGAAGTTATCACATCAGCACTGTAACCACATCTGTGGTTTTCCTTCCTATTTTTTTTTTACTTATTTTTAAGAAATGAGTGGAACATGATTTTGTGGAGGCAATGGAGATGACTTTCCATAACTAATTCAAGGGTCTCTAAGACAGGAGGCTTAGGCAATTAGTGGAGACCAATAAATTCTTCTAGAGGAGAGATTAGGGATATGTGAGTTAGATCTTTTCTCTGGAAGCACCAGGACTCATCCATGGGAGGCTCAGGGAGAGAGCAGCCTCCTGCAGTGGGGGTTTGGTGTTAGCCTGACAATCCTCTGCTTGCCTTTTCTGTAAATAAGCTTTTAATTTTTTTTTTTTAACCCACAAACTTATTTCCTGGTTTTTAATGTATAGCATTCACACGAAGTGAAGCAATATGCTGGCCGTCTTTGGTTTTAATGGGTCTGCTTAAGGAGGCTGTTGCAGTTTAGCTCAGCATGTCCTGCTTAGCAGAAGCAAGAGTTACATGAAGGCCAGGTAACTAATAAAAGTCATTTCACTTAAACAGGACTTTCCTGGGCATTGCAGTAGTCATTTCTGTCAGGTAACATACATATTGAGCTACTCTCCTCATTCAAAGCTGTGTAATTGTGCCAAATCTACCTGTCCAGTGGAAAAACTGGAAACAGAATTTTAAAAGATTGAACCATTTTCCCAAGAAAATGATAATCTACTCTCTTACAAAATCAGTTCTCAGCTCACATTTGTATTCCAGACAACAGGTTAATGCATCACTGAAATGTCAAAAGGACACAATACTTCTAGTACTTACAAGAAGAGAATTACCAGTATTACTGCTAAATGGAAAACCTTTGTGTTTAAGCTGTGGTGTGCTTAGATGCATATAGAAATGGCCTTAAGGGACCTGACAAATAAAAAATAGGTGGAGAATATTAACAAAAAGGCTTATGTAAAGTTAGAGAAAGTATTAACTTTTTCTTCTTCCCTAAAGTAGACACAGACATTTCAAAGGAATTTTGACCTGTAGCTGGTAAACAGATAAATCCTTTTCATCTTATTGTTTATGAGAGAGAGAAGAAGACTTGTTGGAGTAGCCTGGCAAAATTACAGGGATTCAGTTTCTTGGCCAGTGTCTACTGTGGTATTCCCTTTCTTCTCACTGAGTACATCAGACTGATGTACTGCATGCAGTGAAACAGCCCCAGAAGGAGCTGTGATAATGCTCTGCTCGGAATAACTTGTGGAAAATACGAAGATGGTTCATTGCTGAATATTTCACTAAGGTGTCTGTGCAGACTAGTAAGCAAATATATTTAGTACATTAATCTGTTTCCTTAGAAATTGAATCTGCATTACAGAATATGCTGGATTGTGGCCTACTGCAAGCGTTTCAAAGAGTAGCACAGACCTTGACAAAAAATTGTTGGATACCAGAAAAGAAACTGCTAGGTTTAAACAGAAACCTTGAGCCACAGGGGCTGGAAAACCCTCCATCTAGAGTCCAGACAAGGATCCATTGATGTCACCTGTCTGGAATGTCCTGTCAAGACACAAGAGACTGTGCTACGATATTATCAAATCCCTGCAAAAAATCCATTGTTGTTTTCCGCCTCCTTATGTATTCTGTGTACCCTGTGTATTCTCTAAATGTTGAATATCTCTCCCCCATGTAAATCCCTAAAAACATAATCCTAAAATAAGTGGTATTTCCCCATGATGTAAGTGCTCAACCCCAAAGGTGTCATTTGGGTTTTTCCTTTACCTCACCCTTGTAAAAGCCCCTGTTTGTAACAGCTCACCTGCTCTATGAATATGTAGACCCCAGACCCTTAAAATATCAGCTTGTATGTCCAACAAAGCATTCTTGTTTTTTGCCTCCACCTGGGATCGTCTCAGCTTTATTGACCTGCTATAAAAAATAAATGTAATTATAACATATGTAGAGTTCCTAGTTTTCAAATGCCATGCATTTGGAGATATATCTAGACCAGCACAGAGGAGAGGATTTACAAAAGGTAACAATATGAAGAGTTTTCTAGGATGAGGAAAACTCATCCTTTGCTCACATCACAGCAACTCTACTAGAATCACCTAGAGTTTTATGGCTGCAACAGTAGCAAAACACCCTGTGAATAACTACATGGACAGGCTTCAATGAAGAGAAAAACTGGATTTAGCGATTACAAACTTCCTTTCAAAGTAACTGTTCGGTAAATGCAAGGGAAGAATCATGATATTTGGAACTTTTTGCCCAGTGGACATAAAGCACAGCATCAGAAAACTAGAAAAATTCAAACCGCTGTTTTGGAGAGGGAGAAAAAAATCAGCTCTAAATGGCTCAGAATTGTAATGGAAGAAATGAGTTCTGGGGTTCCTTTGGGGAATTTAGCTGCAATTCTTCAGGTAGATGTTAAGGTTTGTGATGGGACAAAAGACACCATAAAACACACTCCTTGGGGAAGTGGTAATGCCTGTTGGATCAAAGGCCCAGTGATCCATCATCAGCACCATATCCCCTGTTGCTCCTTCTGCCTCTCCCTCCCTCAGCTCCATCCAGGTCAACATGTGAGAAGTGGAGCTGTGAAGGCAGAGCTACTACAGGCTGCTTTTTTGAAGAGAAAGGAATCAGGGCTTTTGTATATGGCATATTCTGAATCTTGGGACTGTTTTGTTCTCTGCTCTCTAGTTAGTTAGTAGAAGTGTTTCAAGCACTGTTCCTCTAACTGGTAATGTTTACTACTACACACTGAAGTTCTAGGTATTTGGAAAAGTGATCAGAGATATTTGCATCTCATTTCAGCCAGAGACAAAACCATAAATTACTGGGAACATTTTAGAATGCCCTGAGATCACTGGATTTCCATCTGATTTTCTGTTTCAGTGTAATTCTTGGATTATAGCAGGAGGCTGGAGTAGGGTAACTTGTCACCTGGAGAATTCTGGTTTGCTGAACTGTGGGAGAGATGATTTTCTGTATTGTCATCCTACAGCATCCCAGCTAAAAGCTGCTGAGTCCTTGAGCTGTGTATGAACTGTGCACGGAAGAACTCCATGCACCTCTTCTCAGGTGGAAGGGGCATCATTCATAGAACAAAATGAGTTAGTGAGCCCTTCATCCCTCCAAGCCAGATTATATTTTCTCACATTTCAGTATGTAATGAGCCATGGAGCTTGAGGTCAAAGGTTCCCCGCACTGGAAAGATGGTTATCTTCCCAAACCAATGTGCCTTGAGGTTGTGATTCCACTTACGGTGACCAAAACAGTCTAGGAAAAAAAAGACTATGAAAATAAATTCTGTACTTTTTTAAACAACCTCCAAGCCATTAGAGAGGTTTTAGGAAACCATTGTGAAGGAAGGCTGAAAACAGTAGCATTTAAGAAATGGGGGGTGGGGAGGCTGTGATTTTAACTTAAAACAAATTCAGCTTTAAGTAGTGTAGCAGTACATAGGAGCTCAACATCAATAGCAGAAGACCACACAAGTATTATATGAACAACTGGGGCACTTGTTATATTTTGTGCATCTTAAGTAGAGAAGGTAAGACAGAAGCCTATCTTTGTTTTTTGGCTTTGTGATCAGTACATTCATCCTCCTAGAAGCTACTGCTCAGCTCAAGTCCTTGTGTTTTCAGCTTCCTTAGATCTAGTGACTGCAGTCTTTGCACCACATATCATTTAAAATCCCTTGCTTTAGATTTTTATTTTTAGGCTGACTGCATGAAGAAATGATCATGCTCTGAGTTAGTTTCCATTTAAGGAACTTCTCTGCAAGGAATGGATAGGTGTTATAGGAAGATTACATGGCAGATGGAGGAAGATATTAATTTCTATTTCCATGCAGTAGTAGATATAAGGCACATACCTCTAAAGCAGCTCACTTGGGAATGGGATTGGAACATAGCAATGGGGAGAATGGACCAGTGGATCTTCATTCATTATCAAGAGAGGGGCAGCATCACTTGGACAGGAGAGTATCTGAAGGGTGGGAGGGCCATCTGGCTGCTGCTTTGGTGAGATGAAGGTACAGTATATCTCAGTATGTAAATGCACATACACGTGCTCACTTTTGATAGAGCACCATCACCCAACAAGAATAGCAGAACTGAGCAACTGCCTTTTTTCCAGGCAAGGCCCAGGTAATTTGCTGTGAATTCTTGACTTCAGCTTTCCTAATCTGTGCTGCAAAAAATGTTTTCCTAAGCCAAAAAACACAGGCTTGAAGCAGTTCAGGGTTTCTGTCAGCAGCAGCAGCTTGTGCTATCAGCCCTGGGCAGGGAGCTGGCAAGAGGCCAGGGCTGTGGTGCTTTGAGCTCTGCTCCCAACTGCAATGTCTGGAGTGAGTTCGAAGTTGGGCAAAATGCCTTTGCATCTGTGAATAAAAGCTTCTTGCTTTTTTTCTACAGCCAATATATGTTTCTACATAAAAGATACTGCAAGTTTGGTGCTAACAGTCCTATCTCTTGCTATAATCAATTATTGCCTTTGCACAAAGACCCAGCTAAGTCTATGAGGAACCATCCCCAAACCTTAGCATGATCTGTGATGGACATCTACATAAGATGGGGCAGCAGAAATCATCAGGAGTATAGAGAACTCCTTTTCAGCAAAAGTCAAGTGCTGTTTCTTTGAATGATCCCAGCCGAACATCTTTTGCTCTCATTGATGGCCTCAAAACTGGAGACTCTTGGCATCTACAAGGATGTGTCCCAGAACAAACTCCAGGTGTTGATGTGAAATACTTTTATATTTCTCAATCAGGTTGATACTATTACTTGGATCTGATCTTTTGAAACAGAGGAAGATACCAAACTGTCAGGCTGATCATCTAATTTCCATTCAGATGCTAGCAATGGCAGTGTAGTTAGGGAAATTAAATGATAAATCTCCTTTCTGCTCTGTATTTCAAGTAACAAGATCTTTGAAATTTTTTTTTGCCTAAAACTCTAAAGGATTTTCCTTTCAGGACAGCATCTGAAAACCTAATGGAATGATCTTACAGTTCCATCTGACCTAGGTTTGTCTTTATCTCTGCTTATTAAAAAGGTGCTTTGTTTTGTAGCAGCTATCTAATAAGCACTGAGATTTCATAAACTTATGCAATGCCTATGTATTATCTAGCATTTTGAAGGTTGAAGAGCTGTAAATTTCACCTCTCCCATGAATTCTTCTTTTGTGTCTTGCACAAGTGGTAACAGGTCTCAGAGTCTGTCATTCAAGTGGATTACTTCATTTAGAAAGATGCTATTAGAGACAATGTTGTGACAAGAAAGAATTATCGACACTCTCTGATAAACTATTGCCAGGACCTTCCCATTGATCTTCCAATCACGGTGATGATTTGAATCTTTTCTTTTGCTCCATGACTGTTAAAAACCCAGGCATTTCTGTTCAAGAATGAATTTTCCTTTTTTAGCACTGGTTTTTAAAGGAAACTGTTAGCTTTTTACTTTGTCCTTATACAGTTACATGCAAACTTGAAAACAGATTAGAAATAAACAAAAATATCAAAACAACTGGTAAAGAAATTGAGATATTTTAAAGTCTGTTGACAGAGGAATCATTTTGAACACTAAGTCTTCCAAGCATTTGGATTTCTTTCCCTACAAGGTCCTTAAATTCTTGAATGAAAAATGAAGAAAGACACCAAGATTTTCTTTTATATTAATGCGTAGTCAAAACTTCCCTTAATGTAAACCTCAGAATAAATTCTATGCTTTGACTCAATAACTCTGTGTTAATCTGGAGAATGTGATAATGATCTACAGGTTATAAAACTGTACGGAAGATAGCTCCCAGAAGAGCTCTGCTTACAGCCTGATATATATTGCTTTTTCTTGTTTTTATCTCTTCAGCTGATTTCTTCTTCATTATAGATTTAATCTGTTCGTCCAGTGGCTTTTGTTATATACTGAATTAAATTTTTGAGACTGCTGAGCACAGTGTGGATGGAGACTTTACATGGAATTCCAGCAAGCGGTGCAGAGATCGAGAACTCCACAGATGGTGAAATCTGAATCTGGCACTACCAGAGGAACTAAGCCTGTTTACCTTGTGCTGGATTCCCACTGATGTCCAGAGGATGGTGCTACTTGTCTTGTTAAGAATTTTTTGTCTGAGTAAGAACTGCAGAAAATCTCCGCTATTGTGGCATTGTCTCCTCAGCATTGTCTGTTTGTCAAAACCAACCAGGACCCTCATTCCCAGAAATGAGAAGTGAATTACAGCAGATATTATCATCTGTCTGTTCTGATTGGTTACAAATGAGTTTCAGTGGTTTTGGTGGGAAATTTGCATTAGGAATAAAATTCAAACTGGGACATGCCATTGAAGTGGAAATTTTAATTCAATATAATTTTCTCTTTGTTTCCCGCGGGCCAAAATTTTTATGCGAATGTGTTTTCTGTAATACACTGTGGCAAGGGACAGCACCATCTCAGGGTAGCCTGGTCCAGATGTATCTTCTCTTGACCACAATGTAGTCTTGAAAACTGTTACTTATAATGTAGGATGAGGTGATGTGAAATAAGCTAATACAAAGTTGTAGAAGTTTTAGGAAAAATGTTTTTTTAATGCAAATCCATTTCTTTCACAAAATCTATTTTTGGTAAACACTGAAATTATAACAGCTTTGGCAAATTTTTGAGATTCTTCTTCACACTGGATGCAAACTGTGGAGAGAGGAAGCAAGTAAGCCAGCTTTGTCATCCCCCTACAGTCTACTGGCAAGTGATGTAAAGGATAAAGCCAGAAAATATAAGTTTCCTGCCTCTTCCTGACCTGGGCCATCGGCTGTTGCTAAACTTAACCAAAATCCATGACTAAAAGCAGATTAGATGCAGCTGTGGCCCAAATCAGTCTATCTGCTCCACCAGGCTTGGGAATGTGCTGCATTTGGAAATGGTGTAAAATGAAATGGATGGATATTTCAACATATGCACTGCCAGTGAGAAATACCTCCTTGCCTGGAGTGCCTTTATCAGAGGGACTCTTTGGCCCATGGGATATATCTGAGCAGGATTCCCTGGGTACTGAGCTGTGGTGAGGGAGCAGGAGCATGGAATACCAATGGCTCCCCCCTCCCTCAGGCCAGACTTCGAAGCCTGGTTCTTCAGCAGGGTATCTTTGGACTTGGTAACAGTCCTTAGGATCCTCCAGTGTTAGTTGTTCTTAGCTGGAAACACAATGACTGGATTTTGTATTCCTTCTTTCACTCTCATATAATTTTCTTGGAAATCCTTAGGAACCACCAAGATCTCCATGAGTTGCAATGAGATCATAGGTGAATGTAGTGATTGGCTCCCTTAGCTTCTCCTTCATTCTTGCTCATTCACTGCATACAGTTTTCTCTTTTCCTCCAATTTCAGGAACATATGTAAATAATTAACTTACAAATTATACAAGCTTATCACACTATATCCCAACAGATGGAGAAACACCATTAAGTTGATTTGTTCAGGCAGCCACATGCTAGACGCAGACCCAGAAAAAACAAGGAAATGAGGAGTTGCTGCTGTTAATGGTACGTAACTGTCTCATGGCTGCTATTGCTGCATGTGGCATTACAGCCCATTTACTGTAATCTTAACTCTGACCCACCCACACCTTTTCCCACACCTCTTCCCCTATCAAACAGCTGTTGTGAAAGTTTATTCCTACTGCAACAGGGCGATGGGGTTGCACCATGTATCCAAACTGTGTGTGACCCAGCTGGTTCATGTCACTGCGGCAATAGCACTGAGATGTGGGCAACAGTCCAGTCTTGCTCTCAGTAGCTGTTTTAGAAGCACTGCATCAAGCATAGCTGAAGATTGTGGCTGGTCTGCTTGACACCTTGGCTTGGTGCACTCATATAAAAACTTTGTCCCGTAATAATAGTGGTAGGTGTGAGAGAAAGTTGTTCCAGTGCTGGGAAATGCTCTAGCACTCCACCATGCAGGGAAAGGGTTCTGTAAAATGCGAATGTCACCTTAATTAGGAAGAAGTGGGTTTCATTTTTTCAAACCAGCTTGCAGAGAGTAGCTCCTGCTAAAGCAACAGAGATATCGAAGCTGGGACTTTAGAGGAAGCAAACCCATTTGCTGTTGTGACACAGACGATGGTCAGATGAGAAGTGTGTGCTATAACAGGTACAATTCCTGTGCAGCACTAACATTTCATTTCGTTCGCCAAGGGAAATCAGTGAATCGCTCAGGTAATCTAGTCAGTCACATGTAAATTTGAAACCTGTTCCTCTTGCTTGATGGTGAATAGAAGAATAATGCAACACTTGGAAACAGAGAAATTATTGCTTTTTAACAAAAGGATGCTATAGGGCTGGGCATCCAGTATTTTTCTATGGAAATTGTGCCAGGATGTCACAGCAGTATTGTGCAGATACCCAGTGGCTTTTCACTTTGGTATCAGCTGCAAACTAGTCACAGCAGATCCCAGCTCAGGTGGATTTTCCATGCCTCTTACTGTGGGCTGCATAAGCTACCGTGACTGTTACTGCTGCTAAGCTGCTCCGGACCACTCCTCGGTACCCAAAACACAAGTAAGTGTTGAAGGGAATGGTGCCCTTTGCCTTCACTGTGGCCCTTGAGCCAAACCTGATCTTATAACTGATCAGTGCCAGCGCTCTGCGCTTACATCCAGTGCTGGGATGCGTGTTTTGTGTGATAAGCTTTGTGTCTTTGTTTTGGGGGTAAAGCTGAATTTGTGAATACCTGTCTTACAGAGGAGATTTGTGCTCCTACACTTAGGAACTTTCTTTTTTTTTTTTTTTTTTTTTTTTTAGTATCTTTCACCGGAATTAGATTTTGTGTTTTTCCTGCTGGAGTGGTCCATGTGGGTGCATTCCCCTCAGAAGGCAGCGACGTCTTGGCAGGAGAAATTATAGGACTCTGAAAGAGCTTTCTGTGAGTACATGTGGGCAGTGTGTGCAACCTGTGGCTGTTTTCTGACATGACAAAACTGCTTATCAAAGTCTTTGCTTGGCTCTACATGACTGCTGCTAACACAAAATTAAGGCAGTGAGGGCGTTTCACTGCTTTGGAGATACCTTACGTGTTCATAAACAGTCTTTGGCTGGGATTTTGAAGTTCTCCACAGTTTTAGCCTGTGGGTCCCACTGGATTTTTCCGGGATTCTTCCTAAGGGTTTTCACTCTGACCACCTGTGAGAAATACTTGTGCGCTGTTTACTTCTTTTGTTTCTCACTTCACTTTGAGATCTATATAAATCTTAGGCAAGTATTGCCAGATCTGATCTCTTAATGCTAATTCACTCAAAAATTTACTGTTTCCAGTTCCACAGCTTTTGTACTCATTTGACATAGATTTACTTACCTCTCCTCCAGACTCCTTTTCTGATAGGAAAGCTTTCCTCTTGTGGTTTCTATTTTGCTGCTGAAACACTACTTTGACATTCAGGGGCCATCTGGAGGGACACTGAACTGGTCTTCACCTCATTCTCTGCTGCTGCCATCCCCCAGCTGTCCTATTATCACACCTCCATCCTGGTACACAATACTTCGGATGCATCTCCAAAATCTTGAAAAATCCCCTTTTTTTTTCCCCTCCAACTCCACCTTTGGAAATGGAATTCTGGGTTTTCTGACTTACTATTTCTCTGAGTTCTCAGCAAGAGTGCAAATACTAGCCTGCTGAGCCCAGCCCTGTAGCTGGGAGGTGTCACAGCTGCCCCATGGAGCCTGCCCTGCCTGTGGCATTGCTTGTAGCCCTGCCTGTGACCCTGCCTGCAGGGGTGAAAACCCCCCTGATGCACAGGTACACATTTCATGCCAAATCAAGTGTGTGCTTGGGATTGGCCTCTGTGAAGTGCAATAACCTTGACTGAGCTGTATGGGGAAGGGCTCTGTTATTTCATAGAATTCTGGAACCATATAACCATAGAACGGTTTGGGTTGGAAGGGACCTTCAAAAGTCATCTAGTCCACACTCCTACTGTTGTCAAGGACACCTTTCACTAGACCAGGTTGTTCAAAGCCCCATCCAACCTGTCCTTGAATGTTTCCAGGAATGGGTCATCTACCACTCCTCTGGGCAATCTGTGCCAGTGTTTTACCATCCTCATTATAAATAACTTCTTTCTTAATTTAATCTAATCTAAATCAACCTTCCTTCAGTTTTAAACCATTACCCCTTGTCCTATTGCAACAGGATATTGCTATTTGCTGTAATTAGTACACTAAGTGTCAGGCTGAAATGCCAATGAGATACCAGCTGTTGCTGGGCATTTCTGTTCTGCTGTTGTCAGAATTGTAGTGAGGTAATTCACTGTGTCATCCCATGCTGGACCGTGCTCAGCCTTCCTCCTTAGCGAGACCAACCTTTGTGTTTCTCTTGTGCAATGCCTGGGTTTTGCTCTTACTAGATAAGTTACTCTGTCATTATTCTGTGCAGGTGGGACAGTGGCTTTATTGAGATATATTCCAGGCAATATTTTCAATATAAATATTTGTGGGTAGAATTTTCAAATATCATCTAGGAGCACAAATCCTGCTGAATGTGTCTGATTCATATTCCTGCAAGAACATTAGGAAATGCAGCTCCACACGTTAATAATGACAAACCCCTGTATGTTACTGTGGTTCAAGAAGATGGCAGACTAATAGGAGTTCCCTGTAGAAGAACCTTAACCTCAGCTGGGGCTGTATGTAGGGCTATATTTAGCTGAGAATAAAGTAGATTTTTGAATTCTAAATTTTAAAGTTGCAAAGTGGCATTTAGAAAAGTAAGAAAGAAAAGATGTATTATTATTCCTAGCTTTTATTCAGTATAAAACCCTACTGCTTTTGAGATCTTTTTCCAAAGCTTTCTTTTTAGTGCAAGATACTACTACTTTTTTAAGCCTTTAAGCTCTCTTTTCAAATGGTCTCATGATTGCCATTCTAACTAAAAGAGATATATTTGCATATTAAAAAAAGTATGAATGATGGTTGCTCACAATGTCTGCATCCACAGCAAAAGTCTGGAAAAGGAAGAAAGAAAGAAAGAAAGGAAAGTATTTTTTCTGACTCACTGTTTAAATGATAAAATGTCCATTAATAAGCTCATATTATAGCATTAATAATTCTAACCTTTTCAAAGGGTTTCCATCACTGCAGATCTTGCAGCTGGTGTAATTATAGTATGGCATAAACATTTTGCTAGGGAGTTTGATTTAATTAGAGGAAGACTTTCTGTAAGGTCAGTGCTGTAGTACAGAACTTATGTTCTTCAGGCATTCACTTTAATTACAGTTTTGGTTTTGATGCTAGGCCTGATTGGTCTTCATGTGTTATGTGGAGTCCCTCCTGTGCTATACCAGTGTTGGAGAGATAACTCTCTATTTAGAAATACTGAATCTGGGATCCAGTGCTGTCTCTGGGACAGCTCCATGCTTACATTTTTAGTGTGTTTTTGTTCCCTCAGTTAATTTAAGCACAAATACCTTGTAACCTGATAATTAAACCAACTCCCTGGTGTTTCACCTAAAAAATCCATTGCGCAGGCTCGAAGGCCTTACCTGCATTTGCAAAGCCCTGTATCATCAGGGCGCTTGTAACATATGTGGGTAGAGACCTTTCCCAAATCTTCGTTCGCGAAGACTGGCCATGATGATGATGTTCCCTCAGTGGGTAAGACTTCCTGTATCTGGTCATGAAACGGGCTGGAGGTGGAAGTAGCATGTTGTAGAGGTGTCATACGTGTGATAAGATTCAACTTTATGTCATATCCCAGATACTGCCTCCCTCCTGCCAGTGTAGATGCCTGGTGGATCTGAGTCACCAGCTGCTTCATGTAAAGGGGGCACGACACTGGAGAAAAGCCATGTCACTGTCCTCTTCATGCATGAGGTAAGAATCTGCCAGGAGTGAGCTCTGGGAATCTTGATGCCTGGTGGGTGAGACTGTGTCAGAACTGTGCTTTGATTCCTCCCCTCTGTCCTATAACTCCTTTGCAAAACCACCTACTCTCCTGCTAGTGTTGGTTTTGATAAGCCCCTTCTACATCCTAATGAAGACATTGAATCAGGCTGATTTCACAGCACTATCTGCAAACTTTTAGCTGTTTTCAGTTATCTTTCTCTTTGTAGGGGCTTCCCATGGCAGAACTTGTTATTTAGCCCAATCCAGAATAATTCTTTCCAGAAAGCAATTGAAGTGCACCAGAAATGCACAAAGTGGAATTGGTTTGTAAGGAACAAGGTGTGGTAGACAAACTCAACTTTCTATTTTTTCTTTCTTTTTTTTTTTTCCTTCCTTTTTTTTCCATATGTAATTAAAATTTTTGATGGTGTTTGGAGCAGAACAGACAGGATTGCTGATGTGTCAATATAGCACACATGTTCTAGAGAAAAATGAAGGAGAGTGGGAGGGAAAAAAAGGGATCCAGAGGGTGCGAATGCTGCAAAGGGGAGGGAAAGGACGTACTGTGGTGCATCTGCTTCACGTCATGTCTCCTCAACCCTGTGCACTGTGATTGGCAGTGCTAATGGGGGAATAAAAACATCTTCCTTCGCATCTCAGCTATTGTCCCCTTCCCCAGCAGAAAATCCCTGTGGAAGCCATATTGTCCTCCCTTCATCATTTTGTGTATATTGAGGTGTAATAGTTACTTCTTGCCAGTTAAGGGCTGTTCTCTGCAGTGTATTTCCTGCTTGTTCCTGAGAAACATATCTTGTTTTAACTGTTTTCAATCAATTGAACCTCTAGGACTTCCCTCAGTAGATTATTACAGTCTTTCTCTAAAGAAAACAGCATTAGAATTTCTTCTTCAATAGTCATCAAAATTTTTTCTTGACTAAGCCAGGGAACAGTGCTGTAGATAGGGCCTGTAATGGCAGGGAAAGTGAGGGGGGAAAAGTAAAGAGGCGAGAAATAAAAAAAGCATGAAGAAAAAATAGGACTGGCTGGACATCTGAGACCCTTCTGAAATTAAATGTTTAACCTGTTTTCTTGCTTCCTTTACTTTTCATAAGAGCAGGAAGGAAGAATATGTTTTTCCATTGTAGAAAGGGAATTAAAAGTCTACTGATGTTCTTTTCTAGTGCTGAAAATCTCTGAAGTGTGAGGGTAAAAATGGGAAATGGATTAATATGGGCTGGCAGTTTTGAAGGTACCTAAAAACTTTGGTGCTGAGCTCTCCCTAAACTGTGGAAGAGTAGAATGACAAGCTACATAAGCTCCTTTTCAAAATCCTCTCTTTAAAGAGCATATTAAAGCAGAGGTGAAAAGCAGAAGGCGGAAAGAGTGGTACAGATATCCATGTAGTGATTAGTCCTAAGGCTGACAGAAGTAATAACTAATTATTTGTTCTGCGGCTTTGTCTATGACCTGCATGTTTATGCCAGGACCCCACTGGGCAAACACACGGGGAAAAGAAAGTCTCATGGAGCTTGCTTAAATGTTTTATTCATTGCATTAATTTTTGCCTGAAGAGTTATTTTCCCTAGAGGATGAAGGCCTTAAGATATGGTTCAAAGGAGCGTGTGGAACCCAGCCAAGAAGCCGTCTCTGAAATTAATGACAGAGTTGGAGTAAACCTTTTGTACCATTTGGACATCAGCCACTGACACTCAGATAGGTTGGCCCCATGGTAAAGCCCTTTTGCTTCCTAATGATTGAATTGTCCTTTTGGGTTTACCCTAAAGAGTAAATGCACTCCACAGTGCTATTCAGTACTGCAGACAGGAGAGAGCACCAAGCAGCTTCAAGAAATGTGAAGTACTATGGCCTTTTATATAAAATGAAGCTGTGAGCCGTGTTTGGGTGCTAGGTGCTAGCCCAGTCCTTAAAGACTGGACACCCTAGCGCATACTCTTAGATTTCAGAGCAGTGCTGGTGAGTAAATTGCAGCTCAGAACTCAGAGCTGTTGCTGTTTCTATGCAGGGAGTGTAGAAATCTTCAGAAATATTTAAAAGATCGCCAGGAAAATGGCTATTTGAAAACAATATCAGGTGGATTTAAACTGCCAGTAACGCTGTTGCTTCACTCTGCTTTCATTGGCATGCCCAGAACAGCTGTGTTTGAGAGCTCACCACAGGCAGGATGGCTTTGGAAGTCAAGTAGTATGGTTTTGTAGTGTCGCATTCCTGGCATCTCTCAAAGCTGTGGTTGTTTCAGATGGGACTGTGGGGAATACAAGAGCTTCTGAAGGTGCTTGGGAACTGTAGGGATAGACAGGACGGGGGAGGAGGGATGACACAGGAGTGTTCTTGGATGTGTCTGCTAACTGTCTGTGGCACTGCTCTGGTGGATGTTTCTCATCTCAAAGCAAATTGCTAGCTAATGAAAGGTGTGTCTGGGGCAGTATTGACTTGCACATTTCTCAGGAGTGCCTTGAGGATGTCAAGATGAGAGCACAACAAAGAAGCTAAGGTTGGCAGGCGGTTGAAGGGCATGGTTCCACAGCCCTGAAGCTAGGGGTCCTTCATCTGTGTGCATTTTCCAGAGTGTGAGACTGTGAGTCAGAGCACACAGGAGGGCCCACGCTTGGCCATGACCCAAAGTATGAGACTTTTGTCACTGTACTTGTACTGAGGAATAGAAATGGAGCTAGAGCTAGAGCTGGAGCTGGGCAGTTGTGGGTGGCAGGAACCTCGCTGTGGTCAAACATGAAGACTTCACTCCTCTTTCTCGATTTCATACTCCAGTAGAGAGTCAGTAAATTACACGAGGAGTTGGTGGGTTACAGGCTGTAATTTGGGCAAAGGAGCAAGAGCAAGGCTCCCTCCAGGCCCTACAAACACCTGAGAGAAAGCACATGAATTGGAAAGAGGGATGAGCCTGGAGGCTGTTGTGAGCCTAACTTGTTAATAGACACTCAGTCAAGCTCTGTACTCGGTTGCAGTGAAGGCTGCAGATGCCTTCCTGGCTCCTGAGGGCTGACTCCCTACATGGTCCAAAATCTACCTACTTTCACGGATTGCTCTGAAATTTGATAGGACTTACAGTGGGCCAGTACAGGCATATTCTCACATTTTAGAGTCAATTAAGCAAGGAGAACCTGAGATACAGCCCTCTTCTTCCCATCTTTGTCCTTTTGTTCTCCATATACTTGTTCCCTGCCCCAAAAGACAAACAAAGGGAACCAGCACCACCTCTTGGATTATTTCCTCTTTATGCGCCTGTGAAGAAGACCTTTGGCTTAAATGTCCAAGGCAATGACCTTGCATGTCTTGGAGGAAAATGCTAAAGGACTTCTATCCTGGCTGCTCTTACATGAGCTGAGAGGACTCCTGCAGACTCTCTCTATGCTACCGTTACTGGTGTTGACTGAAAGCTAGCCTGGGCAAAAATCAAGAGTGGGGAAACAGGAATTTTTTGTTTGCATTACATTTTATGGGCAAGTCCAGAAAGCCTGAAAGGTGTTTTCAAGCAGAAAGAGGCTAAGGGCTTCTGACAAAGGATGAATATTTGGACAAAACAAGAAAGCAAGACAGTGGATATGATTACAGTGAGGGAGTTCTGGTTAGTCACCAGGGTTCTTCTATGTAGGTGTAACCTACAGGAGCGGAGATGGGAAGAGGATGAATGACAAAAAGACCGTGGAGGTATTTGAACCCACTTCCTGCCCCCTCCTTGGGATAAAGTGAGATACGGAGATTTCATAAACTGCCTCCACCACCCTCCCTGCTTCTCTTATGAACAGGTATCCAGGAGTCTGGCCAGAATTGTGTGAGACAGGATTCACCTCCATGTGGTACTTGAGGCAGAGAAGGGAGATGATGGGTAAACCCTCCCCTTCTCTCTATCGGTGTGATAGAGAATACGGGTGATGCTGAAGCCTTCCTGTCCCTTTGTCTCAAAGAAGGGCTGCACTTCTGTGGGCACAGCTGATGGCAGCAGGCTTGCCTGATACCTACAGAGCTTCTAGCCTGGCATGAGAGGTGGAGTTATGTAGCCATAGACAGATCTTCTCTGTCTGGATTCTTCTTGTGGGGCATTCTTCAGTGGGCCCCTTCTCATTCCCCACTGCAACCAAACTGTTGGCTAAAGAAGCTGTTATTTGAGGGAAAAAAACATTCTTCTCTAAATGGTGAGGTCACCTAGTCCCATCCCACACCTTTTTATAAAGCCAGTGCCACAAAACCTCCAATTTGTTCATGAGAAAACCACACCTTGGAAATCTTAATATTCCTCTTTTCATGTGACATTTCCAAGTATTCTGATGCCCTTGAAATAGGCAGAATACGTTGCCACCTACTACGGAAATTATGGACTCCTGCTTTTTCTCCAAAGAACTTTCTCTGCAAGCTCTTTGTCTGGATAAATACGAGAGCACAGGATGATCTTTCCCTTTCTTATTGCTAGACCTCTGCTCCATACCTCTCTTTTGTTAAAAAGTGACACAGATGTTGGGATCTCTTGAAAACTACTTCACTGTACGTGGAGATAAGTGGACATGGTCAACTCAGATCTGCTTGGCTTTGACAGCCTGAACTACGTTGAAGTGCAATGATTTTAAAGGCTGGCAGACAAATCCATCAGCAGCTCCTGAACCATAGGAGTAGTCTTACAATTTCCTTTGCCACTAATATTTGCCTTTTTTTTGCCTGTGTGTTGTTTGTGCTCTAATTCTTGATGGTTTCACCCTTTGCATGAGTGCAGTTGGGAGCATCCATTGAATCTTATCAGTGGAAGTCTTTTCTAATCCAGTACATATTTCCCATGGTATCCTGGTGAGTCAGACTTCTTTCAGGATAGAGCCCTGTTTCCAAAATTTCACTTATTACTCTATCCAATTGGACAGTGTCTCCCTCTGGATATCACATTTTGGTGTTTACAGTGGTGTATCACTCTGCAGTGAACATATGTGGGCTGATGCACAGTATTAATTATGTCAGTGTCTGTAGTCAGGCAGACCAAGTGCCAGACCAGTGGCAAAGCATAGGGCCCAGTGTTCAGTTTCTGTAGTGATTGGCTCCATTCTCTTTGCATTCCAGACAAACAGCATCTCTGCTGTTCTCTCACTCAAAGCAATATATCCCTTAGCATGCAGCATGCCAGAATTAACCCCTGGGCATCAAAGTGACAGGAAATAAAGAGTTGTTTGTTAAACACAAATCTGTTTATGCAGAATCAAACATCCCAACATAGCAAAATAAGTTCCCATATTTGTCAGTGATTATGCAATCTTACTTCGAAGCTACAACAAAGAACATACAAAGAAGAATGCATTTTTGGGTACAAAAAATTGATCTGTCTTTGAAACAAATGATTTTGCAACCAGGACAGCAGGTAAAAGTAGAGTTAGATGTTCAGCAGATGAAAGTCAGTATAATTCCCTCCAAAAGTTCTGGTTATGTCTGTACCCACTGTGAACCTAGCACAGAGCTTTTTCAACTTTAAGCACTGTCCCAATTCAAAGAAAGTGATTCTTTAAGACTAAGTCTGACTTTCTTTATTTTCTCTATGTTGGAAATAATGTGGTGAGCTTTAATATATTTTGAAGTTACCTCATATAAAGACTTTTTAGCTGCAAGCTGAAGGGAGATTATTTTCATGGGTTTTCCCTGTTAGAATGCTGGCACTGCATCAGTGAGCAGTAGGGCCTGCAGAATTGCCCCTCCCTGCCTTGCTATTGCCTCAAGCTGAAAAGTCCTGTTGTGTTATGTTTTATACGCTACTCACTATGACCTTGAAGTACAGTTGCTAAACACACTGTTAGGGAACTTTCTCTCTCCCCGTGTTTTTTATTTCCCTGTGCCTTGTTCTGCTCATGAGGTCTGCTTTTTTAAATCCAACTACTGTTCTGATTTGAAGAAATTTCCATTTTTCTGGGAAAGAATACATCTTTCTGAATCAGCCTTTTGGCAGGTAATTTCTCTTGCCCATTGTATTAGTCTGGGTGTCCTCTGAGTGTTCAGAGCTCCTTGAGGATTACATGGATATAATCATAAGTATGAAGAGGAGAAGTCCTGTCTTGGATAAGAAACAGCAAATTGCATGTTTCTATTTTCTACTGGAAAATGGAAAGAAAGGGACAGTTTAAGTGTCCCTGACCTTGCCTTGATGGACTAAGTAACCTCTTAAAGTCCTTTTAATCTCTACTTTCACTCAATCTGTGACAAACATATGGTGTGACACATATGCATCACGTGTACATTTTATGTTTATGTCTTCCTGCAAGGCCTTTCTATTAAGGTCTCTCTTTTTGCCTGCTCTTTTTTGAGCACAGACTGTCTGTGGGGAAAAGGGAAGAAAGTCCATTCAAGCCTGTCCTCCATGTCAGTACTGTCCCCTCTCCTCTCTCACTAATTCAACTTGAAATGACTAGTGAGAAAAGTCTGAAGATGTTAGATTAGGGTGTCTCACACTTCAATGAGCTGCCTTGATCTCTCAGATCACTCTCAGAGGGAGTGAAAAGGCAGAGGGACTTGCATTCAGAGATGATGAACCTGATATGGAAGTATCATTTTGGTGTTTTGCAGGTCATACCACAGAAAAGTCTAAAAAATGAGTTGGTCAAATGGATAGGTTTTCTTCATTGTGAAAGAACCTCTAAGCAGGAGTTTTTGAGAGGTGTGTTGAGAGCCCCAGGGAAATGCTCAGTAAGTCAAATATTGACAGCTCTATTCATTACTTGACTTACATTGTGCAATGCTTAGTGATGCACAGAGTTAGGGCCTGCTGTGCTTGGTGCTGTATAGAGCAAGGAAAATTTAAAACTTGTCCTTGAAATTGTAATATATAAGGAGCAAATGTGCCTCTAGGTTTTTGGGCAAAGAGCTTTGCTGTGAAGAATAAAGGAGAAGCAAGAACAGCTTTAACTTGTTAAAAAGAGTTGATGAGGTAGGCCAGTGGGGTGAATGGTGAGATTTCATTTCAAAAGCCAGAAGGTACAGTGGGACACAGCTTTTGAAAGTTGTAAAAACTCAGCAGGATTCAATCTCTACTGCTAATTTGACACTTGTGGCAAGCAGATTTTGGCATCTTCTCCCATTCCAGAGGTGGGGGACTATTTTGGGGGTGGAGACTGGACAGAAATGTGCAGATAACACTGCACATATTGGCATATCCAACATTTATGAGCTTTTCACACTGGAGGAAGCAGTTGTTCACTGATATTTGTTGGGATTTTCAGCTCTTGGGGTTGCTGCAGAGCTTAAAGCAGCTTGTGAAAGATAATTGCACAGTGTGAAGGGAAAGAAGAAGTTCTGAGCAGGTGGAGAGACCAAAGTACACATCTCCTGCACAATGGGAGGGAAAGGTATTTTACAACAAAAGAAGGGTGATGTGTAAGAAATCTTTGTAGTTAGCTTGTGAGAACTGGAATAGGAAGAAGCTATACGACCAGGGAGAGAAATCAGGCTGTGACAAGGCCTCTGAATGTGCCATAGCAAGAAAAGGCTATAAAGATGAAAAGACAGTAGTCACTAACAATATTAGAGAGGCCAGGGTGCTGAGAACTCACAGCATAGATCTCTTCACAGACATTTTGGCCTGAACAGGAGCAATGGGGATCTTTGGATAATAACAGGGAGAAAGAATCTGTGAATGTGGAAGAACCATTGCTCAGGGGGACGTGAACTGGAAAGACAGATAATTTGACTTTCACAGCTGGTGGCGCTATGTCCATGGGGTGAGTCTCTGGAGATTTTGGAACACAGGTGCCTTGAGTGAATTATAAAAGGGTGAAATCTGAAGTGATTAGCAATACTGATACACAACCTCTCAGTCTCCTTACTGTAATTAAGGAGAGGTTAATGTGTTCACAGATCTGTTTGAGAAGTTGCTCTTCTTTCTTTCAGTGTAAACAATTTTGTTAATTTATTACTTCTGTTGGCTTTGCCTGGTCACTTACCTTTGTTTTGCTCCCCTAGGCTTCAGTACTGTTGAATGCATTATCTTCTGTCAGCAGCTGATTTTGCTGCTAACCAGATCCCAAAATTGAAATTCATAACCCTTTTGGGGAAAGGTCAGGAATGGTGAGTAAGACACAGTATGTGCATTTAGAGGCTATGGTAGTATGTGACAAAATTTCCTAAGTTACATCAGAAGAAACAAAGGTTTCTAGAAAATGGCATTTCTCCTACACCAGGAGACTGGCTAACAAGTCGCAGGTGGTCCCAGCAGGAGCATGAGAAGAGTATGATTATGGTGGGTTGTGGTGATGGCTTGTGTGCACTTGCACTTTTCACCTGTTTGCTTTTCCCAACAGTTCTTAAAATATTTTACACAGCTTCCTATTTTTTTTGGTTAGAGTGCAAATTGGGAATTACCAGAGTGCAAAGTCCATTTTGATTGCTTGGCTGGGCTTTACCTTCATACTGTTCTTTTGCCTTTGGCTTTCTCTAATACTCCAGAGGAGTTGCTGGCCTTGCTGCAGCCACATACGGATATACAGAAGCATGAAATGGAGGAAAGAAATTCTATCTTGAATGCAAAGGGATGCTCAAGGGCTTAATAGAGCAGTTTCAAAATACTCAAAATACTTGTTCTGCCAAGGAAAGTGCAACTCCATGTTCAGAATCCCTGCAAAAGGCTCCTGTTTATATGGAATGAGAAGCAGCCTGTATCCTATAATCTTGCTCATAACACTGAGCCAATTTTTCTTAAAATGTCACGTTTGGTGTTTTTGGGTGTGGGAAGCAGGACATTGCCACTGTTACTTTTATCAGTTTTGTGCTTCTGAAGAGGTTGTGTCTCCAGACTACCGTGAAGGTGGAACTGTGTTAAATTACAGAGGAGCCTGAGGCAGTCGGACCACAGATCCCAGTTTGGAGGGAATATTTCTTATCCAGATGTGGTGAACAGAAGGAAGGAGGGAGAAGGCTATACACACAGCATCAACACTCTGCACTGGCTCTCAGTTGCCCATGCTCTGTACCCAAGCAGTGGATTTTCTGTGCCACAGAGGAAGAGTTTGCTTGGATCTGGCAGGACTACTCAACTGAGGTGCACTGCTTCAGCATCCAGAAATACAGTCTTTTTATCTAACTCTGCTTCCAACACATCACCAAGACTAATAGACAAATCCTTTTTGATTCAGTTCAGGTCTTTCTGCATCATATTTCTAGAACACAAGTGCAGCCAGGGCCATTCTGCATTTAATGCTGATTTTAGCTGCGTTTTATAATTACTAGCTGTGCAGGATCTGAGGTGATATCCCCCAGAAGCTGTGTCTCTGCAACTGCTCCCCAGCACTTGGCTTGGAAAGACTCTTGGTTGCTGTGTGCTGCTGCTAAAGGCAAGGAGTGATCTTTTGGGTTGGCCTGCATCATACCCCACACTGCTGAGCTCTGGGATTGTGCTGTGGAGAGGCTTTAACCACTCAAATGCAACCAGCGGGACCAAGTGACAAAGCCTGGCAAAACTGAACCTTTGTGGGGACCTTGTTAAATTCCCTAAATTATTTTAAAATACCAAACAGATTTCCTACTCTGTAGGACTATTAAGCCCACCCCTTGGCCATAAATTACAAAATTATTTTCTGCGTGTTTGAATTGCAACACCAGCTTAGTCAGGGTACCAGTGCAGACCCAGCCTGAGCCCTGCAAAACTAAGATTTGAAGCATCCACAGTTTTCGCTGCTCGGGTTTCTGGCTGACCTGTGCTTCTGAAATTGAAGTCAGTGTGATCTAAAAAAGAAAAACAACCAAACCTTCAGCAACTTTTAGAGTACCTCCACATTAATCTCTTTGTGCTCAATTTCTTCGGAAGTTAAATAAGTGTTGCGATACTTCATAGGGGCAATTTTCTGAGATCCTTACATGGATGATGCTAGAGAAACAGCCAGTTGTGTCATTTTTCTAGAAGAGGGAAAGAGGGAGGGACATTGCAGTGTAACTGTGGCTGGACAAGGGTGGGAAAGAATCATTCAATGTGTAGTGATTGAGCCGTCTGCAAGATACATACACGTGAAAAATGCTTATTAGCAACACATTTCAAAAGACCTCTCATCTGAATTGCTTTGCGGCATAAAGAACTTGATAAGTTGTTAAAGAAATAAAGAATATTCTGCCAAGGCTCCTCTAATTATGCCTAACTGTAAGTTTTAACTGAGCAAGGAGCTCCATCTGCTTCAACAATGTGATTTATGGTGCAGTAGCTTGGCATCCTCTGAGTGCCTCAGAACAGTGAAAAGCAGTAGCATATGTAAATACTTCCTAATTATGCACAGCAATGGGAATTCACAGATGTGTAACACCACCGTCTACCAAGGACCTGCTACCTATAAATCCTCCTTGAAATAGTCTTGTATTACAACAGATTCTGGTAGTTTTTGGAATGGATTTCTAAGATTCCATTGTATAAACTGAGTTTCAGGCATGCGTGGGCTCGGACTTGCTTTTATAGGAGGATATATTGCAGACAACGGCATGAAGTACTGAACTGCACTGCAGAATAAGGCTGCTACCCTATTGCTGCAAAAGCAATGTTTGCTTTGTGGTGATGGGAATAGGAATTCACGCAGATGCTTAGTGCTGTGCTCAGACAAAGAAGCCACTTCAATGGGCCCATTGCTTCCTTCTGTAATAGGATGAAATATCAATGAGTTTTACACTCAGTTGGCTGTCAGATATTCTGGAGATAATTAGGGGTGAGTTCAGAAGTTGGGTTAATATCAGTGGGTCTCAGCAGCCAGTCCATCCTGTAGTGAATAGGAAATAAAGGAACTGGAATTCAGGAGGTAAACCCATCTGAATTAGCCTTCTCATCAACCTCAGCTTCAGAGACTATTATCATTTGAGCTGACTAAATCTCTCATTGGAGTAATTTTGCTGCAAAAGTGTAGCTGAATACAGAGCATTTAAATTGTTAAAAATCTGAAAGGATTTGGAAAATCCTGGCCTTACAAGAATTCGTGAAAGGTCAGTGATATTTTCTAGCAACAACATAGCACTGACTTTGTGTACAGACAAGCTTGTTACTTCTTGGTTTTTAAAGAGATGACCCTCTTCATTAAATAAATAGGAGGCAAACTTCCTTTTCATGCACTGCACCCCCACCTTCCCACGCTTTACTTTTTTAAAAATAATAGGGGTTTGAGTTTAGGACTTCAATGATTTAAGAATATGGAAGAATATCTTTAATAAACATTAAAAAACTAACCACCAATGGATAATAAGTACAGTTAGTTCTCATTCTTTAGCCCTGAGGATGTGACCAAGACAAACTATTTTGAGAACCATAGATATAACTACACAAATATGAGTCCTGCCTCCTATCTTGGCCATTGGCTGGTAACAAATGTTTACAGCAAGTATATAAGTAAAACAACTTTATTCGTAGGGATCCTATCTTCAGATCATTTGTGTTTGATGGATTCACTCTGAATTTATCTCATCTCTAATTGAACTTGATTATAAACCACTGTATCCTGTGGTGATCGGTTCTATAATTTAATTATTGCTTTGTGTTAGTTTCTCAGGGATAGACAACTTCTTTACACTTATTTTCAGCTTATTGCCTGGTAACTTCATTAGTTGATTCTAAATTTTGTATAGTAAGAAACAGTGGGTAATCACTCCTTGTTTCTTCTCCTCACACCTACTGTGATAGTATAGACATGTATTCTACTTTCTTTCCAGTTGTTTTGTTCTGAAATTGAGGAACTTGAGTCAAATTGATTTTTGCAGGGAGCTACATACTGAGAGTAAATCAAATTCTGTGGCTACTGAGTGGAAATCATCAGACCATTCACTTCATTTAGCTCCTCAAAACGGGGAGGAAGTTCAGTGATGTCAACTACTGCTGCCCCATCTGGAAATCAGGTTATTTCAAAATGTGTTGTGTCTTTATAGCTTTTTAATTAGGGCAGCTTGTATTTTCAGGAATTAATTAGCCCATTTGCGTACCAGTACAGTGCCCTGACTCTCATCAAGGACAAATCATCCCTGGCCCAGCCTGGAACATGGACTGAGCCAGATTGTCTCCAAAACTTCCACTACCCATAGGAACTATTACAATATAAATAAGAAGGTCTGAGCAGTCCTAATATATCATTCCCAGAGGTTACTAAATTGCTCCCATAGGCTTTAGGGGATGTATTATAGTGCCCACATTTTAGTATCTTGGAAGCTGCTGTTAAATGTAAGTAAACCAAAGATACATGTTGCCTCAACACCAGTGAGCCAATCAATAGCTCAAGCAGGAAAAGGCATATATTTTAGCTAGTGTCTAGTAGGGGATTCTCAAATTTGTTATTTTCCTGAAATAAGAAGTGATCAGTTTGGTACTTTGTTGTTGGATAAAAATGACTCTTGATTTAAAATGTTGGCACAGCAAGACCAGGCAGAAAACAACAGCAAGGTCTGAAGTCACTTCACTGAAACAGGACAGGATAAAATGAGGCAACCCTTTCAGTACTACCTTGGGGTTTTTTTCTTTTCAGTTGATAGCCTCAAGTATTTCTTCCTTCCTGGATTCCATGGGTGTTATTAAACATAGCAAATCAAACTCTCTATGGAGATCAGATTTTGTTAAAGCCGATTTGCCTGTGACCATTTAACAGAAGACTTTCACTTGGCATTCTTCTTTTTTCTCTCTCTTATCTGCTAGAGGTGACATTCTAAAGGAGAAGTTTCTTGTTGAGGTTTGATAATGAAATGCAAAGCATTTGATTTAGGTTAATAAATGATCAAAGATTAACTCTATTTTAAAACATTCTGAGGAATTCAAGTGTAGTGGGAGGCACCTGAAGTTAGCCTATCTTAGGAGGGGCTCACTTTGCTCTTTTGGCTCTTTTTATACAGAAGGCCCTGAATTGCCCTTTACTGCAGCTGAATTTCAACAAGTCATTTGAATCACCTTCTGGAGTAACCTGTGTCTCTGTATGGACTAGATAAGGATCCTAGGAAGACTAATCCCCTTTCCCTAAATACTCAAAACAACTCTTGTCCCTGGCTGACTATAGGGATGGGTAAGGTTTTTTTCCCTGAGCAGGCTGGTAATGAACACTTAAATTGGTCAGAGAACACACAGCCCTGGAGGATGATGCAGCCTTCTCAGGCTCCTGTGTGGTTCCTTCAGTTCAGTTTGATTGATGCCAATGTGAGAAAGTTTTGTGATATGTAGATGGAGACCAGCAGTCAGATGTCATGGAGAATTGAACCTGTTTCTCTGTGTGACTGAGCACATGGGGGCTTCGGATTAAACATCTGCTAATACTAATCCCTTTCATACTAATAAATCATGTGTGGGTCTGGGTTTTTTTGGTACTAATGGCCCATGGCCATGCTAATAGATGCCTTTGGTCTCCAAAATAGAGTAACCACATCCAAACTATGCATTGGGAAAAGTCCTGGATTTGTGTCAGCTCTTGAGTTGTCTGGGAATTGTTTGGAAAACATTAACTGGTTCTGGCCAGAACCATCCCGAGGACACACATAGCAATTTAACACTTCTAAGATTGCGTTCCGTTTCCTAGACACTGCTCAGCTCATTTGTGGGGTCATACCCAGAAGCTCCATTACAAACCTGGATTATTGTCATCCACCTGGGAGTTCTTGTATTCATTCATGGCCAGTCTTTGTGAACGAAGATTTGGGAAAGGTCATTAACCCTTCCAGCCTGCACAGTGGATTTTTTAGGTGAGACGCAGTGTGCGCTGAACTGAGCCCACCCTTCAATCCTAAGGTTCATCTGCCAGGGCCGAGCAAGCTTGGACAGTGGCAGTGAGGTCCTCAGGACGTAGGTTTGTTTAGAGTGACCTTCTCTTAGATGGATTGCCTTACAGGGCTGACGAGCTCCATCTGCCTGGAGAAGTTCCCTGACCAGGAATCGAACCCGGGCCACGGCAGTGAGAGCGCCGCATCCTAACCACTAGACCACCAGGGAGGGAGTTTTTGTACTAGAGTTACATTTCCATTCTCAGCCATTTGGTTTGGATTAAAAGAGGGATGATAACTGAAACACTTTTGGTCTAAAAGCCTTAGTATATCTTTTCTTGGTGCTTCTACATCACATTTTGACTATGGCAGATGTCCATTTAGCTGGGGAAAAAAGTATGAAGTGGTTGAATGTGTCTCTGATAATCTAATAGCCTAAATGACGAATGTGCAGATTCAGGATCCTTCAGGCACTAGTCATGGAATTTGATAAAACAGTGAAAACATGGTTAGGGATTTGGCAGTTCACTAAACCAAATGGTTAGTTGTAAGTCTTGGGAATGCAGTTTTCCATGAAGGTATAGTTGAACTTTTCCTTCACCATTTATTGTAGGGGTTATGGTACAGCAGTAGAAAGAATGATAAAGTTGTGGGGTTCTTTCTTCCTAGTTTCCTTTCCTTTCCTGTGTATTCCTGTTTCCATGAGCCATCACTGAGGTCCTCCACAGAGATGCTGGTATTTCATAACATCTGTGGCAGAACTTTGCTGCTTTCTCTCTCACTGTTAGGAATAGCGCCTCCTTAACATGAAATGTAACCCCTCACATTTGATTACAGCAGTGATAGGAAGTGTGTGATCAAACACTTACATGGCTCTTACCACTTGGTTATATAAAAGAAAATGAGTGTAATTTTCACCTACATAGTTTTATCTTTTTATGAGTGAAACTGTTTATAAGCCAAATAAGCCAGAAGGCAAACTATAGCATATTCAGGTGAGACAGAAAAAGAAAAACAACCTCAGTGTTTTCAGAGTTATGTGTTAAATTTGAATACATTTAAAACTTAGTGATACATATAATTAGTGCTGGTTTCCATGGTTACAAAGTCAAAGATACAGAAGTTGCAGCTTCATTTCTTATCACCGAAAAATCTACTTAAATCAGAAATGGAGTGGATCCAGGTTGCAAATGCTCATATGCTGGAATTGGCACCACCCATCTTGTGTCCAATCTGTTAGTCAGTCACATGAACTAAAATGAGTCAAGATCTGTGGTTTCTAATTAGTGCATTTAGTAACCAAGAATGTAACCACCACTGAAGAGGAAAGAAGATCCATTTTATGTCTCTAAAATAGCCCCCAAGAGAGAGATCCTCAGATTTATCTCCAGTGTATTTGGTTATATCTTCATCTTTGGCTATATCATTGTCAAAAGATTTGAAATTACAAGACAGAAAGACAGGACAGAAAGGGTCCTAGAGATAGGACCCTTTGGGCCTGTGGCTCACCTAGGGTAGGATCCAGTTTTTAATTGTCTGTTCTTAATCCACTGGGACATGCTTCTCTTCAGGAGTAAATACTGTCTCATTGCCTGTCTCCATCCTAGCAAATATAACTGGATTGTAGATTAGAGCAAAAATGAGAATTCCTATATTGTTGGAAAGGGTGCAGTTTCAAAACTTGCTGCAAAGTGCTGTAAAACTACCAAATCTGAAATCTGGAGTGGAATGGAAATTTTATACACATTTAATGCTGATTTACTTGAGGGATTCTGTTTCAACAAAACAAATACCTTTTAATTCTTACTTGAATGTTGCTAGTGGATATATTTTACAAAGATCTCAAGAAGAAAACTGAGTTAAATATAAGTATTGACTTACATATAAGTATTTCAATTTAAGTTTCCACCGAATTGTTTTACTTTCTCAAAGTAAATTTTTTATTGAAATCAGGATTAACCTTATATCTGAACAGAAACTTTCCTGAGCTGCAGTTATCCCGTGAGCTTTGATTGGTAAGCTTTATGCAGAGGACCTTTAACCAGCTAGAGGACCTCTGAGTTCCCTGGTTGCTCTGCAGATGTTGTAGATGTACCTGCTGTTTGCCAAAACATCCCTGCTTCTCGTAAATCACAAAGAGTCAGAGGAGATGCATTCAGAGCTTGTTGAAAAGGAAATAGTTCAAACAAAACAGATTTTTTCAGTACAACTTAAAAAAAGCAGAAACATTTCTGTCACAATCTGCTTCAGTGTGGGACAGACACCTGTCACTCAGGATTTGGTTCTTCAGCTTATAATGGAAAGCAGATCCCTAGAGTTCTCAAATTAAAGAAAAAAAAAAGGAAGAAAAAAGAAGAGAGAGAACGGAATAAGCAGTAGCAACTGGCCACCAAGAAAAGGCAAGTTCCAGACTTATTACATGAACACAGGCTGTTTATTTATAATATCTGTTCATGCTTAGTACTTTAATGTTAGCATGCAAAAGAGAACCTACAGTTTTCATGGAATATGACAAAATGCATAAAGACAAGTATTTTTCTTACTTTACATACTGGACAAAGGTTAAAGAAAAATAGCTTTGAACTTGCATAATTTCAGGGCTTTTTGCATAATTATTAAATAATTTAGTGCACAAATAACATTCACAATCATACTGTGCTGGTGTTGCAATTAAAAACAAACTCTGATTTTCAGAATATTTAATTTTGTGATGAATGGCCTGTTAGTCCAGTCCCTCAATTTTGTCCTGTTTTCTCTTCATGCAGTTATTTAAAAAAAATAAGCACTATATTGTACTATTAGAACTTATAACCACGAATTTGTAGACGTAAATAAAATCATTGGAATCGCACCAGAGTCAGTGTATCTTCCTTCACAAAACACTTGTGACAAACATACAGATAAATCTTTACAAATAAAAAGTATATTTGTATTCAGATGAATCCCTGATACTTAAAATGTTATTTTAGCTTATAGAGATTTTACTAACCTCTTTTAAGAATGCTACTCTCTTTGCAAGGGCCACCAATTCATTGGGTAGAGGCTGCTAGAGGAATGCTTTGGGGTCATATCATTTCTGGGACTTGTAGATGTTTGAATTTCAGGAACAGACTGATTGATACTGCAAATGAGTATTCTTTGGAGGAGTCATTTTGAGTTTTTTCACAAAGAATCAACAATTCAGTGTAAAGTACAACAAAAGAACAGCAAGTAAAACATCTATTTTTACTCTTTATATTTATATTTCTGACTGAAATTGTAAACTAGTGAACGTTCACTGTGCAATCCAGTTCCTTCAAAGATATACTCTTACTAAAAAGTAGTCCTATGTTGTTTTCTTGAACTGCTTGATGCTTTGCAGAAATTATTACGTGCATTTGATTCAGTGCCCATCACCATGAAAACTAAATTTCAGCTTAAGATGGAACAAGGGATTGATAAGAGATGATCCTAAATATGTTGCTTGTTGGTTGCTTATGAAACAGGAAAAGGGGTATAGATCCAGTAAGGGAGCATTTGGGCAGAAAATCTCCTTTTAGAAGCAGTGGGTTTGTGCCTTGTATTTCTCTGAGCTTGGACCTTGCTGTTGAGAGGGCCCTGCCATCAACATATATTTAGATAACAGTGTTTTAGACTGGCACTGTTTGACTTCAGAAAATTACACCAATATTGAAAAGCATGGCCAGATAGGACTATTTATCATATCTGTATTACATTGCCTTGTGAAAAATACTTGTAAATATGCTGGGAATAACACTTAGGGAGATATTTTCAAATGGTCTAAACGCAGAATCTGAAAAATAATAGTGGATGCCTCAGAGGTCCATTGTGTAACCTTAAGCATTTCCTTGAAATATGATTGCTTTACTTCTTCTAGAATGAATTGCATGTTGTTTGTTTTTCCCCCCCAGGTATTGTACTCAAACCTTTTAAAATATATTCAGTCTTTTTTACTGAAATATAGATTTTTAGGTTATGTAGCAAAATATATAATAAAAATATTAGATGCAATTCCAGTGCAGGAGATATTTTGAAACTTATTATTAATTTTAAAATAGTGAAATCAAAATTATTAGCTATAGTTTTGCTTCTCTTGCTATAAAACAAGCTTTCTGTGTCTGCAAAATAATGGACTTTTTTTTAACTTGTAAGTTTTAGTTCAAAGCAAAGCTTTTTTTTCACTGATGAGTTCGAAAAATTAGGTTTATAATAGAAACCCTGTCATTTGCTTAACTACAGAAACCACTATAATTAGCCCAATGACAGCAGCAGATGAGATGAGTTTGGCATTTCAGCATCTATCTAGGGATTTTGCATCAATCATTTTATAGCAATGAACTAGAAGGCATTTTTTGCACCTGGATGTTAGTTTTCTACTTAAATATGTTTTCTATTTTTAAAAAAACCAACTTTTCCTGATTCTTCATCATGGAAACCTGAGCTACATAGTTTGGATTCCTACAGGGATTCAGATATAATCCATTAAATGCAATGGTGATAAAGTGGAGGATGATGATCTGTGGAGACTGGCTGGCCCCACACTCTCTCAAGCATCACAAGAGTCTTCCTTTGTGTTTCTGTCTTGGGACAGCTGCTTTGAGGACAGTTTCGTGCTCCAAATCCTTGGCCCAATTGTCTTTTACTCACAGTAGTGGAGAAATTTAAAAGATCCTTTAGGTTGTTCCTATATGAAGGTTCCTTAAAAGATAAATACATTGAAATATGGATGATTTTTTCTTTTTCTCAGTGGAAATACCTCAGAACCAGCAGAAATTAAAAATACAACTGAAATGTTGAATTCTTTGATGAGGGAGAGGAAAACTTATATCACAGCTACTCCCAGATACAAGAGCAGCTTTGCCTTTCTGCAAAAATCCCGTGACATGAGCAGAAGTAGATCTGCAGCCTGAATGGCAGCGTTGAAAAAAATGTGTCTCCGGAGTGTCACAGGGTCCACAGGCAAGAAGAGGGAGTGCCTTGGTCTCAGCTGTCAACAACCAATGCTTAATAAAGGGCAAAGATGACTTTTTATTTTTGTTCTGAGTTCCACCTATGCAACATTATTTTTTTTATTGAAACTGGATTTGTTAAATATGAGTTTGTGAAAAAGTTGTTATCAACTCCACTGGACTTTCCAACATCTCTGTGAGCAAGAAAGAAGTGCTGTTCATACCAGAGAATGTCTGCTACCAGGACCAATATCTTGCATTTTCCTGGTAGCCGAGCTAACACTTTTGATGGTGAATTTTGGTTCCTTAATGACCGCAAACATGGAACTCAGCATCCTGCACTTTTTGCAGATGTGGAAAAAGAAATGTCAAAAAACTATGTGGAAAGTGTTCACGGAAAATTTGAAAAACGAAAAAAACCCCACCAATGCGGGGCCTAAAATGCTCTTGCATGCCTTGACATTTTTAAAATCTCTAAGAATAACAACGAACAGGGCGATGTTTTCAGAGGACTGCATGGTCTCTTTTAAGATGTGCTGGGGTTGGGTTGAAAAGAGAACTGAACCTTTCTAGCATTATCTTCCAAAGTTCTAGCAAAGTTGTCAGTGAAAATATGTTTTCAGACCATCCCCCAAAGCATATGCTCATGCAAGGCTGCAAGGGAGCTCCCATAGACAAACCTTCTTCTCAATTTTGCACAAGCTTGGAGAAAATGGGACTGATGCCAGTCTCTAGCATAAAGACAACTTGAACTGAATTCATATAGTCTGGGATTTATGCAGGCAAAGTAGAAAGAGAAACAGGCTCTCCCAGCATGAAATTTGGCTTTTGGTGAAATAACCTGTAGATGTCAGAAATTTCAGACTCAATGGGAAGGGTGGATTGTGTTTTTCTGATTTGTAATTTAAAGATTTGCAGTAATACAAAAGTGCTTTAAAAAAAAATAAACTGACTCAAATCCTATGTGAAGGTCTGTAGTGATTAGTCCAGTGCCTGCAGCAGTGGGACCACAAGGAAATTGCCGATGTGGGCTGACAATTAAGGCTCTTTTGACAGTGGGAACTCAGCTTCACATAAAGTGCTAAGGACCATAGGGAAAAAACAAACAAGTCATTGTTAAACTCAACTAGTTTCTTGTAGCTTGAGGTTAGAAACAGGAGAGCAGAGAAGGGTCTGGAAATTTTCTCTGAACAGGCGGCAACATGACCTTGAAGAAAAGCACCACTGCTAACAGCAGTGAAAGTGCCCTAATGGGAAGATATAGTCCCTAATTTGTTTCAGGAAGAAATGGGAAGCTAATTTGGTTTTAAGGAACAAGGTGAGATGCATTGCTTTCTCAACTCACTCCCTTTTTCTGTGTAGGTACTGAAGGCAGAGGAGATGCTCCTTACCTTGCTATAGATTGCTCAGAGCCTCCTTAAGGGGAAATGAACAGCTCTTGTAGGTGTGAACTCTACTCAGCCATTATGGATCCCAGTGTCGTGGGTGATAAGGACTGGAGTTCTTAGAGGCCTGTTGACCTCACAGACATGCCTGTGTCTATGTTTTGGTCTCCTTTCCAAACCTTGCTGAATTGTGGTTTAGATGTCTCTACAGTGAACCTGAAGGATTTCTGCTCTGGAGTTTTATTTATAGCAGTTTTAATGTTCACATTTTCTTTAGAGAGAAATAGGAACACTGTCAGGCAATTAGTTAGACCTGCACTGTTACCCTTTTCTTTAGAGGCCAGACACATCAGGATATGCATCTGATAAGACTTTTTTCTGAAGAAGGGGAGGAGCAGAGATATAGCATTTTAAAACTATTTTTCCCTGTAAAGGGTGGAATCAGAAGTCACTGTGCAGCTATGCTGCTAATCCCACACCTGTGGGAGAGAGAAAGAGAGGGAAGAAGCATGGAAGCTCCACGGCAGCTTTGCACACAGATTTAACAATTTCTGTGTAAACTTCTGCTTGAGGAGACAGAAACAGAGCTTGGATGTTCTGACATGTCTGTTCCCTAGCCATTGACTCACTTTAGGCTGCTTCTTGCTCCTATTGAATTGGTAGCTGAACTGCTGGAGAGAAGATTAACCCATTTAGACCAGTTATTAACAATGTTCTTTAACTGCTATAAAAATTCTGTTTCTAAAAGAGTGCTACAATGGTTTTCATTAGCATTTAACAATCAAATTAGGTCATGGTATAGTCCAATAAATTATCTGAATGAGCATATTCTGAATTCATAGAGTGATTTTCACTTGGAATTGGTTTGCAAGGTCAGATCATTCTAACAGGTTGCTTCAGGTTGGGAAATAAAGGGAAAAGATTTGGGAAGTGCTGGAGCTGTAGGATTTCAGGAGAAATTTCTTCTGGTTGGAATCATAAGTGACATTAGAAGTTTAAAAGCCACGTTGAGTAACTAAACAATGCTTTGGCATTGTTGAAAATTGTCATGGTTTGAGAGCTCCAAAATCCAATTCTCGAGTTCAAGCCCCCCTCCCACATCTCAGCCCAGTGTGAGATGGGTTTTCCAGACACCACACAAGACTCAAAATGGGGGGAAGGGAATATATATTACAATGACTGTACAAAATAAATATTACAATACATTACACACACAATCTCAACTATCTCCACCATGACAAAGCAGTATTTACAATGGATCAAATCTCTTCTCTCTCCAAATAAAAGTCCAGGAGGGAAGAAGAAAGAGATCCTTTCTACTTTCAGAGCAGCAGTGGCTCTAGGGCAGCAGGCATCTCTTCTTCTCATGCAGCAGCTGTAGCTGGATCTCTGCCAGTACACACGAGGGGGTATCCAAGCCCTCTCAGCCCTTTGACTCCAAGCGAGGGTCTTCTCTTCCGTAGGCTGTGTTCACCGGGACAAAGGTCACTTCATGACATCATATCAAGGAAGTGCAGGAGTCTTCGTGATGGTCCCTATCTTCAGGGGATTCAAGCCCCCTTGCAGAGCTCCTGTGCTCTTCTTAACACCAGCGAGGGGCGAAGCCATCCTCTGCATTCCTTTGGCTGTCCCGGTCCAGCTCCGGGAAGCCCTGAGGGTCTCAGCTCCTCTCTTGTCAGTGCTGTAGCACTCTAAGACTCTTCTTAAGTAAGCGTCCATCATCTTCCTCCTATCAACCCCCCTCAGAGGGGTTTGGGGACTTTGTTTCAGTTCTTACCCAAACTCTCTCTCTCTGTAGAGCTTAGTTCTCTCTCTGCTGCTAGCTGTCTCTCTCTCGGACAACTCTGTGTCTTCCTGCTCGGCTGCATGTTTGTTTGCTGCTTCTTCAGTTCTTATCTCCTTCTGGCTCTCTGCCACCGTTTCTGCATACGCTGTTCCTGCTGCTGCTGACGGTGGAGGAGAAAAATGCCCAGCTTCTCAGCTACAGATACTTAGTCCAGTCTAACACTCTTCCAAGTCCCTGTAGCCCCCAGCGGGGGGCCGGGGGGGCCAGAGCCCCCCAGGGGGGGCTCCTGCCCCTTCTCCTCGTGGCTCTACAACATGGCCACCTCTCCAACCACTACAACTACAACAACAACTATCCTTCTTTTCCGGTCTGGATGATATATTTATATTTTGCAAAAGCACTCATTGGTTCAACCTCAAGGGTCACCACCCCCTGGGGGTTTACCATTTTATAACTTCAGGGGGAAAACTGTTTTTCCCCCACCACAAAGTCTCAAAACTCCTGCAGCTACAAATTGGTCTTTAACATCCAGGACATCCACAATCCAACTGGGGATACCCAAAGTCACCCAGCAATGGCCTCTCTAGGCTTTCTGATCAACTGTCCCCTTTGTTTCTCTCCTTTAGGTCTTCTGTAGCCTGATTCAGTAGTTACATTAATCTTTACATCTAGTGCTACCGGGAACAAACAACCCAAGACCTTTGCAGAGTGGACTGTTAAATGTTTTCCTGTACAGGCCTTCTGGATTTTAAGAGACTCAGGTTTGATACTGTGCTCAGACCCACGCTGGGTCTTGCTACTCTCGAAGGAGAAATGCTACCAAGGCTCTCAGGACAAACCTTGTTTGTGAAGTTGTTTTACTTCTCGTAAAGAATTCATTATCCCTTGGAGCATGGTCTTGAATCATTCTGTCCCAGCCATTTAGTTTTTCTTCCTCTCCGACTCAGAGAATAATTTTCTGGCACAGTTTAACGGCTTCAGCAGAGCTTTAGAAATCTTTGACTGGGAATGCTTAATAGACTGGGGATAAGACACCCCTTTGGGGCCAATGATTTGCTCCAGCTGGGGCATAGCAAAGACTTGTTTACAAGTGTCTCATTGCTATAGCTCAGTAGCTCCAAGCTACTAGGTAAAATGGAGTTGGTTTTCTGTGCTATGTTTCCAAAAGGTGGATCTACTTTGATGGTAACCAGGAAACTGGGCCTGTAGGAAAGTGAGGCAAGGCTGTTCTCTGGTGTATTGGCTTGAGTTAAATCTCTGAAAACATCATGACATCAGAACTTAGGTGACTTAATCCAGGTGTTCATAAGGGGCCTCAGGCATTTACTGAAGGACAGGTCTGAAGATCTGAGTGACTGCTGTCTGTCAAAGTGAAGGACAGATCTGCAACAGGGTGTTTCGGGTTCCTAAGCTGCTCTGGGTGCTGTGTTTATAAGCCTAAGGAATAAGAGGGCTTTTCAAGCTGCTATATCCCTCAAATAATGAAGGCAAAAGCCCCTCGCTACTTCAGTTTATTCCTCTTGTGTTTTCTGATGTCAAAATGACAAAAATGAATATAACAAATGAAGTGGAAAGTCCTGAAGAAATCCTCATTGCCATAGACTGATGCTAAATTAAGGTGTGATCCTGCTCTCTCCTGTGTTCACTACTGTTTCTGTGCTGTTACTCCTGATTCATGGCTGCATAAACAACATGTGCACCAGACATGCTGCAGGTCTCTTGACTTCCCTGCAAAACATCTCAGCAGTGGAGTTTTTTAAAAATGTGTACAGAAAGGTAGAAATCTCAGAACTACAGGTTAGGTGGCAGGTCACTTTTGCCCTTGGATGTGCAGTTGGATAGAGCAACCTCTGTGTGTGTGTCAGTGTTGAAGGTGTTATTTACTGGAGAGAGACTTAAGCTGGAAATCCTCTCCAAATATCTGACATCAAGTTGTGCTCATGCAAGGCAAAATTGCTTTTTTAAAAAACCCAAAGAAAAAGTCAAAACTGTTTCTTAAATTTCTTAAAGGAGTTCTGCAAGTGGCAATCGCTCCTGTGCAAATGTAAAGTTTAGCCAAGTTTCAATGTTGTCAGTATCCATACAGTTGGTTTGCTCATGGCTACTCATCTTTTCCTTCATTCTGTTGCTGGATTTTTTGTGCGAGCTCACAGGGCCTTTTGCAGTTTTCATTATAGTTTTTTATGCATACAAATCCAAGAATTTGTGGTTTTGTTAGGTCCTGCAATCGGCATAAAATAAATTAAATTGTCTTAGAAAGCCATGACCACTGGCTTCTTATCAAAGTATACCAAGCATTTTATACAACGTGACTGCAGGTTTATATACTAAATTCTTAATACAAAATAACCTTGCTAGACAGTAATAAAGCTTTCATTTTATTGCTTCATTTTGATTTACTTCTGTACACAGCAGGAAAAGAGTCTATTTCCATTCTAACTCAGCGTAGCACCAAGAATTCTGGGGATATGGTTATGGAGTTCAGCATAAATATGAATCTGTGACTAACAGGGCAAAGCTCTGGCTATTAAAGAGCTGGCTGAGCTCTGCTCCTGACACTGAGAGCAGCCACACCATTGCAGATACTACAGAATTAGGCTTCGATGTTTCTTTTTTAAATGAGATCTTCATCTTGGAAAGCTACCACTGAAACGTGGGGATAGTGGTGAGAACTCAGAATTTCTGAAACCTTGTTGATTTTAGTCAGATAGTTTAGACATCAAGGAACAAAAAACCAGCACTGAAAATTAAGTTTTACTCAGTTTGCCCACATGCAGGACAAGTCTAAGGCTCCTGCTTTTCTGCATCCCTTTTCAAGTATAAGGGCTGCCTATGTGAATAGTGCATTTGGATTCTGCAATGAAAATCAGGACACGAGCACAAAAATATTTCTTCCTAATCAGACAAAAAACATGGACTGTGACATTTCTGGAAGGTGCCTGCGAGTCTGAACACTTTACGGTTTCTTTCAGTCACTGCTATTTGCAGCTTCAGAGAACACCCGTAGGAAAAGGTAATTATTAAATTTTTCAGAATGGCACCATAATATACATGGATCATCTTCAGGCTAGCTTTCCACTGATCTGGGACACATAGTTTGAAATACAGGGTAATTGCAAGATACAGATAGATGAAGTAACTCATAATCTCATGCTCTTCACTTAGTTTAGAGAAGGATGTCTCTGTTGTATGACCCTGAATGATTGATTTGATTTCAGTTCTCATTTTCAGTACAGAGTTAATATGTTCCCTTGGGAAATTTCTGTACAGCAGTGGGATCATACAGCCTTGGCATCACCAGGGTGCTGTGTTTGAACCTCATACGCTGTGTTCACAGACTTTAAACTTCTGTTAACATATATCAGCCAGAACACAGGATTTGAATTTCCCCTTGTCACCTTCTTGCTCATGTATTGTTTCATCACTTCTGCTAATCCCTTCTATTTTTTTTATTTTTTTTTTTAAGCCTGAACCTACCAGCCAGGACGATCATTCTAAGTGTGTACAAGCAACACTTTGTCATGTCTGATACAACAATTCTGCAAAGTATCAGATTGGCCTGTAAAACTGAGTGTTGTGCTCAAACTTATGGGGAAAAAAAAAAGTGAGCTACAAGAAAGAGCCATTATCTGAGATAGATGCAGCATCAATCTTTTTTTTCCTTGCTTTTATGCAGTTTGTCTTGTTTTATCCTGAAGGAAACTGGATCAGATTTTAACAAGAGCAACAACAACAGCTGCAGACCTTTACTGTTCTCACAAAAGAGGACACTGGTTACCATACCTAGTGTCATTTAAAAGCTTCCAGGAGTGGTTCTACTTTACAAGGTTTTTCAGCCAACAAAAAATGAGAGTTATCCACAAATACTTTATGTTCCAAGTGTTTTTAAAGAACTCTTTAAGAAATATTGGTGAAGCTTTCTAGTAATGGCTGTTGTTTTAAAGTGTCTGCACTCAAAATATTGGACCATGTTTAATTTTTTAGTTCTATGGAGTAACAGGGCCACATCAATATTTTTCACTTCCTGAGGATTTATCTTTCACTTAAAATAGTACAATACAAGATTAGAATACCACATAAGTATCTAACTGGAGCTGTATCCTACATTGTACTTGTGCTATATCAGTGGGGCTATTCATGTCAGTGAAACAAGGAACATTTGGCCTCTGGTAATGAAATGAACATCAGCTATATATATGAAACTTGGCTCAATAGAATTATCCCTTTTTTTCTTTTATTATTATTTCCTCATCATATTTAGTAGCTTGGAGCATTTGAAAAATAAATTGTAATACCTGCCATAAAGGGTAAACGGATAATGCTTTAATTATCTGATGTCATAAAGCCAAGTCTTCAATTACTAGTATGAACATCTTTGGTTCATTTCTAATAACTGTGAACCTTATCCAATAATCATATATCCTGATTACTTGTCAAGTTTATCAGCATACTCTATGACCTGACGGGGCTTGTGGCTAATCTAAGAGCAATTTTATCATAAATTAATATATTCCTATGCTAGAGAGTCCTTTCTGATTATCTAGAATGACCCCTTGCATTTCACAGGCCATGATTTGTCAAACACATCTGTTTCAAGCCCACCTTTTGTGGTAGTCACTAAGCCTCCACTTGCTCAGTGTTCTGCTGAAGAACACAGGACGAGTTACCTAAACCTTATGGCTGTGACATAGTAGCTCCATTGAGTGACGTTTTTGCATTTGGTTGTGATTTAATCAAGAATTTAAGCCCACTGCTTAGTAACACCTTTTTTCATATTCTCCAGTTCATGAGGATTTCAATCTGCCCATTAACTGGTGCAAAGTAGACCGTTGTCAGTGTTTCACAGAAGTGAATGGCTTTGCATGCAGACAAAAAGCCCAAAGGGGATAGAATTTAGTCGAGAAAGACTTTTTTGCTGATGGCTTCCTTTTTTTTTTCCCCTGCCCCAATTTTGTACAACATATAAAATCCAATTGAGAGCAAGTGCTAGGTGGAACCTAAGGAGAGGATGTTTAGCTCTCAACCTTGAACTTCTATTTGTACTACTTCTGAAAGAATACATGCAAGAAATGCATTTACTTAGAAATTTGAGGGCTCTAACTGGCGTCTGCTCCAGCTGCTGCTGTGTCTGTTCACAGGTGAGTGAGTGTTTTACAATTATGCAGGAGAAAGTGTGAGCCAGGGTTGGTTCTAGCTGGGTTTACTCACATAGGCTAAGTGCCGCAGTGTGGGGTGTTGGCATGGCCTACCCTTGGCAAAATGGACTGGAAAACAGGATGCACTGAGATGGCTCAGTCAAACCAGTCTGCTTATGATGCCCAGTTTAAAGCAAACAGCAGTTTCAACAGCTGTAGGTTTCTTGCCCCTTTTTTTCTCTCTCTCTCTTTTTTTTTTTTTTTTGGTGGAAGTTAGGAAGAGGAGCTGCCATAAGGAAGAGGAAGGAACAGCCATTTTCTCTTTGGCTCTGTGATGTATCTTACAATTTCTCATCTAACACTGGAGATCCTGATTAGACAGCACTTCATACCCAGTTTTAAAGGAATCCCCAGGAGGCCTGTGGGAAGGGCTTCAAATGGCCACAACCAGCGTGAAGACAGACTTGTTTTACTCTTTGTATCTTTTGCTCACAGATCTGGGCCAGCATTCTCTGTGTGATCACTGCCAGCTCCATACGAGCAAAGGCATCTAGTGGGGTCATCTCCCCTCCCTTGGAGGCCCAGCATCCTGTGAGCTATATTTATTACCAGAGAGTAATTTTTCTTAGGAAGATGGATCCAACCAGGCTCCAAGACCCTGAAAACTGTGAGAGTTAAGCAAAAGCAATACCTAGCTGAATAGTCATAGACTGGCTGCTAGTAAATTGCCAGAGAAATTTGTACACATATTATTGCTGTATGTATTTTTGTAGTTCAGGCAAATATCAGCAGAATGAGGAGGTGCAAAGTGTGAAACAGAATCACTTAGACTCCAGAGAAAAGCCACCATTTAGCATTTTGGATGAAATTCCAGGGTAAATTTGTCACCAGCAGAATGGTATGGGGTAACACAAAGTATGTTGTCTTTGTCACTCAAGTGTCAGTGCATGCTGGAGAAATTATGCCAAGGAGCATCTTTTATGTGGTGGAGCTTACTCCAAGGAAATCCTATCTAGTGCTCATAATCAGCCATCGTGAAAACTCCCAACTCTTTTCTTTCCCTGTCCTCAGTCAAAGAGCAGTTTCAGCTTTAGTGCAGAGGTGAGCTCAGCTGGGGCAGCTGCATCTCCTGTGTGCTTTTTGTTATCAGGCAGCTGAGCAGTGATAGAGGCAGATGTCTCTCACTTCTTGCAAGGTGTTCAACACTCCTTGCTTCTGGTGTTCATCCCTTTTTCTAGGCGGATGTCAGGGCTTGCAGGGTGTCTCTGTCGCTACACCTGGGCCAGGCTGTTAAATTTTTTTCCCAGGAGTTCTAAGGAACTTGTTAATCTCTGTGTTACCCACTCCTGTTCCTCTCTGAGGAAAAATGTAGTTATTCTTCAATTCTTTGATTGAATCCCATCCTTCCTTCTCAACAAGAACGCCTGGGATATTTGCAAAAGCTACCAAGAAAAAACAACTGAAATTTCTCCCTTGAAATGCAGCAAATTGCAGCAAGCGTCAAGAAGTTTACAAACTTGTTTCAAGAAAACGGAAGCCCATTCTCCAAACTCCAAGCATTTCCATGTAACCTTCATCACACTCTGCAGAAGATGTGAGTCTGTCCTGTATTACTCGAAAAGTGTATTCCACTTAGCAATGCATGTGTTTACTTCCATTCCTTTTCTATCAGGAATAAAGATAAATTCTCTCAGTCAGTAAATGCATTATTTATATTTTTTTGCTAAGTTCTGTTCTACCTTGTTCTTTTTCTAGAAAATATTTTTTTTTGTTGCTGCTGTTTGTCTCCCATCATTTTGGGGAACTGAAAATTGATTCTTTCTCTGTTATTCAATCTTTTGGTTGGTTCTCTAATCTGATAAATTCAGGTGTTGACTTGCTAGTGCTCAGTCCTTCTAACCATGTATTTAATTGCTCTTGGGCTAACCTGGACTAGCCAGTAAATGTAGGCAGACAGTGAGTTCTGGGGGAGCCCATTATCACAATAAGAACAACATACTTTTGAGGCTGGGACTATGTTATTCTCATATTTCTGGCTTTCATATTCTTGAAGAATGACACTCCCAGGGCTACTAATTTCCCTGGAAGAAGCTGTAATGGTGAGAAGCCTTTTCTCTGATTTTGTTCACAAAATGATGTATGCTGCTTCTAGGAGGGAAAAAGACAAGACAGGCACCACCTCCTCCTTTGGGAGTATTCATCCCCTCTGGTTTTCATACTTCCGGTTTGAGAGGGATGGTTTTGTGCTGACAGATAGTAAGCACAGCTTTGCCTTCTTTGCCTTTATCATTTCTCATCTGCAGGTGGAGTGATGGATCCAGCGTGGCTTTTATGGGGCAGAGGAAGGACAGATCTGCAGAGCTTTCATAGTTAAATAGCACACCATGAAAGACACTACTGTCCTGCAATTTGTCCCAGAGCCTGAAAGAATTTTTTTCAATGTTAGTACCACATTTGGGTTCAGACTTGGTTTTAGCAGCTGAGCTTGCAACGTGGGATCTTTGGTTTGTTGTCTGAGTTTTCACCTCTGAGATCTTACAAAAGATTCTTGGCACAGTTGGATGCTACTGTTACAAGAGACTACTGAGGGCTATAAAGGAAGCAGAAGAGCATTGTGTTGTTAGTCGGAGCTGTATCTAATATAATCGTAAATATTTGAACACATGATCTTTAAAGTTACCTCTGTCTTGCTTCATTTGATTACAACTGAACTGTTCAGTAAACAAGTTTTTTGAGCAACAGTTTATATTAAAAAACAACAATGTCTTCAGGCCAAGTAAGGCTAGAACACAGCAAGAACAATAGTGTTACAAGTAAGTTTCGATTTCTCCTGAAGCATTTGTTCCTCCTATACCAAATGAGGTGTTTGATCACACTTATGAGACCTGCTCATATGCAGAACCTTTCATTTTCTGCAGCAGAAAAAATTTCAGATTTCTTCTCAGAACTTGGATGGCTTTTCACAGTTTGAGGAATTTATGGGTGTATTGTAAAAGAGTGGGGCTGAGAGCTTTGTAACTTCCTCCCCACCTCTGTGAGGAGATAAAATTCTTGACATTGCAGATTGAGGAAATGGAGCTTGCTGGGTTCTTTTCTTCTAGCCATCTGTCTCTCTCCATGGCTTGCATGCTTTTCCCCAGAGGACTGGAATATTTCCAGTTGTTCATGGGTGTATTCTTACAATCTTTCTCTCCGTGAAAGGTAAGTATAGTCAGATGTAGGTCCCTGGGGACAGGAGAAGCTGGGGTGTCCCATTGAAAAGGCAGAGGAAGAGATCATGGCTGAGCCTGGGACTCCATTCTCTCCCCTGTATCCACATGATGTGACTGATTTAAGAGATGCAGTTACTGCAGCTATAGGGGGGAGAATGGAGACCAAGGTCACTTAGGGCTTGGATGGAATCACACCAAGTTTTTTGAACCTGCCCATTGACGTGCTCACCACTGGTCTAGGTTGGTTGTATTTTGGCTGGTTGGTTGGTTGTTTTTTTTCCACAGAATCCCACTGAGGTAAGTAGCATTTCAGTCATCTTGATATTTCTTACAACTAAATTCATCCACCAGCATGTCTTTCCCAGCACAGACTGTGCTCCTGCAGCTGTGGAGCCTCCAGCCTGTCTGTAACATCCTTTGTTACGTGACTGTATTGCATTACATCTTTTTTTCTTTTATCCTGTCTGAAAGCATAGTTTATACTAAATCTCTGCATGCAGAACATGACTTACTTGAGAACACCAGTGCTTTAATCCTGATAATCAATTCTATTCCTTCACATACAATGCCATGCCAATTTGTGATTTATAATGACTCTATCATCCTGTAAGTTAATTTCATCTTTTATGCTTTGAAGAAGACTTAGAAGAAAAAAGTAAGAAAGGTTTGTTTTCACTCTCTGGCTTTCATCTGTTTTTCTTATAATCTGAAGTGGGATCAGATGTCAGGAATGTTGGGAAGGCAGACAATTTTATTGCTACAGTGATTTGGCTATGTGACTTTTCTGTCTCCTAAGTCTAATGTTTTAGAAAACTCAAGAAACAACTAGTGAAAGTGATTGCATTGATCTTCAGGATAGAAAAGTTCTGCTGTGGATTATTTTGCATGTTGGCTAAATATTTTGATGCTTTTTTATGTCATGTTTTTAATTTTCCCATTGCAAACCAGTGCTAATAAGGATTGTTAACAGAAACGCTTCCCAGACTTCAACCTTCAGAAGGAAGGATGGTTCTAAAGTAGTACTGGTTTCTGATTCATGATTGGTGAGGCACCACCATTGGTAATATCCTACAAGTATTTGCACAATGGGATAGGTGCAAGTAAACTGACATATTTAGCTAAGAAACAGATTTGTTTCTAGTTAATTGTAGCAGTGAGCAGATGTATGTTGGAAAAGGAGGCAATGGGAAGGTGGCTCTGTAATGCTGGAAGTGTGGTTGGCTAATTGTGCAGCCACCTGTGGTTGTGCAGATGGTAATATCTGTGCCACAGCTGTAATGTTCACTGAAACCCTGCTATCCCTGGCAGAAGCAGCTATAGCCTTTGGAGAGGGGAGTAACGGAACAACTTGAGCTGGTCTCACTTCTGGATTTCAAATTGCCAGCCACTGTCCCCATAAGCTAGCTCTAGTGTTTGACACCGTGCTTCAAGGTTTGCAGTGTTTTTGTAGGTGTAATGGGCAACAGCAAAGGAACACCTGAAATATTCAAACCAGAACCTGCTGAACTCTTATGAACAGAATTGAGGCCGGACAGTGTAGTCAGCACCTGCTGACAGGGAAACATGGGATGCTTTGGCTCCTCTGTTTCCTCTCATATATTATATATTTAAGTGAATGTGGAGATTTATCAGATTTTATTTTGGAGGTCAGGAAAATTTGTATGTTTTTAGTTTACAGGTTCCCTATTTTACCCTTTTAAAGCCTCTGTAGTTTGTGTCTTCTGCTGAAAGGCAGTGGCATCTCTACTCATGTGCTCACTGCAGTTGGCTGCTTCTGAACAGAGAGATATTTTGGATTACTTGATTTGATCTAGAAATGTGATTTTTGTTTCTCTTGAATTCAATACTGGAGTTTTTATTTTCAAGGATGATTTCAAAATTGGGTGATGAGGCCCTTAACTGAAGAATGCTTAAAATGTGAATCTCTTCCAAGTCCCATGCTTATCTCCTCAGCTTTGTTCTCTGCTCAAAGACTTCAGTTGTGATTCCATGCTTGCTATTTGTTTTTCAGGGAAACACAAGTGAACAGCGCTGTGCCACACAATAAGTTCACCATTCTTGTAATGAAGGATTTTGGGGAAGGACTCATTGATACTGGGAATAGGAGTTACCGACGATTCTTGGAAGGAAAGGACATGCAGCAGGTCCTTCCCTCTTTTGTGCATGAGAAATATTTGGCTGGTGTAAAAGTGTAGTTAGAGTTTCTCCTCTTGGCTGCCTACATAAGAAGTATTTGTAGGGAGTGGCCACCATGTGCATGTTGCTCTTGAGACCTTATAATATTGAAATGGCAGAAAAAGGGCATCAAGATGGTTGGGAGTTTGAGCACATACCGTATGAGAACACGCTGAGGGAGCTGGTCTTGTTCACCCTGAGGAAGTGAAGGCTTTGAGGGGACCTGAAAAAAGTCCCTTGGTAGCTGTGGAGAGGTTATTGAGAAGATGAAGCCAGGCTCTTCATGGCAATGCGTGGTGAGATGAGAGTCAGCAGGTGTAGAATGAAACAGAAGAGGTTCGTACTGCTTATAAGGGAGAAACTTTTTCCCCATGAGGGCAGTCAAGCAGTGAAGCAGGTTGTCCAAAATTGTGCCCATCTTCTCTGCTTGGAGGTTTTCAAGACCCAGCTGGATAAATCCCCTGACAACATGGTCTAATCTCAAAGCTAACCCTGGTTTGAGCTAATAGTTGGATTCCCTAAAGTCCTGTCCGGCCTGAATTATCTTATTATAATGTGATTCTATGAATTTTTCTCTGGCACAATTTTTGCATGAAGTATGAAATTCGAGGCAGAACCATTTTTGGGTCTTAGCACAAGCGTCAGGGGAATGGGAAGTCTCAGAAGAACTGCTATGGCTTCCTATTTTTCATCAGCAGTTTACACAGCCTGGAGAACACAGGCTTTTGATGGGTCCCCAGCCACAGTACAAATTATATAGATATTACTATTCAGAATTCATGAGAATACGGGACAGGAAGGGAGTGTAGGAGCCTCTGACCACTGACCTCTGTTATTGCAGACAGCCATGACCTATCTTTTCTTTTTAGAAAAATGTCTTCTAATTATATAATCAATCAATGTTTTACTACTGTTGCTCCTGTAACAAGACTATTCCAGAATCTCTACTTTCCATTTGTTAGAAAACTTCTTATTTATAGCTTAAGTTTATTCATGACCTGTTTATTCCCTTTTGTTCTGCTGCCATTTTGTTCACTGTGGTTTAAATAGCTCTTCTGGCACTTACTTTCTAGATATGCCTGTAGAAAACAAACCTATACATTTCAGCTTTCATCTCAGAAGCTAAACAAACCAAACTCTCCCAGGTTTCTCTAAGAAGAGAAGCTTCTCATTCCCCTCATCATCCTGCACTGCTTCAGGCTGAATGACCTGAGATTGGATTACCTGTAGAGTACCTATAACTCCAAATGATGTCTTTCTAAAATCTCATACAATGCTGTTAATATTTGCCCATCTCCTTTGGAAACACTTCAGTTAATGAATCCTATGTCTTTTTTGTTTTGTTTTGTTTTGTTTTGTTTTGTTGGTGGTGTTTGTTGTGGTTTTTTGTTTGTTTGTTTGTTTTTGTGACCACCATGACTTCTTTGTGACCACAATGACAGCACCTGCTTTCACAACAGCCTATAAATCACTGTTAATGCATCTTGCTGTACATTGTTTTTCTATCTTTTAAAGTAATTTAATATTTTAACTAGTTCTCGGGGTCGTCCAGTTGTCTTTCTGACAGTGACCTCCCTTTGTGCTGTCCACCACTCCTCTTTTCGTCGTTTATAACTGGTGGCATAGATTCATTCTTGAAGAACTCTGCTTTTGTGGGATGTCTTCCTCCAGCCCCATAGTGCTCATTTTCATTACCACTGTTTCTACTTATGCTAGGTCCTTACCTACAAGAGTGGGTTCCTGTGCTAATCTCTATCTTCACAACTTTAATTTGTAGTTCTTTACAGAAGTTGGGATGGGTGAAAGCTACTTCACTTTCTCTAAGAAATGCAACCTGTGATGGTGGCATCCCTGTCCATGGTGGGGGGATTAGAACTGGATAATTTTGAAGGTTCCTTCCAACCCAAAACATTCTATGAATCAGTTATTGGAAATCTTAGGTTTCACTGACAACACATACCCTTCCTTATTTTTCTCTGAAACTCTGAGTCAAGGAGTTGCTGGAGCCAAGCCTGGCTGCTGCTGAATTGTGGACAGCACAGGAACAAAGAGCAGAAAGGCAAGAACAAAACATGTTGTGACCCATTAAAACCACGGGAAAGAATTCACCAGGTACCTTGCACTTACCTAATGTGGGATATGTCCAAGGTGCACTGTTAACACTCCTTGTCTTCCCCTTGTCATTAACAACCAGTCAAGGCCTCTCAATTTTACATCCACTCATTTCACCATCAACATGAAGGTGCCAGCCAATACATTGACTGATGGACATTGATTTGACTTTGACTGATGGATAACTTCTAGCTCTTTCGGCTAGTCAAGCTTATTAAATGGCATTCCTGCTTAATAACAAGAATAACAGCTCACAGGCAAGAGATGCATGTGCAGAAGAAATTTTGATTGCTAAGCTTTCCTCCTGAGGCTCCTTGTCATAGGGCACCAGATGTGTAATTTATATGTAGCTAATATTATTTTAGATTGCAAGTAATCCCCCCATAACACTTGCTGTGAAGGGACAGAACTAGGCAACCATGGGTTGCAAAAAAATAACGATTCAGGGCTGGAGGTACTAGAATTTGTGTTGTATAAATTTTTCTATAGGATAACAAAAGAAATAAGACTTCCAACAAAAAAAAAAAAACAAAACCATTTCTCCCAAAGGCAATGGTGCCTATTCGGTGTGATATGTTCTCCTGTTGTATCTTCACTCTCTGTCAAGTAATCCTGAAGTTTGCTTTAGTGGTCAGAGCTGGTGGAGAAGCTGGTTGGCTGCACAAAGCAACAGTTCCAGGGGCTGAGTAAGAAAAGCTTCCATTGTACTTGGGGTCTCACTGAATCCTTAGCTAATGTACAAATCAACATGATAATATTGAGCTTATCTGACTCCTGTGGTTAAGATGCTGTTAGGTCCAAGATCAGTGGTTTCTGAGGAGTGAAGTGAAGCATTAGGGATTTCTTTAGGTCTAGTGGCTTCCTCGATGTTTCATTTGTGTTTTGATTCAATATTTCCCCTATCTACTACAAATGCCTGCAGGTAGGCTGAATTCTCCTTTTAATGGAAAATCCCACTGGAGTTAGCCATAAACTGTGCCAATTTGAGACCATATGCATATGCTTAATGCTGCTTTTAAAATGGCTGCAGTTGTTCTTTTTTTCCCAGCAAAATCCAGTGCCACTGAGACAAAAAGTACACTTTCTCTTGCTTTTGTTTTTGTCAAGAACAGAGAACATTGGGTATTTTGGCTTTCAGTAAAAATAAAAAAAAGAGGTGTTTGATACAAACCTGGACACATAAATGAAAATATCAATACATTTTTATTTAAAAACCAGGAAAATTTCAACCAAAAGTGCAGTAGCAACTCTGAGCCGACTTTGGTCTTTAAAGTAACTATCAGTATGGGTTTATGGAGGGCATGGAGAAGAAAGAGGAAGGCTGGGTGAAGGCTTGTCACTTTGGCTCTCTCCATGTGCTGAAGATGTGCAGTCTGTGTGATGTAGCTGTGCCTATGTGGCTCAAAGACTAATCCCATTGTGCCTGGAACATTTGATAGGTCCTGCCACTACATGGAAGTGGCAGGGATGCCTGTCTCCTGGTACATGTTCAGGTGACAAGGCTGTACTGGGTAGTGGGGAGAGCAGTGGTGGTGGGGCTGCAACCCCTTGCAGGTACACAAGATCTTGCCAGTGAAGATGTGCTCGATTCAGGACTCAGCATTGGTGATTTCAGGAGAGCTGCAGTGACATGGCAACCAAGACTGAACAGTTGTGTTTGCTGTACCTGGTGTTTCTAACAGGAATAGAACTGAAAACCACGATGCTTTAAAATTTTGCTATACCTTTTTTTCCGAGGAGCCACCTTTAACTAGAGTGTAATGAGCTCCCAGAAGAAGGCAAAAACAGGAGTAAAACACTCATACAGCCCACTATGCCAATTAGTTTGAACAAGGTGACAATGAGGGCACTTTTTATCAAGGTTTTCATGAAAACACTTCAGATACCTTTCTTTCCAGATTCTCAGATGAGATAATAAAATTGTGCAATGGAAAAAATTTCTGAGATTGTAAAATCAATGCAGGCTTTGGTGTCCTGTTGTTTTCTAGCCAGATAATGAGTTTTAGACTTGTTAATATCAAAATAAGGGTCTTGGTAGATTGTTAACAAAATGAGTCTGTGCTTGAAGTGGCAGAAATAAAATCCTCACTAGGAAGGAGTTTCTGTTTCATGTAGCTAAATGTTGTTTGTATCGGAATGGTAATGCTGCCATTACTGTTTTAATCTTAACCTGGTGTAAACGAAAGACAAAAGAGAAGAATTCTATTTGCTAATTTACAAAGGAGAAAAGAAGCCAATTATATTATTAGAAAAGCATTTTCATAAAGGAGATATTAAATATGAAAGTGGTGTATATGGTGTAGGGAGCTATTTAACAACTAAAGTAGAAGATCTAGCCAACAACAGTAATGACTCTCTAAATGTCACCTTATATAAATATTTGAATGTGTTTATGTGAATACGCATGTGTTTGTGGGTGTGTGACAAAGCTTTTGAAATTTGTGGAATCCCTTTGAGTTGAATGCTCTTATATGTAAACAGCAAGTGTAAAACTCAGTCTGCAAGTGTAAAACTCAGTCCAAGAGAGAAAGCCATAACATGCTCAACACACAAGTCACACCCCATTTGTATACAGTCTGATGTCATATACATGGTAAATATTCTTTTTAAGGCCCTATTTGCAGAGATAAGTCATATCTTAGATCCCAGTCTTGCAGTCACAGAAGTTATACTTACATTTTCAAGCAGTATGGTGCAATATGAGCAGATCTGCAGAATGAAACACTGAATGCCAAAGACCTGCTATTCACCCTATACATTTGTCAGGGTGCAGAGGCTATTTTGGACTAGCTCCAGCCTGTTTCCATGGACTAAATGTCCACAGGAGGTTGGAGGGCATTAGGTGCAGTCACAAAGCCCAACTTCCACTTCAGTTTCATCAGAACCCAGTTTATATGCTCTGTAACAACTCCATGTTGGAGAGAAAGCAGAGAAATGAGACTAATCTGGAGAATCAATGCATGAACTAGCTTCTGATTCAAATTAAAATGTTCACACAACTCACACTTTGATATATCTACTCAGGTTCATGCAAACCCCATGGAAATTCATACCTAAGTCCTTGCAGGGCTGAGTGTCCACAAAAGCAGGAGCAGTCCTTTATAATGTCAAGTTTCTACTGATAGTCACTTAGCTGTTTCTCAGCCAGTAAATATGATGACTCCATAATGCATTAATAAAAGTTACAGTAATAAAATGCTTCATTATTAGTTAAAAGTAAAAGGTCCATTTCACGCAGATAAAACTTGAATGTAAATATCTAATTAAGCTCATGACGTTGTTTACAATAAGATAAAAATAAAAATCTGTAAATAGGTAATTTGTGTGCAGAGTAACAGAGCCTGATTTTGGAACAGGTTTGTATCACACAGGTGAGTGACTTAGTAACTGACTCACACTAACATTTGGTTGCAGTCTTTGCATCTGTCTTTACAGTTTTTTTTAATCTCATCCCTTATGACCATGGTTCCTAGGACTGTTTTGTTGTGGATGCACAGCTAATTGCATTTGATCATAGAAATTAGCTGAGGGGCTTAAGAGTTACTGGGGTGAATCTGTGAAGATTCCACCTGTTTGTAGTGAACTAAATGCAGCAGGTTTCTAAATCCTCCATGCCATAGGAAAGCTGGCTATGCACAGTATGCCTGCTTCTCCTCCTGATTTGGATTTTTGGTTAAACCATGGTGTTCACCTTCATTCATCTACTTTCAACTTGTTCTGATGTGACTTCACCATCAAGCCTGTTGTTCTACTTGGCTTACAGGGAGGGTAATGTCTGACATGGGTGGTAACCTTACCACTGATTTTAATGCCAGCAGGAACAGAATATGAATGTTGGCTAAATGTAAGTTGAATGGGTCTGAAGGATTTCTCTTTTTAGATTACAGTGAAACCATCTGGTTAAGTAATCTTTGTTATTCAGTAAAGAGAAATAACTGTCTCCAAATAATATTTTCTATTCAAACACTGAAAATAGTTCACAGCTTTCAAAAGTGATTATGACTCATGTAACTACAGAACAGTTGTAAAGGACCTCTGGAGGTCATCTGGCCCAGCCTCTGCTCAAACAAGACCTCACAGAGCTGGTTGCCTATGGCTATGCCTAGGTGGCTTTTGAATATCTCCAAGCAGGGACACTACTACCTCTGTGGGCAATGTTAAATGCTTGGTTGCCCTCACAGTATAAAAGTGTTTGCTGACGTGCAGAGGGAAACTCCCTTTTTCCCTGAAAGGCTCTGGGTGGTAGGTGCCCCATCCCTGGAAACATGCAAGGTCAGGTTGGACTAGATCATCAACCTGATCTAGTTGAAGATGGATCTGCTCATTGCAAGGGATTTGGACTGGATGACCTCTAAAAGTCCTTCCAGCCCAAAATATTCTATAATTCTATGACAATTATCCTTGTGAACACACATATGCACACACACACTTGCTGCAAAAGCACCTCATCGCATTAAGAAATGAATTACTATTTCTAATTGCTTCTAGTAGGTAATTACTTCTAATTATTACATTGAATAATAAATTGCTACTTCTAATTATCCTGTGGGTACAGTCAAAGTAGTTAGAAATGCAATTTGCATGGTTGTTTACATCACAAGCATGTTTAAGTAATTGTGCTCCCTTAATTATATGGAGCGGTCGATGTTAAATAACATACCACGTTTTGCAGCTTCATCTGCAGTGTCATTTGTTACCATTTATGGTGGTTGTGTTTCAGAGAACGGGGGAATAGATGCTGTGTGTCACTAGGGAGTAGCTATTTTTATTTGAAGCCTACAAGCGCAGCTGAGTATCTATAGCTTGACAGGCATTTCTGGGAACGTGCACTGTGCTGTTGAACTTACATTACAGCTCCAGCTTCTCAGTCTTAGCAAATCTGAACCACTTGGAGACACTTACCAAATCCCATTGTCCTTAATCAAAGTCTCATTCCCCATTCTCCAGGCTCTCTGACCCCACATGTCAGCATGAGGATCCTCATTGCTCTGATACTTGGAGTGGGTACTCTCACCTCTGCTGGATCTTTCCCTCAAGCTCACATGAGCATCCATAATGACCTATATCATGTCTGTTCAGAAAGACATCCATTAGGAGCCTGTTGCAGCTAAGATTGCAGTCAGGAATTCCCAGCAAAAGCTGCATTAACTTTCCTGATAGTCTCTGTGGGTTTGGCGTGTTCATCAGCTCTCCAGGACCTTCCACATTTCTATGTTACACGTTGCAATTTGGGGAGGTCCTTGACTCTTCCACCAAAGAGGTCATAAAGCAGAGGAGACTGACTGTCATTTGGAGGAAGCAAATGAACACTTTCTTTACAAGGTTTTGAAAGCACAACGAGGACTTGAGTACTTTCTCAGGCCTTTCTCTTAGGCATAAGTTCACAGGAGTGTACTGGGATTTAGGAGTTGCAGAACTTTGCCATTTCCTGTGTTGTGCATGTTTATTTTCTCCAATTCCCCATTTTCTATCTCAATTTATAATAATACTCAATGATATTAGAATTGATTGTAGTGGGAAATAACTCTGTCCCAGTAGAGGTGGACAGCCTATCATCAAGCAAGAGACAAAGAGGCAGAGAAAAATAAACTATAGAGACTCAGAAAATATTGCTTGTCATTCACTTCTCCTTGGAGAGGGAGAGAATACAGGAAATTTTGGACAGAAAGAATACATTGTTGTTAAACATCATTTTTCAAGTTTTATGAGAGACATCAATGGGATGTAAAGTTAAAGAGCTGGAAAGTTCACTCACCACCTACACACGATAGATTTGGAAGAGTGGGTTTTGATACCTGAGCAATATCCTCGGTGCTGGTAAAAGCAGTCCCCAGCTGACATAAGGAGTTTGTTGTTCTGGGTGGATTCTGTTTGTGTATAATAATGTGAAATGATTTTGGGGGTAAAGCATTTTGTCTACTTTAGTAAGGATGGAGCTTTAAAGAATAGAACAGCACTGGAAGTGGGGTTTCCTAGAAAAGGAGCCCACCACTGTATGTGATATTAAAGACACCATATGGAGAGGCCTGTGAAAGGGCTGGCACTGTCAAACTCCATATTTAATAACTTTGGGGAGTGGAATTAAAACCTTCATCTTAGAGGGGACACCTTGACAGTATGAGTTCATTAAGCAAAAAAACATCAAAACCAAGTTTAAAGATTTGCTGTCCTTTTTTGCCTCTCAGAGGAGCCAGTTCTGGCTCACTTAGTGTTGCCAAGGATTCAGAACTTGATTGTCACTGAAAGTTATCGTATTAGAGTCAGACCCTGCAATTGCTGCCACAGAACCTGCAGGACTGGGCTCTGTGCTTGGTATGGAGCACCGCAACAGACCTGTAAAGGAGAAAGAACTGAAATGATGTTAATAATCTGCCTTGCTGAATTACTGTTTTGTTCTACCTTTTATGCCCCATGGGACTCAAATTCTAATCAAGGTATTGGACTGTTTCTCAGGAAGCCAGGATGGAGAGTAAAGTAGGTGGTTATAACATCATGGCTATTGTACTCCCAAGTGGGGAATGGAAAGCTGTAATTCTGCTAATTGTCATAACTAATTAGCTGCATTCAGAAGTGAAAAATCAGACGGGCTAGATCACTGCCTCCAACTGTTAATAATGGGTTATTGAATTGCAGTACATGAGACCAGAGGGATTGCTATTACCACCAGTGATGAGCCTGGGATGTGTTCCCAACATCATAAAATAATTCAGCCTTGGATTTTCAGAGTGCTTTCATGGGGTGAAAGTACATGCCAATCCTGGAGTGCAAAAAGATGAACTTCAATACCATGAACTCAGTTATGAAATTTGGTCCCCGAAAAAGAGTACAGACACTCGTGTGTGGAGGGGATTCACTGGGACCCCCTTGAACATGAGCTCTGTTGGCTTTGAGGGATTCAGACAAGCCATGAATCTGTCCCTGTCTTCTTGAGCCTCCATCCTGTTGGAAGTGAGCATGTGTTTCTGCAAGACAGCACTGGTCTGTGCTGTGAACTAACATTGAACAAACTGGATGTGACCTTGGGGTAAAGCTGGGCATGAGTTAATTAGCCCAGCTGACGATCTTGGTTGGGTCACTACACTGCACTGCTGTTATCACATCTGGTGTATGAACTGTGTATAGCACTGTATGCACAGGTTTGGTCTCTAGGCAAAATTCTTAGAGTCATTTGAAGTACCTCATGTAACAACATGGGTGGCTAAAAAGGGGAATTCAGGAGGTACAAAAGCCAGCAGGACACAGCCTCACCTGGGTGCTCCCAGAAATCTGCAGCTGTAGAAAAGCATGCAGGCTGTGTTTTGATAGAATGAAAGATCTACTTGGAATCAAGTGTCAGTCTGAGTTGAGACAATGCCACTTTGGCTTGGATAATTTTGGTATGGCTCCCCTTGACTTAAACAAAGATCTTATTAGCCCAGCTGTGGCCATTACCATGGCCAATCCAACAGAAATTTCAGCTCAAGGGAGAAGTCTTTTAATGAGATTCACACAGCACAGCTGGGATTGATGATATAAGGGGTGTAGAAATAGGAACTCCTGACTGGTATACCCAGTATCTGTCTGGGTTATTGGCAGGACCCCTAGAATTATATTATGATTATATGTGGGTTTCGGAAAGGTAGTAGAACACTTATAAAGTATCACAGATTTCACAGTTGAGATGTAGCTTAGCAAACTACATATTCCATCCTGTTTAACTGTACTGGGTGTTATGACCTGATTATTGAGAGACGTCTCTGACCGAATTAAAGTGTAAACGAGACCATATGCTGAAGTCAATAGTACAGATTTTATTTAACGATAAAATATGAGGTAGAGACATAGCAAGAAATAGAAAAGAGAGAAGAGAGAGAGATTAAGCGGTGTCCCATTGGTCTTTCTTTACCCTGGGTTTCTCAAAACTTTTCACTATTTATACCTTTTAGCAAACAAAGGAGTTAATTCTGATTGGCTACACAGTCCTTTTATTCTATTGGTTAAATGATTCCCTTGCTTCTGATGCTGATTAGTCCTATGCTCAGACTTTCTTTTCTTTTGAGTCTGTGAGTCAATGGTTGTGATCTCCCCCAGATGGAATTACCTTTTGCCCAGTTTGAGCTGATTTCAGCACAGTTGCTTATTTCGCTTTCCTTGTGGTCCATAAATTCTGCACTCTTTATGTCCTTTATCAGTGACATATTCTCCTCCCCCACCTTTGTTTTGCCTCTCTCTAGATCTGAGACAACACTTGGACAATAGTACCACTTTTAGCTTATCTCAAGTTCCCATCAGGGTGGTTTAACTTACAGTTCAAGTTCCAGGTACCCAAGCAGGCATGTTGAGGGGGGGTTCAACGGTCACACGTGCCATCTGTCTCATAACTTGGGGTGATCTTTGTTTGACCAGTGATATGTATATAGGCAGTTGATTCTTTACACAGTTTGCCACAGTGAGGACTTCTGTCTGGATGCATTAGCCAGATCTTGCCTCTGCCAGGCTGGGGGTTAGTGCCATCCTGTCACTCCCAGGTGGAACAGTATTTTATTCAATCGTTATTTTAAAAATCCAAATAACTACCTTGTTCAGTGGTTTTATAGTGCAATATCTGACTAATGCTGATCAGTTGATGATAAATCACTCATTAATCGAAGCAATATGGCCATAAAAATAAATCCTGGGCACAGGTTAGATCTCTGGAATGTTAACAAAAAGGCGTAGTCATTGTAATGAAGTAAATGGAGTTTCATAAAGTATTATGTGGACCGGAGATAATAATGAGGCACAATTAGATCTCTCACCAGCTCTCTTAAAATTTCCCACTGACTGGTATGATTGCACTCTCTGATGTTAAGGTCTACCCTGATTTCTGTTTTTGTCATGCTGGTCTTCACTCATAAATTGCTTAGAATTGAATTGTAGTGGCATGTAATTCCCAGACTCATGGAGTGCTGCGATAAGGGCTGTATGTGCAATTATACCTTTACATAAGAGTTAGAAGTGCCAGCCAAGCCTTTCATGTTATTTTCTTAATCTCGAACAGCTCTTACTGGAGACACAGGGCTGGAGAACCAAAATAGTGAGGTTCAAACACAGTCCAGCACTCTGTGCCAGGAGAGCCCATGGTTGTGACTCCAGAGTAATCAGATCTATGCTTCAGGAACCATTCAGGTTCCACATTGGTAATTGATGGGCATTCCACAGCTGCTCAGTGGAGCACAGAAAGTCCTCAAATCATGAGCAGGAAGATGCTCCAGGGTTGCACAGTGCTTGCATCTTGTAGATTCAGTGTGAGGCTTGAGTGTTTTCAGTCAAACAATGAATTTATTGATAGCCCAAGGCCTGGTCTGGGATGCCAGGTTGCACTTGGAAAATGATTTAAAGGGAATTAGAGCAGGAAAAGCAAGGATTTCGGTGTCTGTGCTTGCATCTATGTGGCAGTCACTGCTGCCACAGACCTGCCGCCACAACTGGAACAGGGATCTCTTTTTCGCTGGGCTGAACTGTGCTTGATTATTGCAATACCATATTTAAGTGGTACCTTTCAGCAGTAACTTTCCAAAAACCCCAAATATCATTGCTCTTATATTGGACATGAACAAAGAGAAAACAAGAGAAAAGAGTCTAATCCAGCAATTATCATAAGCACGAGCATAACCCATATTCAGTGTCATATATTTAAAATTATAGGGATCTATTAATTTGTTGAAGTTTGCAAAAATACCATATAAGGCATGCTTGTCTGGGCTCTCTTAGCCAAACAGAGACTCTGTGTTTTTCACCCTGGAAGCCCTCCTGCTAACTATTTTACAATAAAAAGAGACAAATAAAAAGATGAATTTAGCATATCCAGCCTGACAATCAACATGTCCTAATCAGAGATTGATCTGGATGGGAAATCTTCCTTCCTGTGCACAAATTCATAGAAAACATTCTGGTATATCACAATATATTGTGCTCATATAGATCTTTGATGTGTTGTGGAGATGTGAATCTGTGCAAAGGGTGAAGCTGTAGTTGTAGAGAGGTAAATTGTGTGTACAATCCCCCCTGAGTTCGGAAGAGCAGTGAAATTCACAGTCTTACCAAAGCAGTAAGACAGATACATTGGTATCTGTATAAGTATAGTAGTGTCCAAGTGAGCTCATACATGGAGGTCTTTTAGAATATGTTTATTCCCACATGCAGAGTGAAACACAAGCTAGGAGTAATAAAAGTTCTTTGTTCCTGCACTTCATCCTTTGCAGTCTGAAGGAGTGTGTGTGGTGGCTCATCCTTGCAAAAAGCGCATTGAAGGCTTTCAAAACTGGTCTGTGGAAGCTCATGAGGATGAGAAAGATTTCCAGGCTGAACATTTAAGATGTGGGAAAGTTTGCGAGGAGTGACTGTAGAGGGGAAATTCTCCTGCTCTGGATCCAGAGGCAGCATGGAAGTCTCTGGCAGTACCTATGGTTCCTCCAGGAACCCTTCTGACAGCCTCAAGTCTGTTTCACCTTGAACCATGAACTACAGCTGTGCTAGAACTCTGCATGTGCTAGGAAGAGAGAAAACAGGGTGATGACTCTGACAGGGAGGGGGAAAAGTAACAGCAAAGTGATAAAAGGTTTGAGGATACCATTGCTAAAACTTCAGAGAAAAAGCTGCTGCCTGCATAGGAAAGCAAAATCAGCTGGAGCTTAGGAGAGAGTTGGCAAAGTGCTTTGGCTGATGGTGTTTGTACTAGTCCTAGGTAACCATCTGCTGAGCTGTAAGGCCCAAATGGGCTTCTTTTTTTTGTGTTTTATATTTGTTTCCCTGTTCTTTTTAAATTAACTTTACTGAAGGAAAAAGGAAAACATTTGAAAGATGATTTAGGCTGCACTCGGTGAACATCCTTCCAGGAGTCCTAGCTGCCTGGTACAAGTGCAGCTGTACACAACCCCCTGGCCTCCTTCCCTCTCTATGACTATCTGCCAAGTACAAATTAAAGTATCCACTAACCAGCAAGCTGGGTCTATTCTATTCCCCCAACTCATGACATGTTTTCATAGAATCATAGAATGGCTTGGTTCCAACACCCCTGCCATGGACTGGCGTACCTTCCATTAGGCCAGGTTGCTCAAAGCCACATCCAACCTGGCCTTGAATACTTCCAGGGATTGGATATCCACATGTCATGGTTTGAGATCTCCAAAATTCTAATTCCCTGTCACATCTCAATCCAGTGTGAGATGGGTTTTCCAGACAAACACACAAGACTCAAAATAGGGGGAAAGGGAATATATTACAATGACTGTACAAATAAATGTTATAATACATTATACACACGATCTCAACTATCTCTACCATGACATAAGTAGTTACAATGGGTCAGATCTCTTCTACCCTCCAAATAAAAGTCCAGGAGGGAAGAAGGACAGATCCCTTCTAGTCTCTGAGCAGCAGTATCTTCTACAGCAGCAATCTGTCCTCTTTGCATGCAGCAGCTGATAGCTGGATTTCTTTTCAATACACACAAGGGGATCTCCAAGCCCCTTGGCCCGTCATCTCCAAACGAAGGGTCTTCAAGACACAAGGGGGTTCCTTTCACCCCTCTTGGCTCTCCTTCAACTCCAAGCAAAGGCCTCATCTGTGGACTGCCAGCAGGGACTAAACTTGCTTCACCACAGGCATATCACGAAATGCAGGAGCATCTTTGTGAAAGTCCCTTCCTCAGGGGGGTTCACCCCTGAGTCAGAACATCTTTCAGCAGGCAGCTTTCAGTTGAAAGCCTTTGCCTCAAGAGTTCTACCAGAGCTCCTGTGCTCTGTTTCAGGTTGCCACCTTGGCAGCAGTGGCGAGGGGGCAGGGAAGGCCAAGGTCACCGCCCTCTGCATTCCTCTCCGTCCCGGTCCAGCTTCCCAGGACGCTCTGAGCTTCTCAGCTCCTCTCTGCAGTGCATGTCGCACTTCACCCCTCCCTTCTAGGACATGAGGGGTCTCCAAGGAGTTTGGGGGGTCTGGTTCAGTTCTTACCCCCAAAAACTCTGTAGCTCTGCTGCTGACTCTTTTCTCGGCTCTCCTTCCAGGAGTCCTTTCTGCGGTGCATGCCGTTTGCTGTTTGGCTCAGTTCTTATCTGTCCTGGCTCTTAGCCATAGTCTCTGGATGCTGCTTCTGCTGCTGCTCTGTCTCTGCTCACTCACAGTGGAGAAAACTTTCTTAGCTCTCACCTGCAGGCACCTAGCCCAGCTTTATGGTGTTCCAGGTGCCTGCAGGCCCCCGCTGGGGGCTTGGGGGCCAAAGGCCCCCCAGGGGGCTTCTGCCCTCTGCTCCTCATGGCCTCAGAACATGGCTACCACTTCTACAACTAACCAGACTACAACTAACCTTCTCTTCCGTTTGCTCGTGGTATGTTTACATTTTGCAGAAGTGCAGATTGGACAAAACTTCCAGGGGTTACCACCCCCTGGGGTTTTACCATTTTTGTAGCCTCTGGGGGAAAACCTGGTTCAAACCTCTACACCACAGCTTCAATATTTGGATCTTCTCTATACAGACTAGCAAGCCTTTGTGTTGCTCTGACTTAATTTCTTCTGTATGGATTGTGATTTTTCTTTTCAACAGCATTTCAACTTTGCTATTTGGTATTGCACAAGAATTTACTCAATCCCTTTCATTCACTGTGAACCATCCTACTGTTTGCTTTGGTTTATGTGAACAAACCTCCATATCACAAGTGTGAAAAGTCAGCAGTGACTTAATGACCCAGTTTTGAACTGAAAAACCTGCATCTGATAAAAGTAATAAGGCAGAGGAAAAAAAGGTTGGCCTGGGAAAAAAACTGAAAACGGGTCAAATAATACGGATAGCCCAAGGGGACCCTGGACTCTCCTGGGCTGTGGAAACTGCCAGGTTACCAAAGACGGAGAAACATCAATTGCTGCCTCATTTCAGTGAAAGAGCACAATCCCTTTCTGAGCAATTCTTCTCTGGATGCAGCTAACAAGGCTGAAGTGCTTTTGTTGTATTTATTAGCTCAATATGATATTATCAAGTATCTCTGTCATTCACCACCCTCTGCCTTGGAAATACAGCTGTATTTCAATTGCTGTGGTATTTCACAAGCAAGTACTTGGGCGTTAATCACACACCAGAAGCTAATGCAGTAAAACAGAAGTCAATTCTGTCCAATGTGAAAAGAAATAATGCAAGATCAAATAATCTAATTTGAAAGCATTCCCTGTTTGAGCTGTTAATAACAGTTCAAATGACTGAAACCTAAGTAATTATTAAAATGCAATTAGTTTACAGTGTTGACACAATGTGCTTGGTTTTGGCACATCTCTTGACTTAGAGCATTTTTAATGCACCACTCATACAGAGGCCTGATTTGAGATTAAGACATGGAGCTGATATTCTTGAAACCTGAGTTTGATTCCTGGCTGTATGATAAAATTCCTGTGTGACTTTGCTTGGTCTTATCACTTCTGTGTGCTCAGTTCCTTGTCAGTAGAACAATTATGAGATAGAAAAGCATCTTTTGCCTGACTGCTTGCTCTGTTTAAACCAAAAACCCTTTAGGTATGGAATTGTTTTTTAATATGTTTATACAGTGTTAGATAATGAGGACTTGATCTTGTTTGAACAACAAAGTGTGCACTAGTAGACCACTGTGTTGGTGTACTGATCCAGAGAGAATTTGTGTGCTGCTCCTTGCATGATAGATGAAAAATTTTAAAATGTTTTTTAACTGATAGCATGATGTGTAATATTCCCTAGAAAACATGCAATGAAGGAGTAGGAGGAGGCTTTTGGATGCCTAATAGACAATTTCTTAATGATCTTTGCGAGGAAATAGTGTCCTGGAATAAAATTCAAAAAAAGCCCATTGTTTTCCCACTGCATTACACATGTACCAAGTCCCAGATTAAGGTACAGAAATAGGGTAAGGCAGCTGACAACATCTCCCTCCAAGACAGTGATTGATATATGTGCTTGTTTTTGACACAGATCTGCAGTTCCTCTGGCCCTGTTTTGGGCTTTACAAACAGGTGGTGCACATGCTGCTTACCCACAGGAACCACCTGGCAGTCATGGAAGTCTTGACTCAGGGAAGAGGGGCTTACAGCATGCACTTCAGTGCCAGGGATGTCAACTGGGCTTTGAGCACATGCCTAATGTTATCAATAGGATTAAACTTTGTTCCTGAATACAGGCAGTTTCCCTGCCCTGGATTTTATATAACGTTTGGCTTCCACTTTTCAAAGCAGTGTTCTTCTGGTCCAGTCTGATCCCCACACCTGCATTGCCAGCTCCAATCCTGGCAGCACTCAATATTAGTTAGAAAAACAGGGCTGGAATGCCACTGTGAGCACAGACTCTGCATATTCCAGTTTGCTTATTAACTAACATCCTGCCAGCATGAATTTGACTTGTACCAGCTAGTGGTTCCAGACAGTACCTGTGCACAGTTTGGGGAATAGCCCATGCCAGCAGGAATCTCAAAAGACAGTTGGGGCAAGGTGATAATAGGTTTGACTCCCTCTCTGCTGTACAGTCTTCTAGTTTTATCCTGCCAGGACTTTACATCCTCAACACACTTCCATATGCCCAAACATTGTCATACTGGTGTGTCCTCAGCTTCTTGACATGAAAACACTGCCCTACTGGCAGTGGCAACTCAGCCTTCATGACATTTCACACACAGAGAAAAAAAGAGAAGAGTGTAAGGGTTATGATCTCTTAAGGCTTTTTATTTTTAGAAACAGTATCTACTCAAGCAACACAAAGCAATCCTTCATGATGTTTTTTTTAGTGGTATATATACAGCATGCAGACTGCATGACCCCTTAATGTGCATATTTCCAAAACAGTGGGTTTCCAACCTTCCAGTTTTGCCCCAGTTTTGGTGCTGAAGTAGCATGAAATCAGGTGCAAATTTATAGTCACCTGATACTTTCGCTGTAGAGGTAGTAAAGAAAAATATCTTTAACAAAAATAGAAGTGCTTTCATAAGAAATCTCTTTTTTTTTCTGCATTATTTTTGACAAGGGACAAATGTAAAAACATTTTGTTTAATTACAATTTCATCCTGTGAAAAAGGGCTCAATTTGAAGAAATAGAATTTAATTTATTTCTAGAAAATTATAGTCATGGTACATTTTGAAACACAATGTTTTATTTGAAGTTTTCTATGAAATTTAAATAGGATTTTGGTTGTCTCTTCTCCTAAGCATTCCTCAGGTTGTTTTACTTTGTTATGAATATTTACTCAGCTGTGTGATTATGAAACTACTTAAAGTTATCACCTGCCTGTTTTTTAATAGCTGAAACAAAACCTAATAATTCTTACATCGCTGAGAAACTCTAATGATTAAACGGTGATGAAGAATTAGTGATATAGTAGTAGCAGTAATTTGCAAGTAATTCAGTCTTTAACTTAGCCCTGAAAAAATATAATTATATTTAAGAAATAGGTACTGATTTGTTTCCCTCAAGGAACATAAGAAATATCTTTACTGCTTAAAATACACAGCTAGCATCAGCAACTACAAAATGTCTTGAATTTGCAGAGCTACGTTTTATTGCAATCCAGAGTGCTAAGATTTGAAGATGTGTATGGCCAGTCTTCGCGAGCAAAGATTTGGGAAAGGTCATTAACCCTTCGAGCCTGCGCAGTGGATTTTTTAGGTGAGACACAGCGTGCGCTGAACTGAGCCCACCCTTTAATCCTGAGGTTCATCTGCCGGGGCTGAGCAAGCTTGGACAGCGGCAGTGAGGGTCTCAGAACGTAGGTTTGTTTAGAGTGACCTTCTCTTAGATGGATTGCCTTACAGGGCTGACGAGCTCCATCTGCCCGGGGGGCTGGGAATCGAACCCGGGTCGCAGTGGTGAGAGTGCAGCACCCTAACCACTAGACCACCAGGGGCCCTAAGATTTGAAGAAAGGATACTAATAAAATCAGTATAATGGGCAAGAGGGGAAATACGTGGTCTTAAGTGTCCGTTGGAGAAGATCCACTAAGGCACAATCAGGAGGGGAAATATGTGCCTTAGAGAGATGCTCGTCCCTCTTCTCATCATTTCCATTATGTGGTTGAGGTCTCTCATTATCTATATCCCTGCAGTCTCCATGTCATGTCCCTGCATTCCCATGCAGTAGGAGGACCCTGTGTCCTTAATTCAGGGCTGCCCAAAAGTGGCCCTGTGTCAGAATCCTAGGTGTTGGGGGACACTGAGTCCTTTATCTGTTTCACACGAAGGCCTGACCCACTGCAGTAATGGATGTGCATCTTCCATAGTCCTCCTTGAAATGCCCCTTGGGAGCAAGGTACCCACCCTTTCTCCCAAAGCAGGACACCAGCAAGTTTCAATTGAGCTGCAGCAATCAGGATCCAAGTATTAGGCAGAATTCATGAGGAAAGCAAAAGCACCTGCAGTATGGAAGTGGAGCGAATGGCAAATTTCCATCTGCTTTGCTGCAAAGATGAATGAGCAGTTTAGACACCATGATTCAGTGTCAACTACATCCTAATAGCAGTGAGACTATTAGAGCTAATTGAATTTACCCTGTTATTGAAATGCTGTGTAAAAAATTTATCTACCTATGGCTACAACTTGCATATAGATGGCCCTGTTTTTAGTGCAGTGCAGAGTTTCTAATGAATAAAAATCTGTGTGCTGGTATGATCTATAAATAAGAGGTACAGTCCAGCAGCAGAACTCTGAAATAGCTAATAATTCTGGAGAGCAAACAGTTGCTGAATGCTGACATTAAACTACATGCTTTTTAGGACATAAACTTTAATGATAAATCCAAGACACAAAATTCATATTCCATCTCCAAGGTTTAAAAGGGTTTTTATTAGGATATGGGATTTTGACCTGGCACAACATAAAAGAAAAAAAAACAGTTCAAAAAGATTGGTTTCAGCTCCGGTTCTGGGTAGTCCTTTGATTTGGAAACATAAAGTACAGTGCTGCATAAAGAACATCACCCTCATAATCATGCTTGTCTTCTTTGAGAGATCAAAATAACATTCTAGCAGTAGATGAGCAGAAGGCGGAAGAGTGGGAATCCTGGACTGCAAGGCAATCCTGGGATTCAAGTGATCATGTGAACCTGTTTCTCCTGTGCCTTTTCTCATAATGTGCACTCTTCCACAAACACTAGAAGGAAATCTGCCACTTCTCAGTTTCAGCTTTATTTCAAAGCTATGCCTTAGGGTGATCCCTAAAATACACAAAAGGATACTGAATTAAAAAAAAAAAAAACCAACAAAATTAAACCCAGGCTCACACTGTGTTATGCCACTTGGCCTTTGGTTCTATTTTCACCTCATACAATATCATCTCACCAATGTTTCAACTCAAGCAGAAGAAAAGAGTCCCATTTTTCTGCTGGACTTCTTTTAGATGGAAGTTAAACTGTCTAATTAGAGCTTACTTCAAAAACTAGGTTTCTTGAATTATTCATTGACCTGGTGGTATGGGGCAAGTTTAACACAGCCTCAGGTATTCTCTAACTTTTGTTAGAGAAGTTCTTCTAAAAAAACAGTAGAGAAATAACCGTTCTACCCTGAAAACATAAAGTAGGGTATTAGCAAAGGTTTTTCTAAATTCAGATATATGTATTATATCTAAAAGTTTAGGATACTCTAAATGAAGATATTGCAGTAGAATCAGGGATGGCTGCACTGCTCCTTTAAATAGTACTTTAGAGAGAGAATATCTACATAGACTTGTTGAGAGTAGTGAGGTAGGACTCCCTCTGCCTACTGTTTACAGAATTTCTGCCTTCCTCACCTTGTCACATGAAACCCTAACAATATTCACCCAGGGCTGCCCAAGGTAAAGTGTTAATTGTGAGGATCTTTTTTCGTCATAATTTGCTTAAGGTTGCATGTGAGAACAGAGAGGAAATTGTGAAAAACTTTTGCACTACCAATGCTATTTTTTGATGCTTATGGGCCCTTTAAAATTAAATAACGGATATCTTCTCTCTATCGGACACTGGTGAGCTGCTGTATATTCCCACTGTGTCATCAGGTCTGGTGGATAAAACCATCTCTGAACTAGATACTTATTTTGTATTAATTGCAAAGTATTAATCAGAATTCTGAAAGAGCAGAAGCTGTTTATCTTTGCCAAGGGTGAGCCAGAGCATGAGATGGAATGAATAAGACCGTATTTGCACTTTGCTGTGGACCGCTCCTATATGAGTTATCATTATTTTCCTAAACTTCAGTTTTTGTGCAACTGATTGCTGCTATGCTTGTAGCAAAATTGTATCTTTATGGAAAAATCATCTAAAGGTACTTTTAATGTTCCCTGATCAGGGAGTCAGCATCACATAGATGGAAGTTATGAATATATGCAAAAAGAAATATCTGGAGAGGAACTTCCAATGAGTCACACAGAATTTGTGAATCTCTGTCATGAGAGGAGCTGTGGAATGTGGAAGAGACAAGCTAAATCATATATTGGAGAACCATCTGTCTATTGAACAGTCCTATTGGCAAACAGGGAACTTGAGGCACAGAGCTTCAGGAGGTGACCTTTTAGATTATAGTTTTTTAAACACCTAGTTACTGTGATATGTTCCACAAAAATAATGCTGGTATTTCCTTTTTGTGAGCTGGTCCAAGCACAGAAAAATGGCTTAAAGAACACAAATGGCTTGAGGATAGATGTGAGATCCCCCAACCTTTGCTCCCTAGGGAAGGGTCCTTCACAACCAGTGGAGGGAGAAGCCACCACACAATCCAGAGGGGAAAGAAGAAACCAGGGAGGTGGCTGAGCTGAGAAGTGAGATACGTCTCTCTCAGTGACCTTGCAGAACTTGTCTCTGTTGTAGACCTTTAGACGTGATCTCTCTTATGGAATTTTCCTGCCCATGGGAAAAACCAAGCCAATTTACCTTAAACTGAACAGTAAAACATCTGAGAATTATTTATACCCTGATCTTTGCTCTGTCTACTTTGAAGCAGAAAAGCTCTTAGGGTGTAAATTGGATCTAGATAAGCCACCTGTACCGAGATATCTACCTGCAGATGTCTAAAGTGCCAGCATATCCAATGGAGACTGACCCTGTGGTCAGCAGAAGACAGAAAGAGATTTACCTTCAAGCTGCAGGGAAGAAGGTAATAGATGAACACAGAAACACAAATGAATCTTTTATCTCTAATTGCTGTCTTAAATCCTGGTGAAACAGAGGTGGTTGTGGCCTATCATAAGGTACCAGCTCTAGGTCAGCCTGGATGACAATTAGATGGTTGAGCTGGAGGAGGAGAGGGGTAGAGGGAGAACGAGTCATCTGCAGTCATTAAAGTGCATTGGTCAAGAGAGTGAAACTATATGAATTATTGTAGTCAAAGTGATGACTCTTTGTTAAGCACTGCTTTATTTTATGCTACTGCAGTACCTAATACTGCAGCAGTTTAAAAGTAATGGAGTGATTGTTCCAAAGCCTTATTTAAGAAATAATGAGAGAAGGATTAGTTTAATTTAATATAAGATACAAAAAAATTCCAGTCATGGTGAATGGTGACTAGCAGTTTAGTGAGTGAGGGGAAATGTAAAAGAAGTACTTGCATACCACACATCAAGAAACAATTGTATCACTATAGCACATACTTTGAGGGTGGATTTTCCAGGAACATAAAGACTTTTTTTCTTCCACTAGATGATTATAAGAAGAAACAGGCTGCCTCAAGGATCTGTAATTTTTATAAGGTAACATTTTGTTGTAATGCTGCACAATGAATAAAACTGGATTTAGCATGATGAATACAAATGAAAAGACATAATTGCTTGATGCATGAGACTAAATGATCACATACGGCAGTTCCCCACCTTTCACCCCTTCTCAGTTTCACTACAGTTTTCTGTATTACAGAATTTGGTTTTCAGCAGTGGGAAAACTACGATTCATTTGACCTACAGTCTTCTGTGTCTCTCGGCCTTTTTTAGCTGTGAAGCTCATCAGTATCACAATTGGTGCCCCTTATACCTCTGAGCTGAACTAGGAGGGTTCTGTTGTAAGCGACCGAGAGAGAATTTTATTAATCGAGATCAGGTTTGGGTTCTTCCATTACACAAACATTGCAGTGCTCTTACAGCAGGCTTGGCACCCTCAGTCAGCCCACTGTGCCCTCACAGGCACCATGGCAGTGCTGGGTTAACAGCTGGACTTGATGACCTGAGAGGCCTTTTCCAACCTAATGATTCCATGGGAACTGCAATATATACTGTACTTTGTGCCTGATGACTGCTATGCAGATGATCTCGCCACAGGCTTCTCAGTACTTCAAATGTTTTGAAGAAACATGTCCATAGCAGAGAGAACTTGTGGCCAAGAGCTGTGTGATGTGGTCCTGGCTGGTTTCCTCTGCAAGGGCCTAGTTCTAAATAATGTAGACATTAACAGTCCACATCTCTTGACATCAGGATCACTCCCTGAGCCACTTTTGTTTAAGCAGGATAGCATTATTGGGCCATAATAATCTCAGGCAGAGAAAAAGGCAAGACCAATACACAGGAAAAACAGTAACCCCATGTAGTAATGTGGGAGGGGGTTGGCCAGGAGAAGTGAGCATATCCAAGCGGGCTGCAGTCAGAGACAGCTCTCGGTCCTCTTGGATGAGCATAGCATCACTCAAAGCAGCCTCAGCAGAGTGAGGGGAGAGCTAAGAGTTGCTGGTAAAGCACTGATAGCTCTAGTGTGGACTTCAGGCCCAACTCAGTAGGCAGTGGATGCTAAAAATAAATAATCCATTGGCAATGAGCCCAAGGCCAAAGAGAAATAGGCTTGATGAGATCCATCAAAACCCAATGGGTGGAAAAGAACAGCCTGGTGCATCAAAGGCTGCACAATGTGTGAACACATGTCTGGCACACATCATGAGAGCCATCGCTTGTCAGCCCTGGTCCTGGCACAGTTAGTACTGCTCCTCTCTGGGAGAGAGAGATGCAGTATCAGAGTCAGTCTTACCTCTTAAAAAGCTTAAGCTTGTAGAAAGGAGAAGTGAAATGTGCTGCTGAGTTTTGATAGCAAGCGGATAGCAAGCTTACTGAGTGAAATTTAGGCACAAGATCATTTGGTCACCTTCAGACCAGCTAGGTGCAGCTGCCACTAGCTCTGGTCCCATTGTATTGCCCCTCTGGTGCAGCTCTGTGTGCTTACAAGTCTGGTACCTGTAGGGAAATTCTCAGCCATGACCTCTGTCATTGCTGTGACCTTTGCTTTTCATGTACCTTTAAAATTCTACAACAGTCCTAACATTTAACTTCATGCTCCCCTGGTCTCTCAGTCGATTAATATAAAAATATAAATTATTTTGGCTACAAATATATTTTCTAATCTTTGTGACTGTAAAATCATAATAGCAATCAACAGAGAAAAGGAATATATTTCAGATACTTCTTAAAGTTTGTCGATGTTCCTTTAATAGTTCTGTATCTTTAATTTCCCACTGATCTCCAGAGCATCTACCAGTGCATGTCAATAAAGCTGGATTTAGTTTGCCCTTAGGTAAAATGTAACCTTTCTCTCACTGCATTAGCAGCCATGTGTGCATGTTGGGAGCCAGTAGTATCTTTGTAAGATCCAGTAACTCAGCAGAGCTGTTACATAGATTAGTTAGCAAAAAGGAATGAAAGCAGATTGTATTTGTCAAATGATTTATTGTCTATATGCAGTCTAGCCTGTCAGGCTCTGCTTACTTTGCTGCCAGGTCATTTTCTCACAACAGATGGTTATACTGAATGATATAATTAAATTATGATTAACACTAATATTGCTTTAGTTTGCTCGATATCTTCATATGTTATGCTGAAAAAATACACACACAATTTTCCTTTCCTTCCCTTAGGCATAATGTTTTACATTGAACAATAAGAGAAATCATAAGGTGATTGTTGCACAGAATAGTGAGCTGTTGAATTTGGTACTGCTTCAGTCAGTAAACAATTTGACTTAGTAATGAAGAGATAAATGCAAATAAAATTTGTAGTCCATTGTCCCGAGCATGCTCAAGTTTGAAATTAAAGTTCCTTTAAGAAAGTTCCTTAAACTCTAAGAATACTTGTATCCTGGTCTGGCTTCTTAGTTCTCTGGCTGTTCCCTACCTCCAGTAATAAAGATGCCATTATCTCCCGCATAAATGGCTAACTCACTTGTAATATTTTCTCTTGATGGCACAATGGTTATTTCCAAGTCCTGCTGGCTTTCTGCTGATGACTGCTCAGTATGATTTAACATATTGAACATGACAACAGAAGAACATGTTGCATGATTAGATTTCTGTCTTTCTGTCAAGAGAACTGCAGGCTTATTCATGCCTTGCATATACACTGCAATTAGCAAAACAGCTGCCTTAGTGTAAAAGATAATTATTGGTTCACTTTCTTGTTTTTTTTTAGAATAGCACTTTCTATTCCATGTTTTTCCATTGATTAATTTCCACTCTAATATATAGACACAGGACTCTATTTCTGCCAGTGGGGTAAACACCACCTCAGCTTTAATTAATAGAATTATTGGTTCCACTTTGCTTACTTGGAAACAGCGGGACAAATTGCACCTGAGCATTCCCTCCAACACTAATGACACTGCATGGCTGAAATGTGGTTAAGTGCTGCTATTGAAAACCCAGCCACTGCTCTGATGAATCTTCTGGAATGTTACTTTAAGCTCTTGGTTATACTTCTGTATATTCAAGGTAACTCTACTGAAATCCATTATGTTTGTAGCCAACCTAAACTCTAGGCATGTGGTGAACTGACATTTGACATCCAGTTTTCCTCTCTCCTTGATTTAAGACTCATTAGGGTAATTTAAGAGTAACTGTGTCAATCTATCTGGTGCTTCAATGGTTAAAGACCAGGGAATGAATGAGAAAAAGCCATAGTTTGCTTTAATGCATTTCATCCTTCTAAATGTACTAGAGCATGATCTTGTAAGGAGAAGTAAAAAAGTGCAGCAAATCCCAGGCACTGGGAGCAACAACCCCACTTATGTTGAAAGTGACAGCCACAGGCCAAATTGTGACATTATAGGTAGTAATGTCTATGAAGGCCCAGAGGTCCTTGTAAGGGATCAAGACCTTAAGATGCTGATCAAAAAGTGGACAAAGAAGTCCCTTCAGCGCAAGAATTTGCTGTCACACCTGTTCACTCTATGCTGTGAATAGTTTGACTATAGTACTGAAAGTGGATGTATTGGGTTTGCATCACAGATACAGTGGAAAAGATAAAACCATAACAAACCATCATGTTCAATGTGGGAAGTAGCAGAGAGCAGAGGTGCCCTCATCTCTGACTGTGCTGCTTTATGAGCATCCTGGCTGAAGAGCACTCACAAGAGGAACATACTAAAGCTTTGCAGATTTTAAAAGGAGCTCTTCTCTGGATAATGGGCAGCCTGGGAGGAAGGTGATGGTGCTGGAGCATAAATTGGATTAATGGGAAGTGAAGGCTGCTCTTTTTGGTATTGCAGAGACAGGAGCTGACAGCTCAAAAGCAGAAGAATTAAATTAGACAAGTTTAAATTAAATAACTGTTTAAAGCAGCAGCAGTGGAGCTTCGTCACTCACAGATGCCGGCAGACACATTGTGTCTCTCTCTCTTCCTCAGATTTTCTGAGCTGCTATACGGTTCAGTATGGCCATAGTGAGTATACTACAAGAAATAGTTATTTAAGAATATGGTCCTGCTGCACTCACTTGATACCTGACCACAGGTGTAATCTGCCTGGCTCCAAGAATGTTGGGCATGAGGGATCAAAAGGAAGCATTTCCCTGTTCTCTGCCACTTTCTCCAGCTCTAGATAGGATTTTTATGTTACCACAAACGGTTCTTTACCAAATCAATCACATCTTTACAGGAGTTCCTCCCCTTACTTCTCTGCTTATGTTAACCTTGTCTAACAATCTGCCAAATAAACAACTGTAATGAAGAGTTCAGACATTTCTTTGTTTCTTATGGTTTCACAGCAGTGCTCTGGGATGACTTGGCCTGAGGATCTACTGGTGGTCTGTCAACCACAAGATTTCCTTAAAGCCCATTTTCCAGAGGTTTCTGCTCCTCAAGAGGGAAACCAACAAATGTCAGAGCTTTGAGAAGGCTCTTGCAACCTTTTGGAGACCTACATCCCAGTTACCCAGTTTTGCCGTCTGCCCGCTGTCCATTCTGCCCTTGTCACTAAGGGACCTTGGCATCTGCCGGATGGGTCAGCTCACCTTCACCACACACCACAGTGCAGGCGAGGAGACAAGACACTGTCTGACACAGAAGGATCTGCAGAACAAAGCTGTGCCCTGTTTGCAGTGCACTGACACAGCTTCTGCTCTGTGCTTTTGAACACGCGCTGACTTACTCCCAGTCTGGCTCAGAGTGGCCTCTTCCAAACTTCAGACATCCCTGTATGCTAAGTAACTCAAAGTATGCCTAGAATACAGGTAGGCACACTTATATTAACTACCATCAGCAGGAGGGTGGCTGTGGCAGCACAGTGTATGCAAGTCACCACCTGGTAACACAATGAAGGGGTCAGCCTGAGCTGAATTTAGCTGGATTAAAGCTAGCCAGGGTATGCCTGCTCATCCTGACCTCTTCTGTCTGATTTTTAAGCTAGACAGAGCCATCTGTAGCACCAAAATAAAGCAATGGGTGCTGTCAGGGCTGTCTGCAAGAGCTGATTCACTTCACGTTCTTCAGGGAGAACCAGTGTGATGGGCTGCAGTCTGAGTACGAATGAAATTAGTGTGTTTCAACACAGCCATAAATTTCACCCTACAAGAGACTCGCTGCTGAGTGTGTGGGTGGTGGCAGCTGGTTGAGCTGGGCTTCACTTGATCTGCCTCAAATAGAGGTTAATAGGCAGGATAGAAAGGATTAGTCACACATAAAGCCTAATGTTAGAGCTCCTAATTTGTCATGACTCTTCTTTCAGCCCTGGAACTAGATCCATATAGCATGGAGAATTTGTGAGACAGTCTTGTACTCTAAAAAATTTCCCTACAGCACTGGTATAGTTTTCCCACCTAAAAACTCTTTCTGGTGTTTTGTGTGATTATGGGCAGAGTGGATAGGATTATAGAATCATAGAATATGCTGAGCTGAAGGGGACCCATAGGGATCATCAAGTCCCTGTGCAAGACACCCCCAGAATCACACCATGTGCCTGAGAGTGTAGTCCAAACATGAGAGTTCATAGGACAGTACCAGGCAGGTTAAAGAGGCACCTGGTGACCAATTTGTTTGTTATTCTTCTGCCTCCATGTTGCACATCAGACTTTAAATGGTTAATATAATTTCTGCTGGAATGAAAATATTTGCAGCATAACCCCCATGATCCATCTAATCAGCCTCAATGAAAGTGCTTTCAGCAGTGACCCTCTTTCCAAACAATGAAATTGCTCAGAGACCTTGTTATTTTCAAATGAACTCCTGCTTATTTATTATTATTTTTAATGCAAACAATCCAAGTTTCTAGGGATAGTGTTGATAGCAGCATGAAATGCTTTCATAAATAAAAATGAAATTTGTGAAGTGCTTCCATAAATACACAAATACAAGTGCTAATTAATGTAAAAATGTTATTCCCCAAAAAGATTTGGAATAAAAGATGCTCCTCACAAAAAAAAAAAAAAAAATCATAAAAAAATCATTATTGCAGCTGAGCCCCATCACCTCTCTCTGGGAAAGATACTCATCAACAGGAGAAAAAATTTAATCTCTGGCCCAGCTCATGAAAATCATGGGCACGTGCACATATCGCTTTGGGATAACATGATATTCATGTAAATTGCTGTGTAACAAAAAGTTTCCGTGATAGGGGCACATCCTCTCTGTCTGTGTGCGTGTCCATCTCTAAGTGACCTAATCCTTTTCCAGTCAGTAGAGAGATTATGTAAATTTAGGGGAAAATTCATTTTACATAGTCTGGAGATCTACTTTAGGATAAGAAGAGCTGAGCAGACAAGCCCTTGTTGACTACCATGTACCTAAACATAGGTAAAAGGTGCTTACATTTGATCAGATGAATCTCATCTGTTATGTCAGCCACTCAGCTGCTGTCCTCCACTTGCCTTTTACACAAGATCTTCTTCAATAAACACAAGGCAGCTGCACCTTTTTTTCTTTAAGGGCTAAAATTCCTCCAATTATCCTGTGTTTACTGTAAGGTATCACCGAGGAGGAACATGCAGCAGGACAATTATTGCACGCAACCAATTTCAGCTACCTTTGAGCTGCAATCAACTTGTTTGTGCATCATAAGCCCAAACCTTGTGGGTCACACAGGGAATGTTTTTGCCCTTTGGATTCAGCTGAGGTTTGGAACATGGGTTTAATCATTGTTCTGAATCTGTCAGAACTGTGAGTATGAATTGCCTGAATATGAATAATTTTCTGGATGTGGCTTTCAATCCTGTTCAGTCAGTTGGGTGGATGGCACATGCAGCATGGGGGGGAAATTCATCTGAGAGGATATGGCTGTGGGCAGTGCAGGTGCACATCTGAGCAAGCCAGGCTAGACCCCCATTCCAAGTGAAAGAACAGCCAGCTGAGACTGTCAGTGCAGTCTAGATTATGATCACTCTCATCCCAGAGCAGATGTCTGCCTTTGGTCAGATAAATCTCACCCAGGCTCCACTGACTGTATGGATGATATTCCCGTCGAGTGTAACGGGAGCCGCCTACCTCAGTCATTGACATCTGCATCTGAGGCACAGTCAGATGTGAGGAACTGCATCCTAGCATCTCAGTTAAGCCGTCAAAGCATAGCCAAGAATGGGAATTTGGGATGAATAACATGAACATCATTTACCACTTGCTTCCCACCATGAGGTCTTCCCACACATAGCTACTTTCTGTGCCCCCTGTGGTTTATAGGGAAAGGTAATCCATCTGCTAGAAGAAAAATTTGGCATAATCCAAGTTCCAAACAAGTCCGTTATTATTGGGTAGTTTTTAAAAATAATCCTCTTTTAAAGAAATAAAGTCTCTGATTACCAGGTCCTGGTAAACACAGACAAAGTGAAGGTGCTCACACTGAAGTATAATTTCCAGAAAGCAACAGTCCCAAATTGATAGGGTTCTGAGAAGCCACCCTGCAACATGATGAAGAGATCTCCCATCTTGACAGAAAAGCAATCTTAACATTTTCAAGCAAGTGTCATAAAAAATGATGCAAATAGTAAAGGAGACTTTGGAAATGTTGAGAGTTTTGCTAGTACTGTAGCTGCAGATGAGAAAAAGAGAATACTGGTGGCTTCAAGAATGAGGTTCTGTGTGTGACTAAACCAATTTCAGCAGAAAAGAATCTTTTTCCATACCACACTATTAATACATGGAAACATTCTTTCACGTTTTATTTTTTATTTTTGTGAAAGGAATAGGAAAAGGCTTGCCTGACCTTTGAAAAGTCATTAATCCTCTACAATATTCTTACACTTAAGATGACATTTTGCCCTAAGGGCATGAATGTACCACAGGGACTCCTTTGAACTGTTTCAGGGACAGTCAGAGATGAAGAGTTATTTTCTCCAAGTGAAGTAGTTTAAAATACAGCTGACCAGGCAAAAGAGATCTCTTGTTTAAAAATATCCCTGAACTTGTATTTCAATGCAATCTGTTACTAAGTGGTGTTGTCAATAGATCAGAAAACCTCTTTTTAATTGAAAATGAGAATCCTGGGGTTTGATTAAAGTAACTGCACAGACCCAGTTAATGAGTGAACAGCTGCAACTGAGGTGCTTGTCCAATAAAAAGAGAAGTAGTTCCAAAAGTGATGTTCCCCAAGACTTGCTGCCCAGCCAAGTGCTTCTGCCAAGCAGAGTAGCTGCAGTGTCTAGCATGAAGCTATATGCTGTGGGAAATAAGGAAGACCCTGAAAATCATTTACTGGTGGTGTACCATCCACAATTTTTAAAACAGAGTCCTGGTCTTGTTATTATTTTCCACTTTTCTCACTGTTGAAAATCAGATTACTAATCTAATTTTTTTTTTGTGAGCTTTTGCAACTCATTGAAGACTGTTTGTCAAGCTCAAAGTCAGAAAGGACTTACTGGGGACACTGGTAAATGTGTGAGAAATATATGGAACTATTAACCTGCTCTCAATGCAAGCGATGAGTCTTTACCCTTGACAGACCCAACAGACCTCCCCATCAAATCTGTAATTCTTTCCAGTCCTCCAAGATATGCCCAGTATGAAGGAATAGCTCCTAAGTTCGTATACAAAGGATCTGAACACAGACTATGAATAAGATATGGAGACAATCACACTGCCATATTTTCAGTGTTAAACTGCAGAAAAATTTTCCAAGAGGTTCAGTGTGTGTGGTTGAAAAGGTTTCTGCTAGGGCACACCATCAAATTAGAAATATTCTGTATGAAGGAGCTGATATAGATACACATTTCAGAGGAGAAAACTTTGCTTTGAAATTGGTGGTATTTCACTGTAGTTATCTCATGCTGGTTCTAATCTGAACACCTAACTAATAACCTAAACGCGTAGTCATAAATTTTATTTAGCATAATGTAGTATTTGGACATAGCAAACCAAAACATTTTAACATAATCATTCCACTACTGAAATAAATATGGGATATCCTTTTTGTGATATAACCTGAACTGCTGCTGCCTTTTGAACAGCACTTCTGAAACACTGGCATTCTGATTGACAGAAATAAATTTTCATGCTCCTTCAAAATGTAAGACTAAGGAGGATGAGTCACGAAAATGATGGCGAGCCTCTCTCAGTGGTGAAGTACACTGATTTGCTTCAGGTTGTTTTGGGAAGCTTCTTCCACAGCTGCAATCTCAATATGAATGGATAATCATATGCAGTTGATTGATTCAAGGTCTTATACACAAAGACTTAAGATTCATGGCCTGTGTTGGTTATTTTGTTTTTGTCAGAGTTTTTAGGTAAAGTCTTTTTTGAAGCAGATTTAGTGAAAATGGTAATAGTGGGAATTCTCTATGATCTGCGTATAGACTGGATCAATGCCTTATGAAGAGCATAAAAGTTTTTAGACACAATAAATCATTGTTTCTTTGAACTACTGGTCTTTGTGCACTCAAGGTAAGCTGCCATTCTGAATTTGGTTTTGAATGACCAAATCTAAGACATAGAAAGGGAAAGTCTGTAAGAGTGATTATAATAGGATTAGATACACCACAGAAGAGAAGTAGAAGGTCAGATACAACACATATAGAACTATATAAAAATGAGACAGTTAGAAAAAGAACAGTAATTAAAACAAAGTCTATCAAGCAACAAACCTCTAAGCAATCTGATGCCTGCTCAAAAGCACTTGTAGAAGCACAGGTAAATTCTCTTCCACAAATTAAAAAGAAAACAAAGCAGTATCACAAAAGTGCTGAACACCTTCATAGAAAAAAAATCAGTGCAAACGAGCTAATTGGTGACTTCAAGACTAGAGGTAGTCTGGGCTGCAGTGAGCACACACTGGTGGAGTTCAGGGATATGGGTAAGGCAAAGAGTAAAGTCAGGGCCCTGAATTTGGATGAGGAGTTGGCTGGATTGTTGCATCCAGAGAGAAGAGAGCAATGACTCAATATCCAGATGGAGATCAGTGATGAGTGGTGTCCCTCAGGGGTCTGCATTAGGACCAGTAATGTTAATGGCTTCATCAATGGCATAGACAGTGAGATCAAGCACACCCTCAGCAAGTTTGCAGATGATGCCCCATCCCTGGAAATATTCAAGATCTGGCTGGATGGGGTTTTGAGCAACCTGATCTAGTTGAAGATGTCACTACTCATTGCAGAGAAGGTCGAATAAATGACCTTTATACACCCCTTCCAACCCGAACCATTCTGTGGTTCTACGATTCTGTGAAATACAAGGATACTCTCCCATAGAAAAGGCTGGCACTTAAAAATGGTAAATCTAACTGAATGAAAAGTCAGGGCAGGTGAAAAGTAACTAGGAAATCAAAAGAGCTAAAAAAGATTATCTAAAGAGCACCTTGCAAATTATGCTTCATTCTGAGATAAATTTTTTATTTAAATACAAGAAAAAAAGGAGATAAGCTGGGAAATTGGTGGGCTTGCCTGTGGTGTCAGAGGGCACTGAGAAGTGATAATGCTAGGGCAGAGAACCTCAATAAATTCACTGTGAAAGATGCTGTGGAAGTTCCTGTACTCAATATATTCTTCATAGCAGATCAGTCAGAGGAGCTTCACTTATTTTAGGTAAATATACATGAAGTATTAGACTAAAAAAACTATGTCATACTTTCCAGCATCAGTCTTATTTACAGGGAGAACTTCTATTACCAGTAAGCTGTAAGAGTTTGAAGGAAAGAAGAAGATTATGGAGTGCACAGACTGCTGGAAAGGGGTGAGAAATGCTGTTGGAATGGGGAATCCTGCCTCACCAATCTGTTGCTGCTGTATGGTTGCAACAAGTCTATAACTGGAAACCCAGTAAACATAAGAAATGTGGGTTTTTAAAAGACCTTTGACAAGTTTCCACAGCAAATTTTTTTTAAGGTTATGAAGTTGTTATGAGTTTGGCAGGAAGGTCCTTCTATGAATTTAAAGTTGGTTAAAAGTCCAGAAGAGCAGAATAGAGCTTAGTGGTTTCCAGGCTGGATAAGACTCAGTAGTGGGTCCTGCTGTGGATAAGTGTTGAGACCAGCTTTATTTGATATCTCATTAATGACCCAAAAGGGATATGTGGTGAAATCTTGAAATGTGAGGATGGCATTGACATCTTTTGGGTAAGCAAAAGCTGCATCAGTGACAAGGAATTACATCGGGCCTTCAAAAAACTGAGTGGTCAAAAACATGACAGATGAGCGTTGGTATAGACAAACATAAGTCAATGTATCCAAAGAAAAAGAATGCAAACAAAGTTTGCACACTGCTGAATTCTAAAAAAATCACATAGGCAGAGGAAAAAGTAAATGCAGAACTGCTACTCTCCAAATCCTACAACACTAGAACCAGAGAGCACTTGCTGAAACTAGCAGAAGATTGACTTAAAAAAGGTTTCAAAAAGGTGTGACTCGCTGCTACAGGAGATTTTAGAGGCAAACTACACCAGAATATTAAAAGAATGCAAATTAATGGACTATAGATCCAAAATAAATGCTAAATGAAGAAGATGGAGATTGACCCCTAACACGCCAGCAGAACCATTTTAAGTGCTGATGGAATCCATGGATAGAGGCCAGGCTTTTGTCTTCTCCTCAAAGAGTACCTCTTTCTGCAGTGGCACAGACAGATCTGGTATTGACCTAAACCTGTATGATTGGCATTTCTTACATTCTTAGTTCTCATAGTCTGGTATTTTAAGGATTTACTAACCCCAAGAAGAACAGTTCAAAAGGTAGGCATGTGGATAAGGGAAAAGAGAAGCTAAGTGCTCCTCAGGCAGCAGGGGGGAAAAGCTGAACTCTGAAAATGTAAAATACCAATGAGTACATTAAAGATACTCATCTAATTACACATTGTCTCTAAAATTTATACACCAAGGCCCTACATGAAGGATAGAAAATCTGTTATGTGATGTCTCTTCATGTTCTCTCTCTGTCTTTTATCTCAATGTTAAGTCATGTAATTACTGACCACTTCAAAAGCTAAACTTTCTGAATAATTCATACAACACAGCAACATGAGACAAGGTTAGGGGAGCCTGTGGGTATCTCTACATATCAAAAACAGGCATAGAATTCTGATAAATAAAGGGATGGCATTATAGCTCAAAAAACACCAGAAGAAGATTAAGTACACAGCTGGAAAAAGGAAGAAAATGCAAACAACTGGTATTGCCCAGAAATCACTATTCTCTCAAGGATTTGGCATGTTAGTTGGCAAAAAAATTAACAAGTACAACTCACACAATTTTTAATTGGTTGACAAGGCTAAATCCTTGTCAGAATAATGAATTAAAACCAAAAGCAATCTTCCTCTGTCAGTATGACTGCACACCCTTAGCAGCAAAATTATCCCATTGCCACAGTTTTAGAAATACATCAAAAATTGTGCTAAAAGTAAAAGCTCCAGCTTTTTTCCCCCGCCCTTTCCCTTTCAAAATTTCATCATGGCAAGGCTTCGCGAACGAAGATTTGGGAAGGCTCTATCCACATTTGCTACAGGCACGCTGGTGGCTTATGAGGCCAATACGTGACAGACATATCCGATTGCAAAAGGCACAACAGAAAGATTCCTTAGATGGTGTATTCTGCAATACACGGTTCTTTCTGCGTTGCCTTTTTTCCTCAAGAGTGATCCTGCGTGTGTTCTCGAAGGAGACAGCTGCGTTATAGATGGTGTGTCTCCAGGCCTTCCGATTTGAGGCCAGAGTAGACCAGTTATGGTGATCAATATGGCCAAGGCTGAGATGTTGTTTCAAGGAGTCCTTGTATCTTTTCTTCGGGGCTCCTCTCATGCGGCAGCCAGTGGCAAGTTCACCATAGAGCAGGATCTTAGGGAGACAGTGGTCCTTCATCCTGGAGACGTGCCCTGCCCATCGCAGTTGCGTTCTCAGTAACATGGCCTCAATACTTGTGACAGCTGCTTGCTCTAGAACAGATGTATTGGTCACATAATCTGACCAGTGGATGTTTAAGATTGAACGGAGGCAGCGTTGATGGAAGCGTTCGAGGAGACGTAGGTGGTGGTGGTAGATGACCCATGATTCGGAACGATATAAGAGAGTAGACAACACTATGGCTTTGTAAACACTGATCTTGGTGCTTTTCTTCAAGTGTTTATTACGCCATACTCTTTTGTGGAGTTTTCCAAAGGCACTATATGCCTTAGCTAACCTGTTGTCTATCTCTCCGTCAATCTTACCATCTGAGGAAATGAGGCTACCAAGGTAATTAAACTGTTGGACTGATTTGAGCTCTGATTGGCCAATGGTGATGTGGGGATGATGGGGGACTTCCTGAGGTGCAGGTTGATGGAGGACCTCTGTCTTCTTTAAGCTGACTTCCAACCCAAAGAGCTCAGCAGCATCTGCAAAGCAGGATGTTAAACGCTGCAGGGCTGCTTCTGTGTGGGCAACAAGGGCGGCATCATCAGCATAGAGCAGCTCCCGGACAAGATGGTTTAAGGTCTTGGTGTGGGCCTTCAGTCACCTTAAACTGAATAGACTTCCATCAGTACGGTATTGAATGTAGATACCGTCCTGATCATCGAGGTCTGCTGTGGCCTTTTGGAGCATCATGCTGAAGAAGACGGTGAATAGGGTAGGAGCGAGAACGCAGCCATGTTTCACTCCATTCTTAATTAAAAAGGGCTCAGAAAGTGTGTTGCCATATCTGACTTGGCCGTGCTGATCCTCATGGAGTGAGATGATCATTTTAAGGAACTTGGGGGGACAACCTAAACATTCCAAAATCTGCCACAGACCTTTTCTGCTCGCAGTATCAAAAGCCTTGGTGAGGTCGACAAAGGTTACATAGAGACCTTTGTTCTGTTTCCTACACTTTTCTTGCAGTTGTCTGAGGACAAATACCATGTCTGTGGTGCTCCTGTTGGCTCTGAAACCATACTGACTTTCAGGAAGGATTCCTTCTGCTATAGTGGGTATTAGTCTGTTCAAGAGTATTCTTGCCAGGATTTTGCCAGCAATGGAGAGCAGAGTAATACCACGATAGTTTGAGCAATCTGATTTAATACCTTTCTTCTTATACAAGGTGATGATGACTGCATCACGAAGGTCTGATGGTAGTGCTAAATGTCAGGTGTATCAACTGCTACAGATCTGATGTTTTTCCTGTCAAAATTCAGGGTGTGTAGCAGTGGCTTAATATTCTGGATAAGGGCTGAGAGATAGGAAACGCATTTGATTCTTTACTTCCATATCAAATCATTCTGGTCTTGAAAGTCACACAGAACCTTGATCTTACTTCTGCTGCAACCAATGGCTCAGCCTCAAAATGGTATAAAATACAGATCTTAACTATTTTGCATCTGTAATGTAGAAATTAAAAAGATATCACCACAAATGACTCAACAAGAAGAATCAGCAAATGATGCTCAGAAGTCTTGTACTGGGTAAAAATACTCAGAGTGACTTTTGGGGTTTTGTCTTGGGCCATTTTCCTGGTAAAACAGGGATGTAACTGTAGTTTTGGATCCTGGATTTTTCACAACCTGAGGAACTCCTGATAGAAATGTTGGCTGTGAAGAGGCAGCACAACAGATTCTAATTCAGATTCTGATTTCTTCATTTACATCTCTTCAAAGGTATTGCTTAGAGCTTTTTCTGGGATAAGACAATTGTTTTTTTAAGCTAAAAAGTTCTGGATGAAAGTCAAGCTTCTAAGTCTCAGAGCCATTCCATTAGAAAGCTTATCACAGAGTTTAACAGTGATGTTAGCCTAAAACTACTTTCCTTCTTGTCACTAGAGAGCAAAGGATTAATCCCATGACAGACTTAGAGATGAAGAAAATGTTAACTATGCAAGTGTTCCTACAGGGTTGACAGATAAAATTTGGTCAGGTCTATCGTAAATGCCCTGAAGTGAGGGTTGTTCGCAAGCTACCGTAAGACATCTGTGAAGATAAATGGAAAAAACAAAGCACTGTTATTGGGAGTTTTGTCCCATTTTCATGCTCTGATAAAACATGGACCTCCAGCTACAAATCTTTATTGATTTTAATTAGGTTTAACAGGTAACATGCAGCTAAGCAATTGCATCTCTGCTGCATATCTGAGTAGTACATAATATTGCAGTTGGAGCTCAGATTTATCAGTGTCTATGTACAAAATATTAGCCCGGGGCAATCAAGTCAGACTGAAATGTGAGACATACAAAGAAAATAAAAGCTCCCTTCTGTCATGACTTTAACCTGTCACTCATAGGAAAATGACAGACTTCCCTCAGCTTTAAGTCGATACAGTGAAACAGGATCTTTCAGCCTTTTCAGAAACAAAATAAGCAATAAGGCAGCTGCTGCTGCAGGTCCTTTCAGGCAGAATTGAGATTTCCAGTGGTAGTTTGAAGATTCTTTCTCCTGGTTGATTCCCCTGGTTCTCTGTTTGATATTTCCTTTTTGTTCTCCTTTTTCTTCTCCTCTTACTCTGAACGTCTCGAACAGGCTTTGTTTTCCTTTCCTGCTGTTTTCTTTCCTACTTTGTCTGACCTGAAGTATAAATTTTCTTTCCAGAAGCAGAGTGAGGCAGGGCCACAGAGCCCAGTCAGTCCAAGTGGAGCTGACCCAGTGCAGGGATTAGCAGTTGGTAGGAAGAAGCTAAATAATGTCTTTGTGTTTCTAAAATTCCCTTTGCCATAACCTTTGCCATAGCCTTGTCTTGACTGCACAAGCCTTTTGCTACTCTAATCTAACTCCAACTGTTCTTCAGAATGTTCTCTATCTTCAGCTATTCTCAGTTGGCCCTGTTTTAGGAGCTACAGAGACACCACATATTATCAAACCTGTTGCTGCAGTACCCGAGGACGTTCAGGCAGAGCTCAGGTGTGACCACCCTGTACAGCCAAAATGGTCTCCCAGTCAGACTTTATAAAACTGTCAGCACAGCAGCTGTAAATGTTTCTTACCTTCTCTGGTATATTCCTCCTACCAAGAAAAGGGCAGCTCTTATACACAGGCTCATCACTACTGTGTCTAAACAGAGGAAGATATTACCCTGAAAGACTTTGTTGGGACAGAGCAGGATGGATGTTGGTAACACAAACTGTAGACCCATGTGGGTGGGATTTCTTCTGTGAAAAGTCCTATGAACTGTCACTTAGGACTATTTGCTCCTTCTAGCATATAGGGAGCCGTTTTGTGGCTGTACAGATTATATTTAGCAGCAGCATCAATTTTCCAGAATTTTGCCCATCATTATTATTTCCTTCCCCCCTCCCAATCCTCTGATTGCTAGATTTCTTCACTGATGTTCAAATGTTTCTTTACCTGTAATAGAAAATTTTAATGGGTTAATTTGTACTTATATAAGGCTTCAAGTAGGCATTCAGTGCAATAAGCTTCTATGAAATGCTATCTGTTGGAAGGGTAGGGGTTGCGCAGATGTTTTGGTCTAATCTGTCTTGGACCACCCATGTGCCAGAGAGGCCCTTCCCAGAGGTTATTCTGTCTCTCTGTTCATATGTTTGGAACTAACTGCCTGTCTCCCTTCTCATATCCCTCTCCAGACAATGTATACACATTTCATAGACTCTGGTTTTGTTTAGGTATGCTACATCCCTCCAGGAGCTCCCTTAGAATATTTAGGTTTGTTTGTGGATGAAACTGAAAGGCACTATCTTCCCAAAGACTGGATTAAATTACACTAACCTGATTAGGTTTACTCATACCAACTACTATTTTTGTAGAGCACTAGAGATGCTTCCCTCAAATTTGCAGAGCAGGTATATTCCTGATAATTACTCAAAAGAGAAAAAAACTATTACATGCACTGACAAGTATGTTCATGGCATGTAATACACAGAACCTTCTGATCAAGTCCCTGGTGGACTAGATACTGCACTGGCTAAGGCTCTGGAGTAAGGCTGGGCAGCCCCATCATTCAGGTTTTTGTGCAGGGAAATAGAGTGTTGCTCAAGTCTGAAAAAATTATTGTCTATATTGACTGAAATATCACTATTATCGCTATTAGCTAGAATGATTGTGTTTTTCCATTTCATTCGAGTGGAAAAAAGCAGATCTTGGAATCAATTTTTAGAAACAAGTGTTTCCAAGGTTAGTATGCTCATAATTTAGGAAGCTATTCACCTTATCCTAAAAAAAACCACATCCCTTTTTAACCAGATGAGTTGTACCCCAAGATCACTATTATAGGAGACTGGATAACTCAGGTAACATCTACAGAGCAGATGCCTAAACTTGGGTAAGCTGAATCTAATCCCTACTTTTGCGTAAAGTTTTCTTCCACAGAACAGCAATGTTCTCCTAGGAAGAATCATTTCGGTGAAGGTAGCAAGACCAACACATTCAGCATCTTTTTTTTCTGTCTCTTACTTCCAGTACTGACTCAGGGTATAACAGGTTTTTCTCCTGTGATCTCTAGGTTCAATATCACAAAGGAATGACGCTGAAATATAGATTCAACCCTTATGCCTTGTTATCCCATCAATAGATACCCATGAGCAAATGAGAGGTGTACACTGCAGAGAAATAACAGAGTAACAAAACATTAAGGATGCTAAGGGGTAAGGATAACAAGAAGGTTCTTTCTTGATAGAATTAAATTTGACAAATATTTTCTATTACTTGGAGCAATTGACACCAGTATTATCAAGACTTCTTGGGGCCCACATGCCCATATATGTATTTAAATGTCATACCATGAAATCAGTGACAATATCTCAGTGGATAGCTTCCTATAAAACAGTACTCCTCAATAGTAGTACTACAATATGTTTGCCCTTATGATCTGAAAGTTAAGTGAATTGGATCATCAAGTCCTGTCATAGCTGACCTCTGGTTTGTCTTCTTTAAATTAATATTAATACTAAATATTAATATTAATTTAAAATACATTAATCTTTATTCTTCAGCCAGGCATTCTTAGGAATAGTCATACCAAGCGACTTTTTATATTTAATTTGGATCCAAATCTGGAATAAACTAGCTCTTTTCTTGCACTTAAGTGGCAGTAGGTTTGAATCACACTCTAGCCATCAGAGACATTTGTCTACCTTCACTTTGTATTGTGCATATTCATATTATTTCTTTAATTCACACACTGCAATCCCTGGTTGATCTCTTTCCTCTCATGTGCAAAAACACTCAAGCCTTCACGACACTGACTGCCCCCACTACCTTCATTTTCCACAGTGGAATTTCTTTAATAATGCTTCTTTCCCAGTGACTCATACTTTAGACTGCACATAAAATATCTTCCCACACTGCATATATGGCCTGTCAAAAGATATAATTCATGTCTTTATTTGAACATGCACCATATCTTTTGATGGCCTTTAATTTTAAAGGTCTGTGTGAAGTTTTCTGACAACTGAAATATAAACACAGGTTTATTGTTGTTTTCTTGTGTGTTAAGCCTTGCTTCTGTATCCTGATAGATCTTTCTGCTGGTCTCGAGGCAGCAGTCTGTCTCTGGAGAGGAAATAATAGACTAAATTTGAGTTCACTCCCATGTAAATTAGCAGTATTGTTATTGAACAACAAACAGTTGTTAACTATCATGGTCTAAATTCCTTTGCAGATTTGGCTTATCTCTCTCTAAAACATTTCCCTGAAAACTTTGCTTATATAGGATCCTTAGATGGAGAAAACAGTCATCATGGAAGAAAATATATCCTACCTTTGAATGACTACATAATGCAATGTTTTTCAAATAGACATAAATCAAAAGATTTTGTGACAGCAAAGTTTTCTGCAATTCCTTACCAGGAGCTTGGTAGCTGGACTGTATTTATGTTTATAGTCCTTGGCCTAAGAATCAAACCCAGATATCTTGCACTGTGGCAGAAAAGATCAAAATGTCCCAAGAAGAATCCAATTTTTTGCCTTATGTGATTGCAGCAGTGATAACATCTTCCACATCTTGAACCACCTGTGGGAGCTGTATATGGTGAGTAATAGGATGCTTAGAACCCACCTGCTTCCCAGATTTATTTTGTCTCTGTCTCTCCACTGGCTGACAGACCCATTGGCCATGCCGCATTTCAAGGGACTGTGGCCTTTTTGAGTGCTTCACAGTCACCCCCCTAATACTAGCACTCCTGTGTGAGCTAATCAAAGTTTCAGGGGTTGTTTCTAGCTCCTGCTTAGTGGGACTGAATGCCTTCAATTGCAGGAAAAATAATGGGAGAAAATTTGTTTTAAATTCTCATCTCTTTTCATCATTCGCTCACAAACCAAAATGGAGATTTGATGATTCTTTACATGAACAGCCATGGGGGGTCCTGAATTATACCAGCAGGCTAAGAAATGGATCTGAAAAATAATTGTATTTCAACAGATGGCTTGGTGTAATTATAAATATATGTAATGTGCAGTTTTTGTGCAAGGCCTGTTTATTTGGCTTGTCCTAGCTGTTTGTGTGTATTATGCATTTCTCAGGTGCCTGTAACTACTATGACTCAAAGGGCAGAGAGCAATAAAAATGTCTGTTTAAGAGCATAGCCAGTCTAGACGCTAATGGACCAACAAGAGCCTTTGGCAGGCACATCTATCCAGCACTGAGAGCACCAAAAGCGAGCATGGACGACAAGAATGGATTTACCTGCCGGCTACATTTTACAAGGCCGTTCATTCCTGCAAACACCTAGGACTTGTAATGTGGTTCCCAGCTGTGCAAAGTTAATTAATTATAATAGAACACAAATAAGAACCCGTTGCTCCTCACTCACAGTAATTTTCACTTTCTAAAACCTGTGTGCACCCAGTTTGTGTGGTTACTGCAAATGATGTTTATTATCTAACAGTGAGATTTAGATGAACAAACAGAACAAACAAACAAGCAATTTAATTGAAGGGGTGGTAGATGCTGATGTGTCATGCAGAGTAAGAATTCCAGGACAGCCCATGCCCAGCCTGCTGGTACATATACTAAGGTGCCTCTGCATGGGCTGCTTTGCAGGCATGGACAAGGCAAGGGAGCCCAGCCAGGCAGAGATTGCTCCACTGTGTTGCAGGGAGCAATATCAGAAGCTATTTAGACCTTAGATGCTTCAAGGAAAACTCCTTCTCTGAGTCCTAAGGTATTGGGTGAGTAATTTTAGAGGTGCCATCTAGTACTTGGTGCTGACACACAAGAAATTTACTGCAGGGGAAGGGGAAAATCCCTCTGTAGGGGCAGGGAGCCATCAGGAACATGAAGAGTTCACCTCTGCCAGCAACAGATGCTGACTTTTGGAAATTATCTATCTGTTTTTATTGTAATGGCAGGAGGATCAAGAAACGCACAACTCATCATAGTACTAGAGAGAGGAAAAAACCACAAGAAAAATCTCAACCCCCTTCAAACCTGCAGGAGGTGTTTGAGAAGGTGAAGTTTACGTGACACAGAAGACAACTTAAAGCTGAGAAAAGACAACTAAAGGCAAGATTTATGACTGTACCGAGAGAGGTCATACAGTTACAAGCCTCAGGCATTATGGTTCTGTGTAAAGAATATGGATCTGTCTGAGGAATATCATGAAAGTACAATAAAGCAAAGAAAAAGAAAATAAACAAGCACCAAATTGATCATCAAACATTACGGTCTCGATCTGTGCTCACTTTCACATGGCTGAGCAACTCACCGTCTCACAGCAGGCTTATTGCCATGTTTCCTCCATAAGGGAGCTGCAGAAAATCTGATTTCCAAAATGTATTTTTGCTCTGCTTTGTTTTAACAAATAGAAGAAGATTATATGTTTCACTGAGCCAAGATGCAGACTTTCCCTTTCTGATGAGGTCCCTACTGCTTCAGTTCTTCATTTCATGCTGTTATCCTATCCAGCAGTTTTTGTGAGTCCTGCTGTGAATCTACAAGACCTTTTCTTTGGGCTCTTCCCCATGTAATTTTTGATATTATAAGTTAACAAAAACTGAACTCTGATGGCTCTTTCCTCAGTCAGTGATGCATCTTCCTTGAATGCACACATGTTGTTGCAAAAAGTATTAGTCCTCAAGGGTTGCATCAAGCTTTGGAACAATTGAATTCTGAATGGAACAGTGATTAGGAGTTGATCCAGGAAGACAACAAGGTCACATGTGTTTAATAATCTATAGACGAAATTACAGTATAATAGTTATCAGTCAGGCTTTAAAGAAAATCTGATTTAAAACTCAGAACTGCTATTTTCTCTCTAAGCAGACGTTTACTGAGAGGTTGTAAATATTCTTTGTAAATATATGGAGTAACTCCTGCTATAGGCTGATGCCTTCACTGGAGGTTTCCCCAGGCAACTTCATGGAAAGTGTCAGCAGGAGCTTAACTGGCTTCAGTTCTTCACAGTCCTTCATGTTCTCAGATTAAACTTAAAAGTTGTTTTTGACAAGAACCTTTGGGAATGATTGCATTTGTCCTTAGGATTGATTTTCAGTTCCATAACATTAAAAATTGAAAAAAAAGTTGTGCTGTTAAAAGATGACAATGGAAAACCTTCTAGCCTATTACAAAGGGGGTGTTGAAGCTAGGAAGAGAGGGGAAGTGAAATTTTTTACAACATAGGAAAAGTCTCAGCTCATACTAAATAAAAATGTTAGGAAGATGCTGCGAAGAAAGCAGCAGCTGCAGAAGAAGATGTGGCACACAATTTAGGCCCCAAACCTTAAATCACAAGGCTGGGAAAGTCAGAATATGCTTTCTAAATAGCCTTCACTGCAGTTTTTGCGTATAGACGTGTTAAAATTGGAATATGTATTACCTATTGCTATCTCTCTTTTTCCCTTTTTCTTCTCTTTTTCTGTTTCTTTTTTTTCACTTTAAATGTCTATTAATTTAAAAATCAATGAAAAAATCATAGATTAATAGAACAGTTTGGGTTGGAAGGTACTACCTAGTTCCCATGTCACGGGCAGGGATACCTTCCACTAGTCATGGCTAGGCTTCGCGAACAAAGGTTTGGGAAGGGCTCTCCCCACATTTGTACAAGTGCTCTGGTGGCTAAAGAGGCCAATGCGAGATAGACAAGATGGGTTGCAAAAGGCACAGCAGAAAGACTCCTTAGGTGGTATATTCTGCAAGGCACGATTCTTTCTGCATTGTCTTTTCTCCTCAAGGGTGATCCTGCGTGCATTCTCAAAAGCATCAGCAGTGTTATAGATGGTGTGTCTCCAGACCTCCTGATTGGAGGCCAGAGTAGACCAGTTATGTTGATCAATATGGCCACGACTGAGATGTTTCAGGGAGTCCTTGTATCTTTTCTTCGTGGCTCCTCTCTTGCGGCAGCCGGTGGCAAGTTCACCATAAAGCAAGATCTTAGGGAGGCGATAGTCCTTCATCCTTGAGTCGTGTCCTGCCCAGCATCTTCCACTAGACCTATTGTTCAAAGCCCCATCCAACCTGGCCTGGGACACTTCCAGGGATGGTGCATCCACAACTGAATCATTTAAGTTGGGAAAGACATCTAAGGTCATTGAGTCCAACCTGTGGCTGATCACCATCCTGTTAAGTAGACCAGAGCACGAAATGCCGCATCCCTGGGCAGTCCATTCCAGTGCTTAACAACCCTTTCATAACATACTATTTCCAATCTTAAAATGAACCACTTCCATTGACCTTGACTTCTAGGACTAAATAATGCTTTGCAGTGGACAGAGGGATGGAGACCACTGTTCCCATGCCACAGAGTATTTTGTTTCTCTCTGGCCTACCTCCTATTCTCTCAGTTTTGTCATTGGAAGTGAATGTGGCCCACAGAAGGTTTGCCTCCACCTTCTTTTTTAGTGAGACTCGCACACAGATGCAGTAGGCTCATTTACAGCTTTATTAAGGAATCCTTACTTTCATGCTCTACATTTAACTTCTGGTTGGGATGTGAACCTCATTTACTTACTTATTACATAGTTTTATGGAATGAATGGTTATTCCCATCAACATATCCACTTTGCCCCTGACTTTTTTTAATGTCAAAAAGACTGTGCTATTAGTCCCATCTTTCATTCTTACCACTATATCTTATATCCTGTACATTTTTCCCCTTTCTTTTTATTTATCTGATAGAACAATATGAATATATCTGTTCCTTTTAAAATAATATTGCTCATACTTTGCAGATAAATTGTCCCTTTGCCTTTGTTTCAGATATCAAAGTCCTCTTTTGAATTCATGACAGGGATCAGGAAAATGTGGATGCCAGAGCATAGAAGTGAAAATGCAACTCGTGTTGCAGTGGGCACATGGAAGTGCCCTGCTCACCCCTTTTCTTGGGTTCCTTTCCCTTGCTTTTTAACTGAGGCTAAATAATTCTGTATATCTTTAGGGTAAGTGGTGTCTTCTGATGCTAGTCAGCACATTAATCCTGACGTTGGATTAACCAAGGATTATTGCTTTTCCTCTTATTTGTGAAAAAAGTATCCTTCCCTGCAAAAAGCAAGTTTGTACCCTAAAACTAAGTTTTGTGGCACATTGTCAGAGTGGTGACCACTGAATGGGAGCTTGCGGAGCTGATTCATTCCCAGTGGTCCTTTCACAGCACATGAGATATGAACAGAACATGTTCTGGAGGTCTTGCAAAACCAAACCTAGCTGGGTCTTCCTACTGCACACACGTTCCCTTTCTTTGAAGCCAGGCTTGAAGCACTTCTATGTGTTAATGCACCAAATAAATCAGTGTGATGACTGTTTTGTTTCTATGAGTGCTAGAAATGTGAGCTTCCTGTGCTCATTGCTGGGTACAGCAGTAGCAGTTTTAGTGCCTCTTTAAACATTTTTGCTTTCCCCAAGATGTACCAGTAAAAGGTGTCTGGCTCAAGGGGTCTGCGCATGTAGGATCATTTTGCAGGATCCCTCTGCTCTGTGAATATTTCCTTTATTTTCTGAGTCTTCAGTGTTGGTAGCTATCAAAGACTCAGTGTAAAAAACATGACAAAAATTTTAAACATATTTATAGTGTCATTAACAGTACAAAAAACGGAGAAAATCACTCTACTGTCCTGTTTTCTTGTCTTCCTTCTTCCATATTACGCCACAGCTCTTCTGCCATTTTCAACTTATAGAAATCAATTTGAGAGATTGACATCAAGGTAGGGTAGTGTAAGTGAAGGCTGGTTGAGTTTTAGGGTCTGCACTTGATCCTTGCTGCTAGCTTACTCATTTGCAAAATGCAACTGTCCTAATAAAGCCCTGCCTGTCCATACCATGCCAGATGATGATGGGACATTTTGAAATGTCTGGAAGATTTCTTCTTAGTCACAAACATTTCAGGTGCTAGTGCACTGTATGAAACCTCAACAATGCTTAGGAAGCTGACCTTTTCTTATCTGGGACAACAGACTCTAACAGAGACCCAAATTACAGCTCAGATAAGTCATCATCATCATCATGACTGGGCTTCGCGAACGAAGATTTGGGGAGGGCTCTACTCACGTTTGTTGCAAGCACGCTCGTGGCTAAAAAGGCCAATATGAGACAGGCACGTCCGGTTGCAAAAGGCACAGCAGAAAGACTCCTTAGGTAAAATTGTGTAATTCTGCTTTGTAGTTCAAATCACTTGTTTGTAGAAAAATACAGCCTCAGTTATTCTGTAAAGCCCAGTACTGAGCCAGACTGGGATGATATTTGTTTCTCAGCAATGATGCAGAGGAGTCCTTTCCTCTGTTCCAACATCAATCCAACTTGGCCAGCACCTGGAGATTTGGCACGGTTATCTCAAAAAAGCTTTTCATAAAACACAGCAATATGGACAGGAGGCATCTTGCTATGTGTTATTACTAGGCTGGATCATACTTCGTGAATTGTGAAGGAAAATAGAAACACAGCTGGCTAAGCATCGCCCTTTAAATGTCAGGACAGTGTGTGTGAATGTGTGTGTGTGTATATATTTATCAAGATTTAAATTTTAATTCTGTGTTGTTTTCTTCACACTGTGGATTTCAGATGAGGTTATTTATATTATGCCTAATCCACAGTTAGTTGTCAGGAGTTATTCCAGGACAACTAGCTGGGCACATAACTGTTTTGGATTCTCTGAAATATTTTTCTGGAGTTTGCTGTTTGCCTATCTCATATGGAAGATCAGCTAAACATTTCATATGGGGAACTTCAGCCTCTGAAATATCTGCTTTTGATTCACCTCTAAACATTTTGTGTTGATAAAAAACTCTTGCTTGCTTGAGAACTTGATTCAATACTTTTTGCCAGCTTCCCTAATAGCCTTGAAGTTATTATGGCTTCAAAAATTTATGCTAGGATCAGTGACCATTTACCTCAGAGCTTCCACAAACTTCTGTTTGTGAAAGCTTCTGTATTTCTATGCAACAAAGACATTCCATGGTGGCTTTTGGAGACACGGTGCTCTTAGAAAGATTGCTGAGATTTCTTGCACAGTAGGATTTCCAGATCTGTAATATGGGTGAAGAACAAATGCTGCAATATCATGTGTGGAAGAAAATTCTTTTCCTTAAGGCAGAGTACTTGATTTCACTATTGGAAAAATATCTCCTTGGTTCTTAATCTGATACCTTAGCAGCTTGAAACCTTTTATGTCAAATTTCTCACAGATCAACAGTAAATAGGCAGGTAGGTATTTTATGATGAAATTGTGTCATTGCTTCCATGTACCACAAAAGAAATGTTTGCTTCAGCTGTACAGGAAAATCACATAATCATTCAGATTGAAAGGAACATCCCGAGATCATTTACCCAACCTGCCAGCTCAGGCAGCATCGGCTAGAGCTAGGTTGCCCATGACCATGTCCAGACAGGTTTTGAACATCAGGTTTCTTCAGATTATATACTGCTGTTTATGAAAGTTATCTATTATAGCAGTGGAAGAAGTTTTCTGCGTATAAATATGTGTGGACATTTAAACTTGTCAAGAGTTTCTGAATCCTTTGGGATGAAAACCAATATATAAATGTTAAATACTCTGTTATTATTTATTATTTTTTTTACGCATGATAAGTGCTCCAGGGATTTTCTGTGTATTGTAAATGTTGTGATAATTTTGTGTGACCTGGCATTGCATCTTGCCACAGCACACAAAGATTTATTTCAGAAGAAATTAAATTAGTACCCATCCTTTAGTTTTCCATTTACACAGTATCTAACTCTTTTCTTTCCCACCCATTTTTTTTTTGTGGCATGTGGAACTAAAATTATTTGTTTTCTGTGTTTTTCATCAGTTTTATTCAGTTTTATGCTGAATAGACTGGCATTTTAGGATGGTCATAAATGAGTTGAAATGATAGATTGTAGTCTTTTTGGTTGAAAACTGCAGTTTGGATAATTCCTAGAACTACCAGTAAAAGCCATCTTCTGATATGTCTTGTTTTCAATGATCTTCACATCTCTGCTTATTTTAAAAACACTGCAAAGCTGCATTTTCTTCAAGATCTTTCTCCTGCAAATTTTAAAGGATCAGGTAAGGTAGAAAATTGGTTCTCTTCCAAGTATTTAGAAGTGTTTGGGTTTTGCAGTAATATAAATACCAGAATAGAATTAGTTTTATATTTAGTGGACTGATGACATTAAAAAAAATATAAAAGGTCTTGAAGGAGAATTGTTACAGTGTAACAATTTCACAGTGTATCAATGGGGGCTGTGGTAGGCTTTATATTTCTTTTTCAAGCACTACTGTTATTCTAGTTTGGAGATGAATTGTGAGGTTTGGGAAGATATTGGTTCACAAGACCTGTTCTCCATCGATATGGATATCAGAACTACTGACAGGAAAAAACAAATCAATATTAGAAAGAAATAAAGGTGTAGAACATGTAAACACCTCTTGCAAAATTTACAAAATGGATAATTTTCTGCTAGGTTCCTTTTTGCTAGCTTCCTGTAGTTTGAGTAACTTGTCAGAAAATTTCTCCAGAAATTTTCTGCAGAAAACCAGAAAAAGCTGTTTTGCTGAATTCAAAATATTCCATGGCTTTTTTTTTTACAAAATTTGATTTCATAAGTAATTCCAAGGAATCATTCAGAAATTGCAAGACTGACCTTTCTAAGAAAGGAACATCACATTTTTATTTTTAAAATGTGATTTTGATTATGTTACTATTAACATGCAAACATAAAAGGATTTTATTTGTTTAGGTCTTGTTCAGAAAGCTCGAATTTCTAATAAAATGGGAAATATCAGTCATATACAGGTCAGAACATCCTAAATGCTTTTTCTTTAAGTTTTGCTTCTGAGGAGGAGAAATATTTTTATCCACCAGACATGACATTTAATTTGACAATATTAAATGCACCAATCTTATTTAAAAATTAAATGTAAAAATATCACTTTATAACACTCCATTTTTGATCATGCAGCAGTTTTATCCATCTGTTGTGGAGCTCTTTGAAATATTTAAGCAGAAGTGTTCCCATCAGATGAAGGGCAGTAATGACAAATTATCTCAGCCTCAGTGTGAATATGGACTCATTTCAGCAGAATTTAGGTTCCAAATTGCAATTTTCAGTAGCTGAACCCTGAGCAACTACATGGAATAAATTTCCTGAATCTGCATTTTTGAGACACAGAAGATGCCTTTATCTCCTCTTGTGAAGAACATCTCAGGAGCATTACTTGACTGAGGTGTTACCATTTCCATAGTGAATTTTATGACACATCACAGTGGTATCATTATGGCCGGAGATTCTTCAGCAATGATTTACATACATATCTGATAGTTACAGTTCTGCTGAAAGAAAAAAAACCATAAAAACAAGGCCTGAAATCAGGAAAATGTGAAATGGTCTGTGGGAGTGGGTTGTAGTAAGTCCTGCATATACTGTTCTTTAAGTGTTGTTACGTATCAGAATTGCCTGTGATGTACTGTTATCAAATGCACTCCAGTGGAGTTGATTTACATGGACTGATTGAAAGAATAAATGGGCATGTGTGATGAGCATAAGGTGATTGTTGATCTGTGTAAGGGCGGAATTTGCTCCTTGTAGATAAAGGGAAAAGGAAAATGCTGACTGCCATCCAGGAAGGGTCTTCCCGGGGAGGTGTGAACCCTGGTATCATCAGAGTAACAGTCTAGCATAAGCAGCTCAAGAACTCTCTGAAGGACTTGTTAGCAGTCTTCTTTTCTTGGAAATCTTCAAGCACAGGAGTTAGTGAGGGTAAGGGTCAGGTGCCATGTTCCCAATTCTTTCCACAAATAGTGTGCAGGGCAGTGCACTTTATGTTACACACATTATAAAGAATAAATATGTGTGCCCAGGCCTCCTTTATGGTCTGCAAAAGAACATGAAAGTCACGGTGGAGAATGCATTATGAGATCCAAAGAGTAATAAATAATGGCCAGTCTTCGCGAGCGAAGATTTGGGAAAGGTCATTAATCCTTTGAGCCTGCGCAGTGGATTTTTTAGGTGAGACACAGCGTGCGCTGAACTGAGCCCACCCTTTAATCCTGAGGTTCATCTGCCGGGGCCGAGCAAGCTTGGACAGTGGCAGTGAAGGTCAACAAACCTAGGTCTCAGGACGTA
>NW_016690297.1:899785-913529 GCF_001604755.1 Lepidothrix coronata
TCTGCCCGGGGGGCTGGGAATCGAACCGGGGTCGCAGCGGTGAAAGTGCTGCACCCTAACCACTAGACCACCAGGGGCCCCTCCAAAGAGTACTCGCTGTTATTAATTCACTAAAATTGTACTTTTAAAGGGTGCTTTTCTTGTCGTTCTCTTCACACACACTGACATAGACCATAAAACTTTGAACAGATGCATAATAATTTTAGGGATAGAACTGTTTGTGAATACTGGGGGGAATCCATTTGATTTTGATTAAACTTACCTAAAGCAGAGCAGAAGGAGTGCTGTGCTCTGTAGTGCCAGATCAGTCTGTCGCAGTCTAACCTGAGCTTACATTCAAGGGGAATCCTGCAACACTGGATAACAGATGAACAACATCTGCCATTTTGTTATCATTACTACACAGGAAATCTTGCCAGTTTCTCTGTAGCTGCCCGAGGCCACAGCTTTCCTGGTTGCCAGCCAATGAACTAGTTAAGGCTTATTAATATGTTTACATTGGTTGTTAATGTCCTTCTGATTTGCCCTCTGTAAAAATTAGTCCAAGATCTGTGAAGTCTGATCTCTTTGAGGGAAGGTTGCAACAAAACCACAATCCACTTACTCATGGGAAAAGCTTGAAAAATGTGGTGATCTGGATTTGCTTTTGTAGGGTATTATGTGTATTAATAATCTGGGGTCCTGTGGGTGAGAAGTTTTCTGTCACTCTCCATCAGCTTCATAAAAGAATTCGAGAATGAGTAAAACAGAAGAACTGCATAGCCCTTTTCATCTTTATAAAAAAACCCTACTCTCAAATTGAAACTCCATCTCTTTATCCTCATCTTAAACCATCTTTTTATTCTGCTTGTAAAATTTTGTAGTCCATTGAATAGTGGAAAACAACTGTTTTGAAAACTGGTAAGGAAATTCTCTTCAAAATGAAAGGTACATCTGTCTGGAATAACTGCTGAACAGACTTATTCTTCTTCTAAGGTCTTGGCTGCAGAAACATTTCAATGGCATAAGCATCTTAAACAGAGTTTTGTTCTGAATTTGATAGTACAGACTGTTAAGAAACTTCATTTTAATACTATGATGGAGAACAGCTGCATAAATTGTCTTAAAACCTAAATAGATAACATCAATATTTATTAAAAATATACTGTTGATGCTGTCAGTGTAGCAGAAACTCAAGATAAATAGTTTAGTAACTTAGTATGGTAAGAAGTGTAAATCCCTACAGATTTTTTAATGATGAACCTAATGTCAAGGCTGGATCCAAACACCAATGCAGGGGAGGAGGTTGGTGCACTGAAGTGCTACAAAATTATTTAAAATTGGAAAATCCAACCTTTTGCAAATTTTTTGGTCATGTTTCTCCACTTATCACCTGCGAGACAGTGCCTGTCCCTGGGTTGTCTCTGAGCAGTGATAACACATCCTGTAATCTGTTCCAGGTTCTGATAGTGGTGCCTGGGACCTGCTGTGAATGCAACATTTCACTTACCTGGATAGGACTATTCAGTCTATGTGATGATACTCAAAAGTGTTCCTTTCTGTGGGTCTTGGTGAGATTATAATTTGACTGTCTTGCTGTCGTATTAAGAGCTCAGCCTAGAGGAACACTAAGTTTTTGAACACTAACTTTATTTAAACTGAATGCTGCTTGAACTTTTTTTGTCATATGAAATAACTCTTGGGATCTGCTTAGTCTCTCCACTGTCATCTGCAATGAGATCAACTTTGTTCTGACTATAAAAGCCCAAATTAGAAATCTAAGTGGCTCTGATTCTGTAAACTCTAATGGAGCAACATGCTAATTATGAGTGAAAACCAGAATGTAGCAGTTAAACAACTTTTTCAGTTGTTTCACTTGCTTCCATGAATGTGATAGGGTTGAAAAAAGGCACACCATAATCATTGATTCTTGTTGTTTGTTTTCCTGACAGTTTCACGAGGTAGGTGGTCTTCGTTCATAGCACATTTATTACTGAAGACTTGAAACCTTGTTCAACTGATTTATGATTGTTTGTTTGCCTTTTGTCTAAAAAATCATCTTACCACTTTTTCTATGAAATTACATCTTATCATCAATGTGACACAAAATCTGAGCTGCTCCCTCACATTTGGGGTGCTGTAATTCCCAAACTGCAGGAGTACATGCAGTCAGAATGGATTTGTGGCATCACACAGAGTTTCTGTCTCAGGTGAAGAAGGGCAAAGACAGTGAGGCAGGACAGCAAAAGTACCAACTGGTGCAGCTGAGGTCTCAATCAAAGAAACAAAGTTGGTGAAGTCTCTTGAGGTTCTGACTGTTCTTTTCCTGGAACTCAGTTATCAAAGTTTTGGTGCAGGATAATTTGCTACATTTCGCTATCATGATTTCCGTAATATACATTCATGACTGTATGAAATGACATACAGATCAGTGCATGAATGTAGTGATGTATTTGGAACTCAAGATCATCATGTTGGTGATAGTGGATGACTGAGGAGGGACAGAAAATCTCCTATCTTCTTTTTTTTTTTAAATGGAATCACTTTTCCTAACTATGTTTATAGCCTTATAGGACCTCCCAGGAATATCACAAAGGCTGCAGTAGGAGGGGATGAAAATGTTTTTTTACACTTCTCTGTGCTCAAATTTATTTTTAATGTTGCAAGATTGCAAGTATCTGGAGCTTTTCATTGTTAGCAGTGGACAGAAATGATCTGGGGTAGCCTCTGGCATTGATAGACCTAGTTTCATTCCTAAATTGCTCACTACTTAAACAGATTGCAGAAAGGAAGCCCTGTTATTCTAATTTTACATATAGGTAGCTGAGGCACTGTGCAATCATATAACCTTTCAAAGTAGTTCTCTTGTAGAGATAGGAAAATTAAAAGTCCCAGTCACAAGAATTTTATTAGTAGGTTAATTACACAGATGTGTAAATACACCCCAAAATCCCTTCAATGGTTCATTAGTTGACTTGGGACTTTCTGAATGTCGAGAATTTTTTTTGCAAGAACTACTGAAATACAACTGTATATTTAAGAAAAAAACCTGGTCCACAGGAACCCTTGGATTTTGAATTTCAGCCCTGATTTCCAAATCCTACTTCCTTCTTCTCTTTTTCCAGATCTTCTCTTACACTTTTTATATGTGTCACAGCAATTTCAGGGATGGGAGGAGGGGTAAATGTCGTAGAAGTTATTCATGCTAATATGCCTTCTGCCATATGTTTAAGAAAAANTTCTTGAATATTTTGCAGTGGATTTTTAAAATACATATACGGTGCTAAAGTCAGTCTAATGCTGCCAGCAAGTCTTGGGAAATAGTTTTTTCCTACAGATATACATTTACAGTCTTGGAAGTTATACACTATCTAGTGACACATCTCAATGCTTAGATCTTGGAAACCTTTATTGTGCATGCAGTACTAGTGATCTGCAACGCAAAGAAAGGTTACAGAGGTTCTGTTTATGAGACTACTAAATCTTCTTCCTTGATTTTCCCTCTCCTACACATAATGTCAGAGTTTTGAAGCGGTTTGCAGTCTCTTTTCAAGTATAACATTGTCCAAGTGCTTGTCCAGCCACAGAATTTGCGGAGCATATAATACCTATGCTGGATCAGTTTGGAAGCTTTTCCAAAGTGGGCAGTCTTTGTAAAAATCTTTTATAAATACACCTTTAATCAGCCTCTTCCTAGCAAATGCAGAATAAATCCTGAGCATCAGTCAATTTTACCTGTACCCCTGAATGATGCATGACATTAATATTTGTGTTTCTTGATACTCAGCCAATTCCAGCCCCTTTCACAGTGAGTGTTAAGTACAAAACCCCTCATCCATAGTCAATTCCAGTCAAAGGAAAAGAAGTAATAAAAAAATAAGTGGAAATAGGAAGATAACTTGGGTTTCATCATCATCATTCCTTCAATAATTATAAACATATTTTGTATATCTGACAGTTTCTGTGCAATGCTTAAATGTTGTTGCTATTATTATTTATCTTTTTAACTGTTTACCAGTTTTATGTGTATCTAATCACATGTTCCCATTTGATGTCTTAACTACAGGGTTTCTGGGTGTATGGACACATGTATAACAAGTTAATTTGTTTAGCTGTTTCAAGTCCTCTTCAACTGTTGTAAGTTTGCCCTTTCCATTTTCCCAGAATGTACTGAGCCTTGGCTGCTAACTGCTGTCTGAAGGTGACAGGAGTTATCAAGCTGAAGTTTGAAGGAGTGAACCATGTCTTTTTTTCCTGATATCCAGTCTTCCTTTCCAAACTCCAGTCTCTAAGCTACCTCCTACTGCATATCATTTCACAAGAGCCAATTTGTCCTAAAATCATTAGAAGTCATCCCAACCTATGCCTCCTTTCCTCTTCTCTTTTCTTCCTCGAAGGGTCTATGTTCAAAGGAACAGTTCATATATAACTCTCTCTGGACATTCCTCCTTGTTGCCATACAGGACCTGTATCCCACCTTCTCATTGCTCCATTTTAGAGTATATTAAGTTTGTTAAAGAGAGATAATTTTTAAACACACTCTAATGACAAACTTAGAGGATGTAGTGAATGCTGATATTCATAAGAATAACTTATTTTGAAGTTATTATTTATAGGTATGCACAGATTTTTTTTCTCAAAAAGAGAAGTTTTTGTTTAGCATTAGGTTACAACTTCAGAAAGAGAAGAAGCAAAAAGACTTAAGAAGTAGAGCACCCAGGAAAGAAAAAGTATCACACTTATTTCTTGGAGAGAGCTAGAGAGGAGAGCTGAGAATCTGAGGAATTTTTTACACATCAAGAGTTAAAGTTATGGTTGGTAATGCTTTGAAGGGAAGGATTTGGTGTAGGGTACTCCAGAGTGGTCAGTATTTAGAACTACACAGTATGACAAAATGAGTTCTGGGGGCAGCTGAAGCTAATTGCCTATTTTCCTTTCGTAGTCTCTCATGGTCCTTGATGCTTCAAAACTTGTAGCTTTAAGATTAGGAGAGACAAGGGACAAATTTGTCATCATGTTTTGTGCAGCGTGAAAAATAAAACCTACTGAGGCTGGTTGTTGTGATGAGATCATGCAAGGTTCTGTGGAAATTTTCCAAAGAGAGAGGATAGCAGCAGCTTTAAGAGAGAAAGATCTGGGTCTATTGCTGCATTAAAAGTGGACCCTCACAATAAAATGACTGATGGCATAGACTAATGGCCAAGCATTTCTATTCCCTTCAGGAACAGGCTTTTAGTTTGATCTGGAGGTCATAAGACGGATGAAGGTTTGGTTAGAGTCAGGTTTGGGAAAAGAAAGTTTTGAAACTTATCTATGGTGGTGGTATGTGTGGTACCATCCAGAAAGATGAGTGTCCTGGAAAGAGCATTGGTATTGATATTCCATTATATTATTCAATTACTCCAAGGTGACTGTTCAGCTTTTTAAATACCAGAGCTTAAGGGTTAATAAGGTGTGGAGAGAGCAGGATTATGTGAGCAACTTATCCTGCATTTCTGTAGGCCTTGCCTTGACATGGCCAGGCACAGACAGTGTAAAAAATGCACAGTCATCATGGCTTCAGGCTCTGAGGCTGAAACAAAGAAGGATCTGTGCCAAAATTAAGGAGGAGTCCCAAGAGGTAAACAATGTCTTCACCTAGCATGGACACCTGCAATACTCCAATTAGAAATGTGTTAGTAGAGCATGTTTAGACCGTGGACACTTTCATGTAACCAATAATGTAAAAGTGATCATGCACCGGGGTGTAGAAAAAGTATAAAAAGGGTAGCTTAAATAAATAAAGTGGACATTTTGCAGATCAAATTGGTCGTGTGCAATCTGTCTCTGAACCCCTCCATCGACAATATACATACAAGTAATCTTTTGCCAGAGATAAACCTAACTGGGGTTGCAGATCTCTGAACCCCTCTGTCGACAATAAGGTTTGAAGAGAAAGGATTAGTTTTGGATTGGAGGATATATGCCAATATGGATATATCAGATTAATCACAGAATCACAGAATATGCTGGGTTGGAAGGGACCCACAAGAATCATTGAGTCCAACACTTAACCCTGCACAAGAGTCACATCATGTGCCTGAGAGTATCATCCAAACACTTCTTGAACTCTATCAGGCTTGATGCTGTGACCACTTCACTGGGGAGCCTGTTCCAGTGCCCAACCACTCTCTGGGTGAAGAACCTTTTTCTAACATCCAACCTAAACCTTCCCTGGCACAACTTCAGGCCATTCCCTCAAGTAAACATAAACTCTCCAAAAGGTTAAGGCAGTAAAACATACCCATCCAAATATGCCCACATTTAAGGTTATTTGTAGAGATCATTTTTCTTTTAGCTGCTGCCATGCTAGAATGTATACATCTGTGGAGAATTACAAAAATGTATTGTGAATCTTCCCTCTAATGTCTATTTCTGTGTCCCTCTGGTAGAACAGGAATAAAAGCAACAGGCTTTGACTCTCTGCTTTTCAATATGACCATGAAGGATAAAACAGAAATAACATCACAGAAGAGAAAAAGATTCTTTGATTTTCTACTAACTTATTGTGTATCTGTTTTAAATACTTGTCAACTGGGGAATCACTGAAATGACACACTTGAAAGGCAGTTGCCTGTGCATTATCCCTCTTTATCAAAATGTTATTTTACTGTTATAACACAATGTTTGCATTTTAATCTTTCACACATTTAATACATCAAAACTAACTTTTAACACCGGGTGTAGGTCAAAATTATTCTTGGATTATCAAATGATTAATCACCAACTCAATCTGAGATTTTTCAGCATTCACATATAAAAAAATAAATGCATATATGTGACCCTGACTTTAATAGACCACTGAAGTCTAGTAGTATATGAGGATTATATGATTCTGTTTGAACAGAAGCTCTGGCTCTAATATCCAGCAAACAGCCATCATCAGTATTGTGGTACAACATCAATAAAGCTTTTCTGGATCTGTATTTGACATGGATACACTCAGGGTGTAAGAAAACTCGGGGGCTGTAAAAACCCTAATCAATATGAGCTTGCATTGTGCAAGCAGAGGATTCGTGAGCTTTCAGATATGTGACAATATTTATATAAAATTTTAGCACAATATAGTCTGTAACTGCCACACCAATTACAAGTCATTGAAACATGTTGAATTACAGTCCTAATAGAGAGAAGCCTGAAATTATGACCATCCGAGATCTCTTCAGTTCTCAGCTAAAGATTTCTGTCCATTTTAATGTGGCATAAATCTTTACTGCTGGCACATGTTGTGATCTTGGTGGTGTTTTCTGTGAGGACTGAAGACACCGATAGATAAGCTTTTTCTCCCTGGGTTAGGATAAAGTGTATTGCTGGAAGCAATCTGAAAACTTGGACTTTTGTTACCTGGCCTGATCTCTGAAGAATGCAACATTACACTTCACTGGACTGAGATCCCAAAGTAAATTTAGATTGTCTTCAGATATTTTTAAAAATATGATAATGGGTTATGCCCAAATACAGAAAAGTAAGAGATTTTTCTAGCTTTCAGAATCTCTTCTTTTGTGTTTTCTATTGTTCACAAAATATAACTTTTGAAGTAATCCAGTATTTGAGCATATAATTAGCATAGATTACCTCCTGAGGTCTATCACACTAAAGTCTGTAGTACTGTTCCCTAAAAAAATCCTAGAAATCTGCACAGGACACACAGATAAGCTATGAGTTGCATCGGAAGCAGCTTTCTGTAGGAGCACCTGAAGGCCAGTGGTATCTAAATTTACACAGAGGATCTGGACACCTCTGCATAAACACCTGAACCATGCACTTAATGACTTGCATTCTCCTTTACTTATTGTATTTCTTTTCTAGCCAAAAAACATTATACAATGAAGCCTAAAAAGGGATTTTTGAGCTTTTCCTGCTGACCAGTTTTTCACCATTCCTCTATTTTTCATTGCACTGTTCCGACATGTTACACCTTTATGAGTTTTCATAATCTTTCAGTTTCAGAGTTTCCAAGCTAGCAGGAGAAAGGCATTACCCAATCATTTTCAAAATATCTTGTTTTCTGTAGGACCTGGATTTCAACTCTCTGTGAGGCTGCATTGTTCTGAAAATAAGTAGGATAGCTCACAATGTTACTGTGATTCAGTATCTTTTCTGAGCTTGAATTATTCCTCAGGTCACACAACAATAGCTGCTGTGGAAATCAAACAGAATCTGGCTTTTTCAGAAGTTAGACAAGGTTCTTAAGTGTCCATGCTATGCAGCAACACATTCATCTTGGGTCCAACCTGGTAGGGAAAATAACACGGTGCTTTGGAGCATGTCAATACAGCTGTGCTTCAGTGTATGCTAATGGCTTTTCCTCCTACTCTTCTCCTTCCCATTCCCTTGGCACAGAGCTGCATCCGTAGGAGGGTAAGGAGCAGAGGTGAAAAAACTTAAATGAGCCACAACTAATGTGCTTCAAGCTTCTGCTTCCCTTTAGATTTGCTGGAGGAAAGGAGTGCCATGGAAAAGAAATGCGAGCAGTGAAAATGTAATAGCGGAGGAGATGGGAGGGAATAATCTTAAGCAAGGAGGAATCGGGGAGCTTTAAATGGGTTATACACCAGGTTGAAGAGGTGTAGTAGCCTGTAAAGAAAATGGAAAAGGACCAGTGAGTGGTGCATGACAGCCATGAACTCCAACACTGACTTCACCGGATATATTGGTGTATCTCCCTTGAAATTCTCCTCAGCTACCACTTTGTCACTGGTCAAGTTTAATACAAAAATACAGGGCAGTGTGTAGTTAAAACAAAGCACAGGCCTAGAACTAGGGGACAGCCTGTTAAGGCAAGATAGATGGCTGCATAGAGGTACCCAAGCCTCGAAAAAGAGTAAGGCCATTAATAGCCATGAATTCCAATTAGGACAACAATAATCATTTCTTATCTGGCTATTCAGGTCAGGGCAAACTCCAACAAACTAAGACATGTTACTTCTGGTACCTAGCTAGACAACCTCCACACAGTACTTCAGCCACATAGAATCTAAGGTGTTCCCTATTTTGAGGCTGTAAAGCAGACCTATACACATGGAGTCAAGAGCGCCTAAATGTCGTTGTGCAGGAGTCTACATGCGCTGCCAGTGCTTGAGCTCCATTATAGGTAGTGGAGAAGTAGAGTGGGATGCAGCTTCTTAAACTCAGTTTTCTCTGTCATTTATGAGGTCACAGAGTATCCTACTACCGTAGATCTGTCACTCCTGTACAGGACTGGCAGCTATGGCAGAAGATTTAAGGAAGAGCTGTACCCTTTGGGAGAACACCTGGAGGTCATGTGGCACATCCTGATGGTACTAGATGCCTTGTTTAGGCAACTGAATCAAGCATTCCTCCCATTGATTAATGACACCAATGGAGCTGACCTCTCAGCAGGTATGTGCTTTAGAGAGAGGTCTTTGGGTTTTCCTGAGTAGAATGCTTTGGGGCTCAAATCAGTTGACCACATATTGATTTCTGGTGCCATTTGTGAGGCCCTAATGATAATTTCCTGGAAGATTAAGGCTATATTTCCTGTCCAGACATCTTTCTGGCCAGATATCTTTCTTTCTGATTATCTGTATGTGTAGCACTTGTCTAAGGGTTATACCTGCTGAGGAAAGATACACATTATATAGAGTAAAATCATCAGAGTCATGATGGCATCTGACTCTTTTGATGAAGGCCGTGAATAACTTTTGACAGAAGTTCAGCAGGTAATCTGATGGAAAAGATAGCTCTCTTTTGTTTGATTGTATTTATGTGAGTACAAATCTGTAGAGGAGTTTGATTCTGTCCTAAATCATGAAGTTCAAAGAGAAACCTCTTTAATGTGCTGTAAAATAGGAATATATTTTAATTCCCTCTTTCCAATCAGAGCAAAATTTGCAAGTATTCTGATTCAAAGCTTCCACATGTGATCTGCTTTAACAGTTGGGATGGTTTCGGTTGCCATAAATATTTAGAGATAAATCAGCCACAGATGTTAGCCCTTAAGGGAAAAGGAAGATTGGCACTAATTCTATTCATTTATCCAAAATAAGCTCAGTGGTGGAGATTCAACAATCCCACCCCTTACCCTCTGCTTTGAAATATCTCCAAGTTATTTTGCTTATCTTCCTCTTTTACTATGGGTTTTGGTTTATATTGACATGGATGTTACCGCCTGTGGAAAGGATTTCTCTACTGGGATTCCTGTGGTGGCTTTCCCTCCCCCTTGTTAATTTCAGTTGATCTGTGTGGTCAGAAAGAGAAGAATTAAAGAAAAAAAAGGGATGTTTCATTTATTTGATGACATTTGAGCAAAGATTGTGTCCTCTCTGCAGATTCATGATCTTGTCCAGATTCTCTACCCCTTTCTTTTCTCACATTTCCATGAATAAGGGTTAGGCTGTCTCTTCCCTCTTCTTTAACAGCCATTAGAAAACCTAATGATTGGACACACTCACAAGATGTGGGAGATATGGATTTGAATGACTTCATGATGAAGATTTGATTCAAAAAAAGAATCAGCCAAATAAGCACTTTGGGATACCATTCTAAAAACTGATGACCATCTCCTTTTTCCTCTAATCCTTTCTTTATTCTAGTTACATTTTTCAGTGGAAGTGGCTGAAACTACTGGATTTCATACTAAAATCAAGAGGGAAAGTAGGAAACCCCAGTGGATTTTCAAGGGCTACTACAGATGGATGAGGGTTTGTTAACAGGTACTAAGACTTTCTGTGCTGTTGGAATGCTGTGCAAGAGAGAAGAAGACTGATTTTCTGTCTTGGTGAAATATAAGTCCCAGGAAAAGTCTTGGTACTTTAGATCGAGTTTTCCACAGATAGGTACCTAAACACCATCTAAGTTGACCTCTGTGTGGCCATTGTTTTCTGTTTTTTTACGTTTTGTTTCTAGCTGCCTAATTTGAGTGATTTTCAATTCTCTTTTGAACATTTTTCAAAACTCACAGAAGCTTTTGGCAATTTTTATCTTAAATTCTTTTCTCAACTCTTACAGATTTTCAAGCAGGTTGAATGCTTAATTTCAGAAAGTTTCATTAAACCTCAGTAGCTTAAAGGTCCTAAGTAATTCAGATGCTTTAAAATATCTTAGTATATGTACCAGTACAAGCCATCTGTAATACTGACTTCTGGTGAGTCTCAGTGGCACAATATTAGGAAAAGAAAAAAAAGTCTCTCTTGACTATCTGTGCTAGAGGCTCAATAAATATAGGGTTCGTAAAATAAATCTGGGGTGTTAATCAAAGCTCTGTACACATGCCCATCTGTTGTGATATGTGATAGTAAATCTCCTGCTGCTAACAGTATACGGAGAAATGCAATTACTTGTCTTAGACTAAAAACATTAACAAACACTACTGGATGCAAAGAGAAAATAAAAGGACAAGGCAGACATCCACAAATTATTAATCTCTGCAAATGACATTCTGTTTACAATTAAAAATCTAGCAGTTGAAGCAGTAAAGTCACTCAGTTTATCAGATTATGGAACAGCTTCATGTTATAAAATCTATCAGTCTAATCAGTTGTCTATTTTCTGACATTACCCCCAAACTTACCAGGTCTTTGGAATCAGAATCAGAAAGACAAACACAATTTATATTCTGATCAAACTGGTCTATATGACATAATCAGAGATAAGATGAAACTGGCAACCTATTAACTCTGGGCTGAGCTAGTACAGTGAAAATTATTAGTATTCAGCAAGTCCATTTTATTTTTTTGCTATTTTTGCAGAGGAGCAATGTCAGATGACAAAGCCATAACCTACAGAAAATTATTCAGAAGGTACAGTAAAAAATTTGATATTAAACTCTCCTGAAAAATCTACAGATATAGATGAGTACCACACCTGAGACTGTCAGCCAAGATGCCACAACAACTAAAGCTGTAAGAGACTGGGCTGAGATGTGAAAGTTATTAAAGATCCATGGTTTTAAGGTCTACAAGAAGCAGCTACAAAGTTCTATTAAGAAAGAGGTGACTGCTTCATAAATCATCTTGTGATACCTGAAAAAGGAAAAAATACTGGAAGATGCATAGTTGGCATGATCCTCTGATGGTTTTAAAAAACTAAATTCAATAGTGTCCTCATGCCAAAGGACAATCTTACAGGGTGGCTAGATTTCTAAAATTGGACATTCAATGTGCTTGAAAATCACTAAGAGTTGATAAAATAATTTAACTTATCAGCTCTGCTGCTTCACAAAGATTGTGTAGAAGATGAGAGATGCCTGTGTGGACCAAGCCAGAATCAAGGCCAGCAGTTCAATTGGTGTCATATGCAGTGTGAATGAGATGGAACTCTTGCTGTGTATGAGAGAAGAAGAAGAAAAATATGAAGGAAAAGGGATTTTTATCAGTTAAGACATTTCCCAAAGTTTAGGCAGTTTTGATCTGGACTATTTATTTATTTATTTATTTACAGAATTTGAGCAGTTTTGTGTAAATTTAAACACTAAGATTTTGTTGATTTGATTTTAACTTTCTGGTATAATCACTCAGAGCACTTGACATCCAAGTCTTTTGCTTTATATATGTTTGAAATGACTGATGCACAAGAAGTGTAAATAACAAAGAAATCCAAATCAATAATTTGAGAAAATAACCATATTTACATAGCAGTAAAAATTTGAAACAGTAGTATGTACTCCCTAGACTTAAAGCATAAGTAATTTTTTTTCACAATATATGGAGGTAATTTTTTCCCCTTCAATTTATAGCAGCTCTATTGACTTCAATAAATTGCTCCTGGTTAGTACCAAAGTAAGAGTGCAAAATTTGACCCAGGGTTTTCAACATTTCTTTTAAATCTAAATTTATAATAAAGCATGAAAACTTCTTAATGATGAATTGTTTTGTTGCTAGGCAGTCTGGCCCTGATGGGCTGTTAAAGTTTGATTTACTCTACTGATCCATGACCTCTTTCTCTGACAACTCATTCTTTATGATTATACATTTATATTATAGAGACACGTAGAGGCTTCTGAGGTGACCAGGGCTTTATTGTGCTGTTAGGCACTGTCCAAACATGCACAAAGAAAAATCTCCTTATTCTGAAGAGTACGTTATTCATGTAGCAGGCCCAGTTTTTTTAGGGAGCAGAGTGAAATGGGGGACTAAGCTTCAGCTCCTCTGAATTGCTTTTCTGGTGTGCTGTGCACTCTGCTCTGTATAGGAGGGATGCAGGCGCTCAGTCATCATCCACCACATGACTATCTGCACCACAGGGACACAGCAAACTGGAGGGGACTCCAATTCAGAGCTTTTATCTGATCTTACAGAAAAAGACAGGAATGGAGGGAAGGAAACTCTTGTCTCTCCCATGTCCTCCACAGAAATTACTGTGTGTACAGCAAAATTAGTTAAATTAGTTAAACCTGATTAAATTAGTTGACATAGGCTAAATAGCACAAAAGTTATCGTAAAGAGGGAACAAGGACAGCCTGAAAACTTGTTAGCATGGATGTTCAACTCACAAGTCTGTTACCATTGAGGTTCCCACTTCATGCTCCTCCTTGGCCTGATAGCTACTTAGAGCAGAGGGGCTTGTAAATATGGATATCAGGCATGGGTGAAAAAAACAAATAAAAAAAAAGAGAACTAGCTATGCAATATTTAATTTGAGAACAGAATAAGCACGCAAATATCAATTTCCCAAAATAATGACCAGTCTTCGCGAGCGAAGATTTGGGAAAGGTCATTAACCCTTCGAGCCTGCGCAGTGGATTTTTTAGGTGAGACACAGCGTG